>NW_025764703.1:1067631-1473484 GCF_019669845.1 Emericellopsis atlantica | reverse complement strand
CGTAGGATTTGCACCAAAGCTAGCTGGATTTAAACGACATGCAGACTTAGCGCCTTTAGCGTCAACGCATAACTTTTGAACTCGTCCTCCGTACGATGCGCGGTTTAATTATACACGCCATTTGTCAGTGTGTCATGTGTCCGGGAAAAGACACGAGAGGCACGAATATGGCGAAAAGTGTCGGCAAGTCGCGCGCGGGCAATCAAACGGACCGTGCAGTTTTGGGAGTGCTTTCCGGCGCGACTGTTCCGCGGCAATAATCACCCTAGAGCCATTCGAACTCCTCGTTCAACCTGTTGGTGCGTGAAGCTTGCGCTGCGCAAGACTCAAGTTGCATCTTTGTTGATGTCGACGTGCCGCGTGCATATATAGCCGTCAACACGTCAAGGTTATTTGGATAATGTGCCTGAATATCCACTGGTCTTGATGGAGTCGTGGGTACCGACCGCGAGACCCCGTTCGGATCTCGGATCAAGCATTGATGGAGTTTAGGATCCGCTCCTTCTAGACGTTCTTCAGTCTCCATCGCGCTCGAGATGGTGGTGTGGGCGGCTCTTGAGTTCCATAAAAGCCTTTGGTCGATGTTGAGGCTTTGAAACATGGACAAAGCGACAGTCTCTCGTGCAAGACTCGTCACTGCCCTGATGAGTTATCGCGGCGTGTGATACTCATGCGTTCCTCGAACTCCAGGTTGCAATGGTGTCGTTGTCAATTGATCTTGTGAGGGAAAACCTTTGCCGCGCAAAGGGTAAATGGTTGTAGGTATTTAACCCTACTGTCCCCCACGCCAACTCTGACGTACTCTGTACGTGCGTCCTTGGCTGCCAAGTGCCAGCACTGATGCATCCGTCGGTTGCATTCAGATAATGTAGCTTTTGACAGGGTCACTTGCGATTGTATTATAGGTACGTATTGTGCGGCTGGTTCGGCTCTTGTTTTGCTTGCCGATTTCGCTTCATGTTCCTACAAGGTACCTTACCATAGACTTTACAACCACCTTGCTTGAGCAAAAATGAAGTGAGGCAGGCGGTGGTTGACGTTCATAAATCCAGGTACTTTACCTCAGCTTCCGCATTGCGAGCTTCAAGCCGGAACACTTTTGCGCCAGAACACTCTCCAAAGCCAAATGTCAAACATACCCGCGTATCGCGCATGTTGTTTGATCATAATGCAGCTCTTCTTGGCGACGAGACGATCTGGGAAGAAGTTGCCACCACAGTGTGCAGGGTAAGCAAGGAGATTCAGCAAACACAACAGACCTGTAGCCACACAAGAACAAGTAGCGCTTTGCACGAAAATCGACATCGAAGCAACAGAAGCCAGCCAGGGCACTAAAGTGTAGGAGCTGATTGATCCTAATGTTATTGCGAATGAGCACATGGCTGTGCGAGCAATCATTGCACACATTCACTTCCTAAAGTCACATGATCAGGCGTCGTCTAGCCGGGCCCATGTAGTGCCGACGCCGTGCTTTCAGGCTACATGATTGGTTGATTCCAAGCCCGACATGGTAACTTTTCTCGCCAAATGTCACAGGAGAAGCACGCGACGACCTAGACGTCAAAGGCTGCCAGTCGTCACCACATCGCAATGGCGAACCCATCGAGTTTGTGGCATACAGCCGGCCGTGTCGCACAGTCGACAGGCCGCTCGCTAGCTACACCTTCGCTCACATCGCAATCTACCGCCCGTTTCTCTACATCGGCACATCTTTGTAAACGCAAGCGACGTGCGACAAACCGCGACAACAACCCGAACCGCGGCGTGTCTTCAATCTATCGATCCGGACCCCGCGAGCCATTGTCCATGTCTGACATTCCGTTACCGCGCCCGAGAGAATTCACGCCCAAAGTCGAGGTGGACAAGGACCATGGTCTCTGGGGGTTCTTCCCACAGCCGGGGACATGCCTCATGACCCCAGAAGAAACCGAGAAATATGGACGATCATGGACAGCCGAGGAGTTGAGGCGCAAAGGATGGGAAGATTTGCACAAGCTTTGGTGGCAGTGCTGCCGAGAGCGCAACATGCTCTCTACGAGCATCAAAGAACTGAAGAGGTCCAAGCTTGGCTTTGGTCAGTCGGAATTGGAACAACGCGATCTCACGGTTAGACCGCCCTAGCAATTCGTTTTGTTTGAATCCGGGACTAATCTGCGTTGCAGGTCCAAGCGACAATGCGCAATATCAAGGCCGTGCTCACAGAACGTTACTACACCTGGGAGGATGCCCAGGCGGTAGCAGCCACCGACCCCGAAATAGATCTACAAGCCGTCGATGGCTCAGCGTACAACCCGGGGTCGTATGTCGATGAGTTTGAAGCCAATGAGGACGCCTGGGCAGGGAAGAAAGACACTCTCCCCGATGCTCCTGAGTTTGACGACCCGGCAAAGGAAGAGACCAAAGCCGAGAAAAAGCTGCAGTCATGATGAATCGACGAAGACATTGCGTCGGTCGAGGAGCTCAAAAATAAGGACCGACGCCAAGCTTCTGTATAATTGTTTGTATTAATTACATACCGCGACGAGTTCCGGGAACCACGTCATGTAGCACATAAGCGAAGCATGCTTGCCCGAGATTCACTGCAGCACCATCTCAAGGTACACGACATGCATACTTTTGTGACCGGCCATTGATGGATGCAATTCATGAATTGGTCTGTAGAGTCCAAGTACGTACGCACCTCCAAGGTTTGAATTCTACATGTATAAGGCTCGCATCCTGTCTAGAGCTAGATGTGAGGCCAAGAATCACACATGGCAGTCCTAGACAAACAGCACTAAGGTCTGCGAGATGATCATCGACTAGAAATCAATATGGACATGTTGCTTGAGCTTCACCAGTATGGCTAATGAATGCCTAAGGTTCCAGGTAGCCCGAGACCCAGTCCTTGCCACTGCAGGTACCTGGCATTTGCTCACCGACCATTTTAGCTCCTGTCACCATGACAATCCCAGTGGAGGCCAGGCCTTGTTGAACCCCGCCTTGGAGCAGCTCCCGCTTTCAACCCACCGACTGACCTCCTCGACCTGTACCTTACCTTAGCTGTTGCACTTTGCTACTGTACATCAGCCGAAGATAATTTCAAACGCCCATCATGGATGAGATCGCACCCGAATACGATGTTGTGGTGCTAGGCACTGGTGAGCCTCTCGACCTACCTTCTTCTGGCTGCTTGCCATCTCCACGCGGGGCAGCGGCCAAAGCCGCCATTCTGGAGAGGAATTCCGTACTGACGTCCTTCTTCCAGGCCTGACCGAGTGTATCCTGTCTGGGTAAGACAATGCACGATACTTGAAGACTGTCATTCAAAGCACTAACGATGATCTTGTAAAGTGTGCTCAGTGTCAAGGGCAAGAAGGTCCTCCACATCGACCGCAACGCGCACTACGGCGGGTATGAAAGCTCCAGGACCCCTACTACGAAATCGCCAGCTAACCAGACCGCAGTGAGGCCGCTTCTGTCAACCTCGAGACGGTATGATATCCAAATGCTGCTGCCAGCCGACCGAACATTGCCTGACCACAAGAATAGCTCTTCAAGAAGTACGGCAACTACTCGGAGGGCGAGGAGCCATGGAAGAAATACGGCCGCCTTAATGACTGGAACATCGACCTGGTCCCCAAGTTCCTCATGTCTTCTGGCGAGCTCACCAACATCTTGGTCTCCACCGACGTCACCCGTTACCTCGAGTTCAAGCAGGTTGCCGGTAGCTACGTCCAGCAAGGATCCGGCCCCAAGGCCACTGTGGCCAAGGTGCCTTCGGATGCTGGCGAGGCGCTGAAATCGCCCCTGATGGGAATCTTCGAAAAGCGCCGCATGAAGTCGTTCATTGAATGGGTTGGCACCTTTGACCCCAAGGATTCGTCGACACACAAGGGTAGGACAGTAGAGCGGACATCAAAGAAGAGCTATGGCTAATGTGGGTTAGGTCTCGATATCAACAACTGCACCATGAAGGATGTATTCGACAAGTTTGGCCTGGAGAACAGCACCAAGGACTTTATTGGCCATGCCATGGCTTTGTACCAAACCGACGAGTTCATCACCGCCAAGGGCAAGGCACCCGAGGCCATTGAGCGCATCCGCCTGTATGGAAACTCCGTTGCCCGCTACGGCAAGTCTCCTTACATCTATCCTCTCTACGGCCTCGGAGAGCTGCCTCAGGGGTTTGCCCGTCTCTCAGCCATCTACGGTGGTACCTACATGCTTAACACCGATGTCGACGAGATCAAGTACGACGGCGACAAGGCCGTGGGCATCAAGGCTACCATGACAGGCATGGACGAGATGAAGTTCGAGACCAAGGCTGGCATGATCATCGCCGATCCTTCCTACTTCCCTGGTCAAGCCAAGGTCGTTGGCCACGTCCTGCGCGCCATCTGCATTCTGAAGCACCCGCTGGCCGGCACCAACGACAGTGACTCGGCTCAGCTGATAATTCCCCAGTCGCAGGTTGGCCGCAAGAACGGTACGTGATGGGTCCCTCTAACTACCAAGATCATATTAACATTACAGATATCTACATCGCCTGCGTCTCGGCCGCGCACAACGTTTGCCCCAAGGACTACTGGATCGCCATCGTTTCGACCATTGCCGAGACCACGTCGAACCACCACCTCGAGCTGCAGCCTGGTCTGGAGCGTCTCGGAAAGATCGAGGAACAATTCATGGTATGTGACAGAGCCCCGGCATGCCGGACGCTTTCTGACAATTTGTACAGGGTGCCCCCATCCCCATCTACGAGCCTACTGAGTCTGGCTCGAAATCCAACATCTTCCTCTCCAAGAGCTACGACGCGACGAGCCACTTCGAGACAACCACAGACGACGTCAAGGACATCTACCGCCGCGCCACTGGAGAGGAGCTCAAGGTTGAGGGTCTTCGCGAGGGCATCAATGTTGAACAATAGAGGAAAGGCGGTGAAAGTTTAATGCGTAGAATGAAATGATATCAAAACCGAACTGGCCCGAGTGGAATTCTGAGCAGTGAACGCTTGTAGGTTCATCCATAGCAATGATGGAACGAATGCAATTGTATAGATCATAATCATCAAGAGCGTGTCGCTCTGTATCATCTAATCAGGATCAATCCAGGCAAGCCCTTGCTTGACACGGATACTTTTGGAAAACCCCACGCCTGTAACGCCAGCACGCCGTAACCACACCGCCAGGATGCCACGAGAAATGGATAGCGGCAGTGGTAGCCTAACGACGATTCGTCTTGCCCATGCCACGCTTGCCGACAACCTGCAGTCAAGTTAGTCAATGATTCCTGTACAGCCTTGCGAGTTCGGGTTGGTCTTACCAAGTGCTTTGTGATCGAGGCGGTGGTGTGCCTATCGGCCTCACCCTGCCTGGCGCTCCTGTTCATCTTCCTCTGGTTCAGCTTGGCAATGCGCTCCGCATTGGTCCTTGACTCCTCGTTGGCGGTACCAGCTTCCCTGCGGTTCTTGATGGGAGCTCTGCTGGCGGGCCTGCTCATGGAGCGGACGCGCGCACGGGCGCTATCATCGAGGTCCATGGCATCGCTCGCCTCAGTGCCCAGGCGGCTGCGGGACATGGAGCGACCACGGGGTCTGGACTCGGCACGGGTGCGGTCCATGATCTCGGCGGTGTCGATACCCCGGCGATCGAGAGCATCGTCGAGCTCCGAAAGCTTCTTCTTCTGCAGGCTTCGGGGGATAATGGCCTGGTTCTTGAGGCGCTTCTTCATGCGAGCCTCGTTGCGGGTGAGGGCAATCTGCTCCTCAATCTGCTCCGCCTTGGCCAGAATCTCAGCGGCTTCATCGTCATCAATGTCCTCGTCGGATTCGTAGAAGCCCTCAGCCTCAAGTCGCTCCTCCTCCTCCTCCAGGGCAGCCAACTTGGCCTCAATATCGGGATCAATGAAGTCGTAGACGTTCTTGCCATTGTGCAGTTCAGGGATAGCGTCATACTTCCACTCGGGGTTGGCGAGCTGCCAGTCGGCACGCATGTCAACGCTGAAAACACCGGCGCCACCGTTCTCCACCTCTTCGTCGCGGGCGAGCCTGCGGCGCTCGGGATCGCTCTTGTCGTACTTCTTCCTGTCTTTGAGACCTTCGGGAATAAAGGGCTCTAGAGTCTGACCACCCATGGGCTGGGCGACGTGGATACGAGACATGACATCCGCAAGACGACCGCCAATCTCGCCGCTGGCGTTGGTACCGGCCTTGAGCTTTTGGTTGACACGATCGGCAATCAAGCGCTCGCAAGCCGCGTTCTTCACCTCCTGGACACCCTCCTGCGTGTTGCAAGAGAGCTGCAGCAGTTCAACTTCATTGGACTTGAGGAGTCCCTGAATTTCCTCCTGGGTCTCAATGTCAAGGTCCTCAGGGCGGACCACGTCGATCTTGTTGATGACAAGGAAGACGAGCTTGTTCGCAAACAAGGGCTTGATGCTGCGGAAGAGCTGGATCTGGTCCTTTACGCTGTAGCCGCACTGCTCGGACAAGTCCATAAAGTACATGATGGCGGACCTCAGATGGGCAATGGCCGTGATACTCTGCATCTCGATGGTGTTCATCTCCTCCAGGGGGTGATCGAGGATACCAGGGGTATCGATGGCCTGGAATCGCAGGTATTTGTAGTCGAAATGACCCACAAACAGACTCTTGGTGGTGAAGGCGTATGGCTGAACATCAACATCGGCGCGAGTGACGCTGCGGAGGAAACTCGACTTTCCGACATTGGGGTAGCCGCAAATCAGGAGTGTGCGGGTGTTAGGGTCAATCGACGGTAGACGACCCAAATGCTGGCGAACCTGGTCGAGGTACATGAGGGAGTCTTTGAGTCGCTTGATGATAGTGGCCATACGACCGAGGGCAGCCCTCTTGAGTTGCTTGCACTGGAACAAGGATTGCGCATACTTGATGAGGCGCACGTAGTCGCGGGAGATGGTCTCGATCAGGTTCTTGGCTGTCGACAGCTGACCGAGAGCGATCTTGAAATGGTCGGCATCGTATAGGGTATTGAGGAGATCCTTGTGGAACGGGTGGATGTCCTGGAGGCGAGGGAAACTCTCGAGGATGGCGCCAAACTTCTCGGAAAAGGTCTCTTGGGTGAACTTGACCTTTCGGGTGTAGAAGGCTGCGCGATGTCAGTTGGAGGCCTGGGTGGTGTGCATTTGCTGGTGGTGTCTTACCTCGGATTCTGCTAATTTTGAAGCCAGCGCGAATCTGCGTGGGCAGCTTGCGCTGTGTCCTGCTGAGGACAATGTCGAGGAACTCCTGCTGGGTAGGCACCGGAGGGATGTCCTTCCATGTGGTCTTCATGATGGGCGAGTTTTCTGGTGAACCGTCGATTGAATGCTCGCAGAAAAGAAGGACGAACGACAACCCAGCAAAAAGAGTTGAGAGTTGGGGAGCAGGATCAATCACTATCTGCGGGCGGCGGCGAACTGGAAGGCGGTCAATTTTTTTCCCAATGCAAAAGGTGGGCATTTGCTGGAACGGCTTATCGATAAACTTTTTTCTATGGACCCCAAGGGACCTTCAGGCTGGGCCGCTGCAGTCACCCCGCCAGGCCCACCATCCACTGATCGGCCGTCGTGATTGATGCCACTCTAAGGTAAGAATTTATCACGGAAAGAATCGCGTTGCGTGATATATCCAAGCTGCAAGAACATTTCCTACCAGATAAGAGCCAGATTCACCTACCGAACAAAGCTGCAACAACCATGGCCTCTCAACTCCCCGAGTACAAGCAGAAGTTCCTTGAAGTGTGCACCGCGGGGGGCATTCTCAAGTTTGGCAACTTTGAGCTCAAATCGAAGCGAATCTCGCCATACTTCTTCAATGCAGGCCTATTCCACACAGCGCGCCTAGCAGGTGCCATCTCCGACGCCTTTGCACACGCCATCATCAATGCGCAGAAGGAGGACGGTCTTGAGTTTGATATTGTCTTCGGCCCCGCGTACAAGGGTATCCCGCTCGCGTCCTCCATCACAGTCAAGCTCGGCGAGATTGAGCCTGCCAACCTGGACACCATCTCCTACTCATTTGACCGCAAGGAGGCCAAAGACCACGGCGAAGGCGGCAACATTGTCGGTGCTTCACTCAAGGGCAAGAGGATCCTGATCGTGGACGATGTCATCACGGCCGGCACCGCCAAGAGGGAGGCTATTGAGAAGATTGAAAAGGAAGGCGGCAAGGTTGTCGCCATTGTCGTCGCCCTGGACCGTCAGGAGAAGCTCCCTGCCGCCGATGGGGATGACTCGAAGCCTGGACCTAGCGCAGCAGGCGAGCTTCGCAAGGAATACGGCATCCCAATCTTTTCCATCATCACGCTGGATGATGTGATCAAGGGCATGCCGTCGGTGGCATCGGAGGAGGATCTCAAAAGGACCGAGGAGTACCGGGCCAAGTACAGGGCTTCAGACTGAGCGCTCGTGCGCCCCGTTCAGCCAAAAAATGAATACAAAGAATTACAGTTCTCAGAGTTGGCGTGTTTGTGTGTTGTACTGCTTGATCACATGCCATGCTTCGAGTCGCACCGCAGGTACAGGTACGGTACCTTAGGTACTAGGCACCGCAGAATGAGTCAGTCGATTTCGAGAATTCTCCTCCTTCGATATTTCATCTCTTCAAGAGACTGGACGCATCGTGTCTGGTGTGCATTTGATCTCGCCTCAGTTTTGTTGGACTGGTCATAGCGGGGCATTGCGTCAGCGCTGAAGCTGCCTGAAGGCTGGAGCTTGATGAGTTAGCAACGTGCGGACTTATCGCAAACGTGACCTAATGATAATCATTTCGATCAGACGCGCCCGAGAGTTGACGAGTTAGAGCACTTGGGACAAACAGTCAATCAAAAGGCTCTCAGCGTTGGTTGTTGCTACGTGTTCATTGGTAAGGTAGCGTAGCATAGCCTCCAGCCTGAGACCCCGTGGGCGGATCGCGCTTGTGACGCCCTGGAGCTTGTTTGATCGCACACTCACCATCCTTTCTCTTTTCCACATCTTCCAGCGGGTGCCTCCAGTCTGTTTTTGTTTGCTGTGCCACTTGCTCGACTATTGCAGCCTCGGCTCTTTGCATACCACAATGTAGGATCTGGCGCAGTCCTTGGCAACTCGAGTACTGACGAACTCCAGGCGCATCACACTCAATATATACAACCTCCGGGAGGGCGAAGATGACAACCTCATCACCCTGGAGGTCTTCCCCGAAATGACGGTCGAAACACTCCGCGAATCCATCCACGCCGAAAGCAAGGTCGCGCCGCTCTCGCAGCACATCTACCACAACGGAAAGCTCCTCTCCGACAACTCGAAAACGCTGGAGCAGCTCGAGATTGCGGATGGCGAGATGTTGGCGGTCCACGTACGGGACATGCGAGGCAGCACAGGCGTTCCAGCCCAGCCAGCTGCAGCTCGACAACCCCAGCAGCCACGCCCACCCCAGGGCGGACAGGCCCAGCCTGATCCCGAGATGATTCGATTGCAAGTGCTGGGCAACCCTGCAATGCGCCAGCAAGTGCAAAGCCAGAACCCGGAGCTGGCAGCAGCCTTGGAGGAACCCGCTCGCTTCGCCCAGATCTTGCGTGACAGCTACGGCCGGGAGCAGAGGGAGCGCCTAGAAAGACAGAGGGAGATTGAGAGGCTCAATGACGACCCATTCAACATTGACAACCAGAGGCGGATTGAGGAAATGATTCGACAGGAGCGAGTCATGGAGAACCTCCAGAATGCCATGGAGCATAATCCTGAAGGTACGCCCGTTATTGGTTATTCAGATTTGAGAAACGTGTCACTAACACACTCCTTTCCTCAGTCTTTGGCCGTGTTCATCTGCTCTATGCTAATGTCGAGGTGAACGGACACAAGGTCAAGGCTCTTGTCGACTCGGGAGCCCAGGCCACCATCATGTCACCAGACTGCGCCGAAGCTTGCGGCATCTCCCGTCTCATCGATACGAGGTTCGCAGGTGTGGCCCGCGGTGTTGGCACAGCCAAGATCATTGGTCGCGTGCACGCTGCCCAGATCCGGATCGGCGAGTTGTTTCTGCCTTGTAGCTTCACCGTCATGGAGGGCAAGTCCGTGGAGCTGCTGCTGGGGTTGGATATGCTCAAGCGATACCAAGCCTGTATCGACCTCCAGAAGGGTTGCTTGGTGATTCAAGGCGAGAACATCCCGTTCTTGGGCGAAGCGGAGATCCCTAGGGACATGGAGGAACAGGTAGAGGGCGAGCCGACGGCCCCAGGGCCAGGCGGCACACAGATCGGCCAACGCTCCGGTGCGATCCTCCCAGCGCCTTCGTCACAACCCGAACAGTCATCAGGTCGCCCGGTTGAGCCTCCGGCAGCACCACCACAGCAGGTACCTGCTCCAGCGGCGCCCGCGCCCGCCCCCGTGTCCGCTCCGGCCGCAGCGTCGAGACCATCTGAGCCTGGTGTCACCGAAGCCCACGTACAGACACTCATTTCCATGGGAGCCGACCGAGCTCGCGCTGTTCAGGCGTTGCAAGCCTCCGGGGATAATGTCGACATGGCCGCCGGCATCCTCTTCTTCGGCTAAGCCTCGCACCACAATCTGGACCTATGAGTTCAATAGACGGCAAGGGTATCAGGGTGTTGTCATCTGGCGCAAAGAAGCATAAACATGGCATGTGGGATGGCTCATTGCAGAAAAGGTACAAGGCGCAGTCATATTAGATGCCTGGGGTATATTACCACGCCTTGGGGCACTATAAACATATAGTAGGAACTTGGAGCCCGCCCCTTACATCCAGCTTTCTATCGAATCTTATAGACACAAGGTTTGAGGACTGTAGCCTCATCGCCTTCATTCTCGTCCTCATCCATCTTGCTGAGATCACGCTTTGGCGTGATGCCCTTCTTCAGGGGCCTCTTCTCCTGGGCCTTGACGCCCTTACCCTTGACCGGCGCGGCGCCCTTTGTGAAGTGCATTTTGACAAACATCTTGTTCGAGAGGTCGATAGCCTGGTGCTTCTCCCCTTGGAGAACAAAACCTCTCTTGCGCAGCACCTCGACAAACGCCGACACGTCCGTCTCCCTACGTCGGTCATCTTCACCATCCACCTCGACGGCCAGATCGTTCTCGAAACCGGCACCCTCTTCTTCGCCAGCCTTGGCCTTCTTGGCCATTTTCTTGCGGTTGCCCACGCTGTGCGTCACGGGAGCGTTCTTGTTCCGCACAGGTCCGAAGCGGCTCTTGATTTCGGCGACCCACAACTCGCCCTTCCAGTGCAGGATGCGATATGCCTCCTCGATAAAGTCGACCCAGTTTGTGCCCATCAGCGCGAGGCAGAAGATGGCCACGTTGACCGAGTCGTCTTCGAGGGGCAAGTTGGCAATGTCCGCCTTGGTGACCAGCGGACTCGGGCTCTGGAGATCGTAGCTGTTGATCTGCACCTTGAGCTTCTTCTTCTCTTTCTGCAGCTCTGCGGCCAGTCTTGCATCGCCACAACCTAGGTCTGCAATGGTGCATATCCCCTCTGTTCTTGGCAGGGCCTGACGCCCAACCTCCTGTGGCTTATCCCCCTTTCGTGGCGGCTTGACCTTGGCGCGTCGGCGGATGTCTCCAAGAAAGCTGTCCACGGGGTTCTCGGGCCAGACAGTGACCTGCCGACGGAAACCTTCGTGGTACTCATCGAACATTTCTGGCGATTCGGCGAAGAGAGCGAGAGCCTCCGCCGAGGGTCGCGTGTAGAGTGTCTCGTTCAGATGGCGGAATCGGGCAGAGATCAGTTTCTGGCGCATGGACGCTTGCAATGGGGTGAGCTTTGCAGGAGCCGGAGGGAGAGGAGGAGGTCCTGGGGCCGCGACGACGGTCTTGTCTGCTTCAACCTCGGGGGCCGCCACGTCCTTCTTCTGCTGCTGCTGCTTCTTCTGCTTCTTGTCCTTTTTGGGCTTCTCCTCCATTTTGGTTGTGGTGGCGGGTGAGGGTCCTGGGCTTCCACCTTGCGCCGCCGGTTTGGCACCCTCTGCTACGTCTGGCTTGGGCTTCTTGTCCTTCTTCTGCTTCTTGGACGGTTTCTCCGCGTTTGAGCCCTCGGCTTTCCTGCCCTCAATCACACTCTCAAACAGGTCGGCGACATTGTCCGCGGTCACAGCTTGGCTCCGACCCGGCCTCTTGCGTTTTTTCGACTTTGTGGGTTCTGAAGGACCTTGCGCGGAATTACTTGTGAGATCATTCGACGATGTTTGAGGCTTGAGCTTGTCCGCCGAGACGGACCACCCTGGAACCTTGAACATTTTGTTGTTTGTTGGTGTGGTGAATGAGTACTAGGTGAGGTGAGGTGAGGTGAAGACAGTGACTGAAATTTTGGCATCTAACTTTCTGGTGTGGCCCGTGCGTTCTCGGTGTGGGAGACTAATAACGTTAGAGTTTGGAGACGGGTCCCGGGTAGTCAATTGACGCGTCTAAGACTAGACGCCCACGTACGAAGTGACTGTAAGTTACGTTGCATGGAACGCATGGAACGCCGTGTGTCGATGTCTCCTACCATTCATGTGGACACCCGAGACAGGCTCGATAACGCGGGCATGGCCAGCAGCATCTTGTGAATCCGACGGTCAACTGCCGTACTAGGTCGTACGTTGCTCACAATCAGTGGAGCTATGGAAGGAAGTCTTGCATCCGCGGGTGCGGGCTGCATACAGCGTAAGGCGATGCTTGCAAACTGTATCCGTACGTACTGCATGCAAAGAACAGTGGACGAAGAATCCGTATGGCCTTGGCGCTCATTGATGAAGCGGCAGAGTCGAAGCGTAAGGCGACTAGGGGTAGAATAAGCCTAGAAGGTTGGTGGACCGTGGTGCCACACTCAGTGTAGCCTGGGGCTGTACTCCGTAGCTGAGCTGAGATCAACGAGACCTCCCACCCCACTAATTAGAGATCATACGTACTTGGAATGACCTGCAAGAAAATCTCCTAGTGGCCAGCCACGCAAATGCCGAAAGCCTCATCCGTGAGCTGAATACGAATATTAGTCGAGCCTCCAAATGCCGCTGTCATCATCTTCAACGTAAAGGCAATAGTACTTGGACTTTTGGTGTTTGTGCTGGGTTACGTAATTGAGCCAAGATACCGCAGGGTAGGTGCTCAAAGTGTACCACCAGGCAATAATGAGCGCTGTCTCTCGACTCCGACCCGAAACCGCCCAACTACATACACCATCTGCTGCAGCGCGGTCATCAGTAGCAAAGAGGGACTGGATGCCAAGTTGACAATCAACTGTGACCTCCTCTGCTGCAAGCCGGGAGCCCAAAGTACCTCGCTTTGCTTCCTCTGCCGGTCCTACCTCGAGCTATCAGGCACGCTCATCCATCTTCCGCGCCTGCTCGCGGCCTCACCACTCTATCCACCGACTCATCGCTGACGATGTGAGGAACTCCTTTTCATTACTTGTCCCACGGCTGCCCCTGGAGAACCCAAGTTACATAGGCCAATCAGATTGGACATGCAATCGCTTGAACGAGCAAAGCACCTACCCCACGCCATCCGGGAGAAGGACTGGAAGAAGCGGGAGATTGCACACGAAAGGCACGTGTTGCTGTCGCACTCCGACTGTCTCGACTGTCGACAGGATGCCCATGCTTGACTACGTTGCATGTTCGCTCTCGTTGCCGGTCGAGTAACACAATCATTTTTCACTACCCGTCCCCGACAACCCATCATCGCTCGCGGACGAGTGCTTGGCTTCGAGGTATATTCAGGAGCATTCTACGTCCACCTTTCCCACTCCCACGACGCTCCTCGCGCCATGTCGAACGAACTAAGCTGACTGCGATGATCGTGTCTAGCTAGCTGTCAGTCACGACCTACCTTACTCAAGTGCGCCTTTGATCTCACCCTTTCTACAACCAAACGTAACCTGTGCACAGAGGCACCACCAGTCTCGTATCCCTGGACACCTCGCCCGTGTGATCGGTGGCATTGCTAGAGGAAAGACTCACAGCAGACATTACGGATCCGAGCCCCCAGACTTGGTCGGATTCACGCTCACCGATCTGCTGGCCATCTACCAGCATGATACGGTCCTCCTTGTCGAGGCCTGTTTTCGCGTACGACTGCTAGCTTGTGCTGCCTTCGCGAACCATGGAGCTACCGGAGGGAACCCTCCATAGCACGGCCGATGTTCAGCCTGATGCTAGTACTTCGCTAGGCCTAGGCGGGGGAGGGGGAGAGGAAGGAGGAGAACAGATGAGTGGCAGCGGGAAGGTTCGAAAACGAACCAAGACCGGATGTCTTAGTAAGGCTCGTTCGATTCAGACGGAGGACTGATATCTGATATCTCTCACAGCCTGCCGCAAACGACGAATCAAGTGCGACGAAGGACGACCGATTTGCAACAACTGTTTAAAGTCCAAACGTCACTGCGAAGGGTATAACGCCAAGTACGCATGGAAGACAGACAGCGTCGGCGCACACCCATTGGGAGCTAGTCCCTGGGGTCCCTACGGTGCGTATAACGTCGGCGATCCCATGCAGATGATCGCTCCCCACATGCGCTCTGGCCCCAATGGACGACTTCAGACGATAGCTCCCCGGCCCAACGCCTCCAACTACCAAGCAGCCCAGTCTGATGGCCTTGGCTATGCCACTGCTTTGCCACAGCAGTTCTCCGAGTATGGTCTTCCTCCTTCAGGTCTCGATCCGCGAATGGTGACTGCTATTACTGCCCCGGACGGACAGATACAGGAGCAAGGTTTTCAAGGTCCAGTCCCTGAGTACCCGGCAGATGTAGCTCTTCAACTATCTCTTCCAGTTGAGTCAGCTGAACAGGAACTTTTCAGTTCTTCGCAGACAGCCCCAGACTCCTCGACTGGCTCATCGGGACCGTCTCACACTTTGCCGAATCATGCCGAAACTCGACATCAACCATCCGTCCTACCAGTCAGCGATGAAGATGACTCTGGAAACGAGTCGCCGAACGGAGAGCGATGGCCTCTTCAGGTCGTGCAATCCCATGTACAAGCACCGAACCGCTGTCAGATGATCAACAGAGCAAGATTCTACACTGATTATGCACAAAGTACTGCATTGGGCGAGTACATGAGATCGCCACACGCAACCGAGTTGCGAGACGACGCAAAAAGACAGCTTTTCGAGCATTTCATGCGCATCACTGGACCGACAATGTCTCTATACGAGCGGCATGCTTTCGATCCCCAAGAGCGCCAATGGACATCTCCTGAAACGGGAAACAGCATTTGGGAATGTGAGTCTTCCGACCCTGCTTCGCCTAGCACTGATACTCTGACACTCAGTAGTCACGGTTCCCTTGATGTCCTTTCAGCATCCAGCACTACTTCACGCTATACTAGCCATGGCCAGTCTGCAGATAGCCAAGCTTCAGGCCTGCCCGCCAACAGCTGCACATAGGCACTACCATCTTGCACTCCGCCGCGTGGCCAAGAATGTCACACTGGACCACAAAAGACGCCAACCAGCAATCCTTGCGGCTATACTGCTTCTGGCATATTTTGAGGTCTGGAGCTCCGAGCATACAAAGTGGACCAGTCATCTGTACGGAGCACGCATGATCTTCGCAGAGATGCCTCTACTAGCCATGGCAAGACGATGCCTCCCATTCAAACGCCAGCAACACCTTCAACAGCGGCGGATGATGAACTGGCTGAACACTGACCTGGAGGCTGACTTTGACCTAAACTACGACTTGCTGACCACGATCACGGGCGCTAAAATCACAGCAAGCCACTACAATCTCGACCCCGAAGTTGTCGTCCTCGATAAAGGAGTGCCGCCCACAGCAAGAGACATAGAGACTTTCGAGACCATCGTAGACTTATTCTGGTGGTACTGCAAGATGGACGTCTACCAATGCATGCTAAGCGGAACGAAGCTCTTGTAACCTCGCCCAGTCCCTGGATTACTCGCATGCGGCTAACATGAGCAGCATGGACTACCGCCACTGGACCCAGTGTTCCCCTCGAGCCCCAGCCTCCTCCATGGCCAGCATGTAAGTTTCCCTACTCTAGTCGAGACGGAGGCTTGCGCTAATGCTATTACCATAGATACGGCACATATGATCACCTTCTTCTGCTGCTTGGACGACTAGCAGACTTTGCCTCCCGCGACATGGCTCGGAAAAGGGCGGCTAGTCGTGCCAGAAACTCTCCTCCCACAGACACCCCTTCACCTCCCTTTTCAGGGATGTTGCCCACGCAAGGTCCCTTCAGGGCACCGCGAGGTTTCGATAACCCTCAAGTCGATCCCCGCAAGGATGCGCACGATGTGGACGATGCGCACGCGAGCTACAACACGGCATTGCAAGAGTGGCAGGATATTTGCCATGCTTTCGGTGCTTTCGAGAAGTACTTGGGAAGGGACTTTTGCCCACTGTCGGCGGAGTTTGCGGACAATCGGCCAACACCGTTTGGACCATCGAAGCAGTACCGTACGTTCTCTGTTGCTGGCATCTGGATGAACTACAATATGGGCATGATCCACCTATACCGCGGCCACCCAGACATGCCACCTACTGCGCTTCAATCTGTCGGTTTGGCGGCGAAGCAGACGGGCTACTATGCGCAGGAGATTGGACGCATCGCAGCAGGCCTCTCGGGAGAAAGCTCGACCATGGACAAACTCCACAACGCTTTAGCAGCTGCCTACATTGAGAGCGCATTCTGTCTCTTCTACGCGGCTGTACAGGTAAGCCATCTGACCTTCTTCCGACCCAGGCACAGCGCTCACGGGACCTGCAGTATCAAGATGCACAGCAACGACGATGGGTCGTCAAGAGAATGCACGAAATCACCCGCTTGACAGGCTGGCAGTCGGCACGCCAGATTGCAAATGGCTGCGAGTCTGGCTGGATTAAGGCGGCGGAGCTGGGGCGCGGGCCTCCGTACACAAGATTGACGCCAGAGGACCAGCCGCCAGAGTCAGTATGGGTATCTGCGAGACGTCTTGACCGCAGACTCCAAGAGTTGCGCGATAGCTCCTTGGCGGAGGGAACAGGCGCCGGGAATATTGCTCTGCCCATGACGGAGAGGGCGCACTATGCCGTGGGGTTACTTGGAATAGAGTCTGACTTTAACCATCTTGAGCTGACGGATGACGTGTTCCACGGCAGCCGGTAGTCGCCATGGGCATGGGAATATTGTCGATGCAGAGTAGCATCTTTGGATAGAATGGATAGACTGGCAATTAGTTGAAAGTTTCATCTCGCCGCCAGCGCGGCCTTGTGAGGGGCGTTCTCTCTCATTCAAGGTCATCATCATTAAGGTTACATTGTAAGTAAGTGTGGCCTCCATTGCGACCGCGGACGAGATACGCAAGGCGTCTAGTGCAACGGCACGTTCTGACCGTGATCTTGTCCATTTGATGATTGACCTCAATTGGCGGGTAGCCGCTCCACAACCTCAGCCATCTCCTCGTCTGTGTATATCCTGAAGCCCTTGTCCTTGGTGACGCTTGCCAACTGCACGTTTTTGTGGTCGAGCTTTTCCTCCATGACCTGCTTCAGGGTTTTGAGGACCAGGGTCTCAGCATCCTCGAGAGTAAGGGACTGTTCTCGCGTCAGCATTCGTTTCGGCAGGCCTCTTTGGTAAGGTAGATTCTACGCACCTTGTGGTATTCGTTTTGCAGCTCCGCCTGTGCACCCTCCGATCCAGAGCCAATAGCTTTGGCATCGTAGCGATAGAACGTCCCGCTTGGCTCCGCATGGAACAACTGAGGCCCGTTCTCGTCGTGGCCGGCAATGAGCAGAGCCACACCGAACGGTCTGCTCATAATCGTCTCCTCGCCCTCGGCACCCTCGCCGAACCGCAGGGCCAAGTCGCAGATGGCCTGCGTCGTGCTCTCCACGCCCAAGGGCTCGTTGTAGTTGAACGAGTGGCTCTGGCACTCGACGCGGGCGTGCTCGACCATGGAGCGGGCGTCAGCCTGGAGGCCAGACATGGCGCAGCCAATGTGGCGGTCGATCTCGACGATCTTCTCGACCGAGGATGTTTCGAGCAAGGTGGAGGTGACACGCTTCTCGACGCCCAGGATCACACCCTCAGATGTGGCGACACCGATCGCCGTCGAGCCGAGCTTGATAGCCTCTAGGGAGTATTCGACCTGGAAGAGACGGCCTTCTGGGGAGAAGGTGTTGATACCCCGATCTGGAGGTGTGGTTAGCTCCTGGTGACCTGAAGTGGGATGGATGTTGGCTCGACCGACTGACCATATTCTGACCTGGCCATAAACATCTTGGCGGCTTGGTGCTCTCGTAGAGCTCGTAATGGCTATGTTGCTGGGTAAAGAGAGAATTGTGAAGCTTTGGGGAGAGCGCAAAGCGGATGCCTCGTCAGGTATGGCTTGGAGTTGGAACGTTTGCTGAAGCTTAGGACGACGTCAATCGGCTTGGAGGGCTATTAGGCACGTATGGGGGGTACGTTAGCGGCCTTGAAGTCCGTGAAGCTCTATGATTGGTCCATGGGAGCAGATCTCCAAGGGTACGTACCAGCCGCCCGAGGGGACTGTCGGCGGGCGCTTTTACCAATAGTCCGCAGCGCAAACGCGGTCGCTGAATCCCATCGCGTCTCGCCGTGGCGGGGGGAGGGAGCTCCACTAATACAGTCGGACTACGCATTTACGGGTCGCGTCACTGGCAGGGGTGCTTGGCAGGCACCGTCAAACCCCACGATGAATCTATGCCCAACCGTTGAAGATGGAATAAGCCGTAACAACGCGAATTGTCACACTACAACGCCCGAGCAGTGGCACGAGAAGCTGCAGGGCAAACTGCCTCCCATGTAGTGAGTCACTATGTCCTCTGGCCCAGCGAGAACATCGAGCCACGCGAACTCTCGACACGAAGACGGTGGACGCCCGCGCGTCGCAGCGCACAGCAACAGCTACAGAAGCGACATGAGACCGAATGCGCACAGCACCACCAAACCGTCTTCGCCACAGCCGCCACCAGGTAGTCACTATGCCTCGACATCTCACAAGAGGTCGGCTTCAGGCCGGCCGGTGAGTAGGACACCCCAAGAACGGAGGCACGAGGAGAAAAGGGTCACAGAGAGGACCTTGGAGACGCGAGTACAGAGACTGGTACCGAAGACCCAGAGTCGGGAAGCAGAAGAGCGGCGTAGCGCGCCACAGGAGAAGAGACAATCAGATGCGCCCAAGCAGAAGCTGCCCGACGCTCGTCCAAGGGCGACATCGCAGGCACCATGGAACCCAGAGGTCACCCTGCTGCCACACACAACAGCACCTCTCGCCTCTCGCAAGTCAATACCTCCCTTGGGGTCAACTGTACCGCAAGCGCCACAGCCTCGACCGATCCATGAGCTGAGTCTGGAAGTACAAGAGGCCGCCATCGTCGAAGACCTGTTGTTCGTTTTCATGGGTTTTGAGGGACAATACATCCGTTTCGCAAAGGGCTACAACCCCGAAGAGGAGAGAGACCGGCTGACAGGACCGTCCTTCAAGATTGCCCCGGGACTCGACCCAAGCTTGCACGATCTGACACAGAGCATGCTCAAGATGGCGACGTATTACTCGGCACTCGAGACGTTCGTGGACGTCCAAAGCAGGGAAGAGTTCGGTTCCGTCAGCCATGCCCTGTGTGCATCGATACGGAAGTTGCTGCAGGATTACCTAGTCATGATCGCGCAACTTGAGACGCAGTTTCTCACGAGTGACACATTTACTGTACACGTGCTCAACATCCAAACCACCTCAACACAGCAGATGATGTATCAGCTGTACGCCCTGGCACATGAAGTATTGAAGCGCAATGCGCTACTAGACGAAGAAAGCGACGACTCTGATGACGACGACGCCGATGACTATGATAATATCCTGGAGAACTTGAGAGATGGTGGCGAGCTGGTGCCAGGGAACATGACCGGCAAGAAAATCTGCAAAGGCGGTGCCGCGATTGGTCTCATTACCAAACGGTTGGAAACAATGTCGGGAGACCCAGCAGCGCGGGCGCTGCTCACGACCCTGCTCTGTGATGCCAGCAGACCCTACATGGCGATGCTCAACGAGTGGCTGCATCATGGCGGCATCAGCGATCCCCATTCCGAGTTTCTCATCAAGGAGCAGAAGAGCATCAAAAGAGAGCGGCTGGAGCAAGACTACACGGACGAGTATTGGGAGAGAAGGTACACGATGCGAGACAGCGATGTCCCGCCACAGCTCGAAAGCGTCAAGGAGAGGGTGCTCCTGGCCGGCAAGTACCTGAATGTGGTGCGTGAATGCGGCGGCGTCGACGTCAGCAAGGTGGTTCAAGACGTACCTACATCCTTTGACGACCCCAGGTTTCTCGAGAATGTCAACAATGCGTATGCGCACGCCAACGAATCATTATTGCGAATGCTCCTGACGACGCACTCACTACCTGCTCGTCTACAGTCCATGAAGCATTACTTCTTCTTGGACCCTTCTGACTACTTCAACCACTTTCTGGAGCTGAGTGCATCGGAATTGCGGAAACCGGTGCAAAAGGTGAACACGACCAAACTGCAGTCGCTTCTTGACCTAGTCCTCCGGCAACCCGGCACAATCGTGTCTCTCGACCCTTTCAAGGAGGATGTCAAGGTCGAAATGAACGAGATCACCCTCACAAAATCCCTGCAAAGAGTCGTTAACATCACCGGCATCGAGCAAGGCGAGGCCCTGCAACCCCTCGCCAACCAACCGATGGAGAACGACAAGAACGCTACCGGATTCACGTCGCTACAGCTTGACTATGCGGTCCCCTTCCCCGTGTCACTCGTGATCAGTCGGAAGACGGTCTGGCGATACCAGGCCCTTTTCCGCTACCTCCTTTCATTGCGTTACCTCGAATCACAACTGTCGACCACTTGGCAAGTACAGACACGGGGTGTCAGCTGGGGCCACAAGGGCTCTAACAGGGCACTTGAGATCTGGAAGCGCCGAGTGTGGACACTGCGCGCTCGCATGCTAGTCTTTGTCCAGCAGCTCTTGTACTTCTGCACGGCAGAGGTCATTGAACCAAATTGGACCAAGTTCATGTCGAGGTTGAGCAGCAAAGACGACGGGCCCGAGAGGAAGCCAGGCGGATTCATGCGCACAGTGGATGAACTGATGCAGGATCATGTGGACTTTCTCGATACCTGCTTAAAGGAATGCATGCTGACCAACAGCAATCTCCTTCGGGTGAGTCTTCATCTCCTCGCGGCGGAAAACGCATAGACACTGCTGACCATCGCTCCAGATCCACTCCAAGCTCATGCAAACGTGCACCATCTTTGCGGCCTACACAAACTGGCTCACGCGCGAACTTGAGAAGGCTGACCCAGACCTCTCAGCGGCAAACAAACCAAGCACAATGACCACGGATCAGTGGAACCGTTTCCAGGCCACGAAAGCGGCCGCCGCTCGTGCCTCGTCCTCGTCAGTCGCCGATACTTCCACGGCCTCGGCAGGTCCCGCCGACGAGGCAAGGGTAGACAACCTCGTCGACATGATCGCCAAGTGGGAGGTCAATTTTAGTAGACATCTGCAGATCCTGCTAGATGCATTGAATCACTACGCTGCGACCGAGACGGTGGCGTTGTTGAGTCTCTGTGCAAGGTTAAGTACTGCGAACCAGGGAACTAAGTATACGGGGTTGAAGCATGACGAAGACGGGTAAGGAGCCTCTGCGATGAGCCCTGCTGTTGATTGAGATACCAGTATATCAATGATGAATGATGAACAGATCTGTGCTTGCCGGTCCTTTCTTCGTGATAGTGTGTATTATGGAGTCTCGCTACGTTCGTATAGAAGCTCGTCTCTCGCGTCTACCACCGCTGCCAAGGCTCCCATTAAGGTCCATGATCATCCCAATCAAACCTGGGACCCAAACAGAAATCATATGCTACCTATCAATATGGCTGAGCGTCGTGTCCTTGTCTGCTAGCCGACTGTATGCTCCCAATTCTTTGCCCCAGCTATTCTTCTGACCGGAAGTGTAAAACGATAAAATAACCCGAATCCAATATCTGTACCGAACCGACGCCCCTCCATGTACGCTCCGTTTTCTCATTAGTCGTGAATGCCTTTCCTTACTTGAAAAGAATCTTGAGGTCTTCGAGTCTCGTCTTCTGGGCCTCGGACTTGTCCTTTCGGTCGACAGCAAGGCTCGCGAGCTGCTTCTTCTTGTCCTGCAAAGCCAGCATGTCTTCCTCAAAACTGTGGTTCATAATGTACTTGACAGTGCGGACGGGGCGCTTCTGACCCAGACGATGGACACGGTCGATAGCCTGTGCTTCAGCGGCAGGATTGAACTGCGGTTCCATTACGTAGGCGGTGTTGCCCGTCACCAAGTTCAGTCCCAAGCCTCCGGCACTGATCGAAATGATGATGACATGAACCGAGTCGTCTTCGCGAAACTGCTTGATGGCCGCGCTGCGAGCAGGGCGTGTCATGCGGCCGTCCAGCCTGACGAATTTGATGCCAGCAGGCTTGAGGGCCATCTCAATCAGATCAAGATGGCGTGTCCAGCCGGAGAAGACCACGGACTTGAGCGGTGCCTCTTCAGGATGGGCTTCGCTGTGCGCCTTGGACTTCAAAAGATCCTCCACGAGAGCTCTGGTTTTTGTGTGAGGACCCATGTAGTTTTTGAACGCCTCAACCTCTTGCTTCTCATCCGAGCTGGCGTCGCCCGTGTGCTCAGCCTCGACGAGTGATCGAGGGAGCGGTACAAGCTCAGGCGATGTGGGCGCATAGCAAGTGAGACACGATCCGCGGCTACGCTGGACGTGAGCCTTGAAGCGCGGAACGTAGTCTCCGGCGCAGTTTGCGCAAATGACGTGGAGGCAGGTTGTCATGTATCCCATAATGTCGTCAAGCCCATCATCGTCCACTTCGTCTTCGTCGCTGGCGCCTATCTTTTTCTGGCAAACCATGCAATTATCGCCATTCGATTGCTGCAGCAGTGCGAAATTGTCATGCTGTTGCTTCAGCTGTAGCGTCGCGGCATCAATGTCGGGCTCGTCATCCAGATTAATGGCCGTGTCAGCAGAGACACCTTGAACGCGGCGGAAGTCAGATTCGTTCAGAAGATCTTTGCCATGCGCGCAGACAAGTCGCATCATGAGGATGGACTTGAGAACGTGAATATAAGTATTCTGGGGGAGTTTGGCCCCTCCGGCAGCACCCGCCTCGCTCGTCAAAGCATCGACACGCTTTTTGGCATAGCTCTTGAACGTGTCGTGCAGCTTCTTCTCATCGGGAGAAAAGTCAAGCCTGACAATCAAATCAGTACGAGGAGGGAGCGGGACCTTGTCCTTCAAGCGACGGATGGTGACGGTATCGACCAGTGCGCGCAGCCGAGGGACGACCTCCTTGTCAGCAGCCTTGAACGGTTCGAGAATGTAACGGTTGAACTTCAAGCGATGTTCGAATGGATGCAAGCGAACAAAAGCCAGTAAAGAGCCAAGGTCGTCGAGGCGATTCTGCACAGGCGTGCCTGTTACTGCCCATCGCCTTTGGGCATGGAGACGGACAGCTGACTTGAAGTTCAAGGTGTTCTTCTCCCGAATCATGTGCGCTTCGTCAAGCACGATTCTGAACCATCCAATATGTTCCAAAGGGTACGATCCACCACGACCTTGGTGGCGCTGACGGAGCTCGCTAGCAACGGACCCGTACGTTGTAAGAATAATATCATACTGAACAAGCTTCTTCACATCCCGAATGCGGTTCGCGCCGTGATAGATATAGTAGGAAATGCTATTTTCCTTCGTGTGCTGCTTGATCTGCTCCTCCCAATTGGTGATGGTGCTCAAAGGGCAGATCAATAGGGTGGTCTTCGCGTTCACCGTCAGCTTTACCAAGTCGAGGGATGGCTTCGGCGTGACAGCATCCTGTTTGTTGGCTTTGCTGTCCGCTGGTGCCGGTTGAGCAACGGGTGTCGCAGCCCATTGTTCTGCTGCAGGAAAAGAACTGGAGATAAGTGAGAGTATGCTGAGGGTTTTGCCCAAGCCCATTACATCGGCGAGAATGCCGCCCAAAGTCTCGGGCGGAGGTTGGCGTTGTTCTGTTTGGGTAATGATGTTGAAGTACCTCGTTTCGCCGGATGCCGTATGGTCCTTCTTCCACAGGGAGGGGATCATGTTCTCGCGGTCTTTCATCCACTTGTCGTGATCCCGGTGGTCGCCCTGTACTGCTCGCACAGGCGATGAATAGTAAGGTTCCTCGCGAGCCTGCATAAACCAGAGACCCTGCTTCTGATGCGTGAGCAAGGGTGTAACGATGCAATCACCAGGTTCCGCCAATGGGAGATCCTCGCTTTTTGTCATGCGATCAAAAACACCCATAACATCTGCCTTGACTTCCTCAACCGTACGGACGGTGGCAGCACCGTAAGACGATGTGCCCTGTGCTGAGCCAAGGCTTCTATTCTGCACAGGGAGTGGACCCCTTTTAGGGAACAGAACGTGCGGATTGTACACACGTATGCCTTTCTGTACCATGGTAGGTGCGTTCAGGCGCTGCTCCTGTTTCTCAAGCCAATTACCAACACTTTTCGCATACTTGATCTTGCCGTAGAGAGTGACATCCAACTTGAATGCATGAGACACAGGTTTCCCTGGCTCTGATCCTGGTGCCTTGGGCTGCGGTGGAAGGCGACATTCGGTCCGCAGGTAGATGTTCGCATCGAGCAAAGGGGAGAGAGCAGAGGCGCTTTTTGGGTCCACATGGCCAATAGTCACCCGCGTGTAGTCGTAGACTTGGATACGAGTTGTCTTGTCAGCCATGACTCGCTTCAAAACGACTTTGATGACTGGCTGGTAGTTCGGCCCCCATGTGCTCTGTGCACCAAACTTGGACGATGGTGCCACCGTACAGTTGAGCGTACACTTGAGCAAGCCGTAACAGACTTCATCGTCGCCAGGATCGCCGATGGTGATAACATCTTCATCATTCCCTTCTCATGTTAGTCTACGCTTGGAACAGTGTTGATGCGTCGTAAGCCTACCGTCTGTCAAATCAACAGTGGCTGTCTGTGGAAGGGCCCCGGCGTTCGAATCCGCGTCTGCGTCCTTGAGAGCTTGACCTAGTGCGCCACTGCCACTGGCGTTTCGCATGGCGATTTTGCTTCGACCTGGCGAATCTTCCGAATCAACCTTGCGACGTTTGGATTCAGAGACCTCTGTGCGATCCTGAACATTGTGTACCTTCTCGATCCAGTTGCCAGGACCTGTAAATGCGCTTGGGTGAGCAGACTCAGAGCTGTATGAAGGCGTCGAGGCTCCGGATGTTGTCTCGTTAGGGTTTTCGAATTGGAAATGCTGGGAGCCGTTGGCATTGGCTTGCTGTGTGAACCATGCGCCGCCTGCCTGTGCTGTAGGCAAGTCCGATGGAGTGCCTCGCTGTGAGGACGCTGCTAGGTTGCGATTCGGTTGAAGCAGAGCGGCCGGATTCCATGATGGCGGCTTGGGTTGGCCTGCAATGTCAGCGTCCATTAGAGCATTCAGAGTGTAGCTGTGAAGTGGTGATGAGTTTGAGTAGGTAAAGGTAGATTTTTTGGTTGGAACCGCATGATCTTGAGTCGCGACTGGTGCTGATGATGCTCGGGACTGGGCTGTGGTGGTGGTAGTGGTGGTGTTTGGCGTACCATTCGTCGCCATGGTTCCAGTGTGAGGCGCCGAAGCATCCGTCTTGAACGCCCTGATCCGCCGAATGAAGGGAAGATGATAGGAAGTGAGCCTAGGACAGCAAGCCCTTCACTATGGTCATGCGCGTTGCTGGATGTTGTAATATCATGAGAGTGGTATCGAGATGGCGTGAAGATGTGATGAGCGTGCGTGCGTTTGTGGGCGAAGAAAGCGAGAGAACAATGATGTAAGAGGCCGCTTGAGGATCTATTGTGCAGAAAGAAAAGTTTCGGTGCTAATCATGAATCCAGAGGAATAATCAAGTTACTTTGAACTCATTGCCGAGCTCAAGTGCGGATGAATAACGACTGGAGCTAGCAGCAGGCCCGGGTGGAGGGCGAATAATAGAGGTGGGCAGAATTAGAAAACGCTCTTGAAAGGGTGAGGTTTCAAAGATGCAAAGAGCATGCGCTTCTTAAGAAGTCCAGACGATAAGTGACTCTTCTCTGAGGCTGGTGGCATCTGAGAACTCTTCGCCCAGGCGCTGCGTGAAAGCTCGACTGGACCGTGAAGATGATCCGCTGCGATCAGCAGCGAGGGAAAGCGCGGGTAGTAGTAGCGCTTGCCTGCAGTCGCAAGTCGTTGATGCTGGTCACCTGCACGGCAGTGTTTTAAAGGTGGTGTGGGGCCTTCCGCCGCTGCGAGTCGCCCGCCGTTCCCCTGGCTGGAGCGACGCGCGCAGCAAGCACGTGAGCAGCTTGCCAACAGCCAGGCCTGACGCATTTCACATGTTTCGAAGCCGTTGGCCATGGTAAGTTTCCTTCTACTCCGTATGGAGAAATGTAAGGTCGCATACTACGTGATACCCTATCAACCTCATTCGGGCGTAGCTACATGTACCCGTTATGTTCGTAATGGTGATATGAACGCTTTAAGTGTCCCGTATTGAAGGTTTCCTGGCGTCTTCGTCACATGTGAATGACAGACCAGAAAGAACCATATATGGCTGAAAAAAAGAAACCAAAAGCTTTTTTAGCGCAACACAAGACAAAATCCAAGTCTCTCGACGTACAATTGCTGCATCATCTCACTGTTCTCACATCGACTCGGCAGACCCTTGTTCTGAGATTACATAAGCAAAAAGCGACTTCCTGCCCCGCCATTGACTGCTCAGGCTCGCCCCTCGCCCAGCACAACCACACGTGGAGAACTTCAATCAGATCCCAAAATCTCAAGAAGGCGACGTCGTCACCGTCATACATGCGGCGACCATGGACATTACAATTTTCGTGGTCCAAGGGCGCGACAAGGCTCTCCTGTATGGGGACTATTCGACATACCATACCCAATGCTCCAAACGTCTTCTAAGCTGTCGCGCGAAGATTGGCATCGTGACGAAGAACCGGGGTAAATTCCACAAGCCGGAGCGTCTCACAGCTGAGCAAATTGGCGCAAACAGAGAGTAAACTCTAGTCCGTGCCGCATACTCCTGCGCTCATGCTGACATGCGCTTAGATATGTTCACCTTCTCCTGCTCGCCAGTGAGCGCGCATGGGCGCAAGCCATGAGCATGAAATCCTCTCATGCGTCCGACGACAAGGGACTCAACAGCCACGCTCGATCTCACATTGTCTCTCGACTCACCAAAGCCACTCGTGCAGCTGAGGAGCTTGTCGAAGCGCTCGGTGCGACCGACGAGTCTGGCGCGTCCACGACCGATGTCCTCGAGGCCAAAGCCTATGCAGCTATGATTCGAGCTGCGATGTGTTTCGAGAAGCACAATTGGGAGGCATGCCTGCACAATTACGCTACCGCTTGGATCGTATACAGTGCGCTGCAGTCTTCAACCAAGACCGATATCTACAAGGAGCTCCTTTCGGAGACAATCGATCCATCGATTCGCTACGCCGCCTACCAGCTGAAAACTCCCCGAACTACCCCAATCCCTGCCATCGCGCGCAAAGCTTTTCCTGAATCCGACAGTGCATTGGTCGAGAACGTCAATCAGCTCGACCCCGCCATCTTGAAGCAGGCGGACGCATCTCAGGACGCGAAAGGCGGCGAAACCATCCCCCAAACGCTGACATGGAGGTCTCGAGAAGTCAAGATTGAGGACGCTCAAATTGCCGAGGCATGGGCCGCCGTGATAAAAGCAAAGGAGACATTGTCGGAGAAGATCAAAGAAATCGACGATGATCATCACTTTGAGAAGGCTGCTGCGTACGATGAGATCCTTGCCACGACTGGCGATGCTGTCGATGCAACGAAAACCGCTATCGATGAGCTGCGCGCTGAAGGGGTCGGCTCAGGCGACCCCCGTATGCAAAGTCTACAGATCACGCGCACCGCTGTGAACTACGAAATGGTCAGCTGGCGAATCGGTCGCAACCGTGTTCTGACAGGCAGCGACGATGGCGCCGCAGAGCGCTACGGACACGGCAGGAGGCGGAGAAACAAGGCCAAAGCCAAGGATGAGCCTCTCAAGGATGAAAGAGAGCTGCCGACTTCGAAGAAACTCCACAAGTTCAAGGAGAAGGTGGCGCTGTATGACGGCACCCTTCAAAACTTGCAGACTATCAAGGAGTTGCCCGGTGTGGCGGCGGATGAGGAGCTGGCGGCGAAGCTCGATGCTTCCGTCAAGTACTTCGAAGCGCTCTCGTAAGTTCTCTGGATTCTGTTCTCGTGCGGGCCATGGCTAATGTGTCCAGCAACCTCTCTATTGCCCGCTCGCATGCCCTGGTGGGCAACGTCACGAATGCTCTTGCTCTCATCAACCACTCTCTCAAACTCAGCGAGCAGGCTTCGAGCCAGATGCCCGATCTCGCAAATGATCCAACAGGGCCACTGAACGTGGACGTGTCCGCCGAGTCGATTGCGAACCTCTCGGCGCTGCTGACCGGGGAACTCCAGCGTCACCGTGCCATTGTTCACATTGACAACATCCGCAAGGAAGAGATCGCAAAGGCTCACTCAGGCTCTGCACCTTCAGCGGCCAAGGTCCCTCTTGTGGAACGTCTCTACGACTATCCCATCGGAGGCGTCGACCTGGCCAACGTTGTCGAGTTTCCACCCAAAAGGGCTCTTATTCCCGTCAAGCCCATCTTCCTGGACGTGGCTTGGAATTACATTGGATATCCTGGCAAGGATCCGTTGGCTGCATCAGATGTCAAGGCTCAGAGTACGCCAACTGCAGCGGGCCAACAGGCGGAGCAGAAGCCAGAAGAGAAGCAATCGGCCAAGAGAGGTTGGTTTGGCTTCGGCCGGTCGTAGACCACTTGTTAGGTGAACAAACACCATGTTCTGTCATCAATGGATGTGGCATTGAAGTGCACATTGTACCCAGCGGTGAACATACATGTATAGAAGCTGTTGTATCTTGCAGATTTACAAGTGGTATGCATGTCCGAATAAAAAGGCGCAAAGTGCACTTGCCGGCCATCATAGTAGTGAGGAGGGGGGAAGGTAAATTATCATCTAGCTTGGCTGTTTGTACAAGTAATCCAAACCACCCCACCGAGGACCATTGCCCAAAAGTTTCGTAATACAATCCGTAGGTTCCTCGGAACAAAGTTTTGATGCACCAACGCCAATCCGCCAACCGTGGTATTAAAAGCAAGCGCAAACATGTAACGCAAAGGTAAGGCGGAAGTATGAGTACAGGATAGATACATCGAGCGGCGAGGCAATCCTCAACACGCCGCTCATATTCTCACAAACATTGGAAACATAAGCATGAGCTTGGTGAAGACGTGACAAGCTTTTTTAAGGCTTGTTCTCGTCCTTCTTCTCACCCTCCTTGGGCTGCTCAGACTCCTGCTGCTGCTCGCCAGCCTCGTTGCGGGCCTTGTGCATCTTGTCGAAGAGGTTCAAGCTGGCCATCTGGAGCTCGTCGGTCTTCTCCTTGATCTCAGTGGCAGTAGCGGTGCCCTCGCCAGCCTGGCTGGTGGCGATGAACTCGCGGAGAGTGGTGATCTTCTCCTTGATACCGTCGGCCTCAGCCTTGTCCAGCTTGTCAGCGTACTCGTTCAGAGCGCGCTCAGTGTCGTTGAGAACGCTGTCGGCACGGTTGGCAGCCTCAATGGCGGCCTTGCGGTCCTTATCGGCCTCAGCGTACTTCTCAGAGTCCTCGACCATCTGCTCAATCTCCTTGTCGGAGAGACCAGAGCCGGAGGCGATAGTAATGGACTGGTCCTTGTTGGTGGACTTGTCCTTGGCGTGGACGTGCACAATGGAGTCGGCATCAATGTCGAAGGTAACCTCGACCTGGGGAACACCACGGTGGGCAGGAGGGATGCCAACCAGCTGGAAGTTGCCGAGCATCTTGTTGTCCTTGACAAGCTCACGCTCACCCTGGTAGACCTTGATCTCGACGGCGGTCTGGAAGTCAGCGGCAGTGGAGAAGACCTGAGACTTCTTGGTGGGAATGGTGGTGTTGCGGTTGATCAGACGAGTGAACACGCCACCGAGGGTCTCAATACCCAGGGACAGGGGGGTAACATCGAGCAGGAGGAGGTCCTTGACCTCACCAGAGAGAACAGCACCCTGGATAGCAGCACCAATGGCGACAGCCTCATCGGGGTTGACAGACTTGGCGGGGTCACGGCCGAAGATGCTCTTGACGGACTCGCTGACCTTGGGCATGCGGGTCATACCACCGACGAGGATAACCTCCTGAATGTCCTTGGCCTGGAGGTTGGCATCCTTGAGAGCCTTGCGGACGGGGTCGATGGTGCGGCTGATGAGAGGATCAACCATCTTCTCGAGCTGAGCACGGGTAAGCTTCATGTTGATGTGCTTAGGGCCGGAAGCGTCAGCGGTGATGAAGGGAAGGTTGATGTCAGTCTGGAGAGAAGAGGACAGCTCAATCTTGGCCTTCTCGGCAGCCTCACGGATACGCTGGATAGCCATGCGGTCACCAGACAAGTCAATGCTGGAGGTCTTCTTGAAGTCCTCGACCATGTGGCGGACGAGGTGGATGTCGAAATCCTCACCACCAAGGTGGGTGTCACCGTTGGTGGCCTTGACCTCGAAGACACCGTTCTGGATCTCGAGGATGGAGATATCAAAGGTGCCACCACCAAGATCGTAGACAGCGACGACGCGGTCGGCCTCCTTCTCGAGACCGTAGGCCAGAGCGGCAGCGGTAGGCTCGTTGACAACACGGAGGACGTTCAGGCCAGCAATCTGACCGGCATCCTTGGTGGACTGACGCTGAGAGTCGTTGAAGTAGGCGGGAACAGTGACGACGGCGTTCTTGACCTTCTTGGACAAGTAGGCCTCGGCAGTCTCCTTCATCTTGTTGAGAACGAAGCCACCGATCTGGGAAGGCGAGTAGTTCTGGCCACGGGCAGCTACCCAGGCATCACCGTTGGTGTGCTGGACAATCTTGTAGGGGACCTCCTTGATATCGCGCTGGACCTCAATATCGCTGAACTTGCGTCCTATTAAACGCTTGGTGGCGAAGAGAGTGTTCTCAGGGTTGACGACGGCCTGGCGCTTGGCAGCGACACCAACAAGACGCTCACCGTCCTCGGCGAAAGCGACGACGGAAGGAGTGGTACGGGCACCTTCGGCGTTCTCGATGATCTTGGGGACCTTGCCCTCCATGATGGCAACAGCCGAGTTTGTGGTTCCCAGATCGATACCGATCACGCTGCCTTGCACCTTCTCGGTCTCGCCGGCGTTTGTGGACTCATAGCGAGCGAACTTGGCGCCGAGAGGGGCGCGAGTGAATGCTGATGAGCGAGCAGCGATGGGCGAAGCCCTGGGCAGCTGTTTAAACTGTGTTAGCGACTGATTCGGGCGCATTGGTGCGAAGCTTGTCGCGATGGGTGTGTCGCGTAACTTACAGCTCGGGAGAAGCGCGAGGCGAGCATATTGGTTGTGTGATTAAGGGTATACTATTGAAAACAACAAGAAGAGAGAAGATGAAGGCGCGCGTGATGGAGAGGGAGAAGAAGTTGGGGGAGATGATGGAGAATACAGGTGTGATAGAGGATGGGAAGAGATGATGAGAAAGGGATCGAAACAGCGAAAGTTTTTGACCCGAGGAAAATTAGCTCCCCGTCATGGAAACCGAAGGAAAGAAGCCGTGAGCAATCAGAGGCCGCAGCGTCGCGAATGAGGGTCCACCTTCCCTCCTGCACAGGCTGCACTTTCCGCCGCGACTCCCCGGCTATCCCCGGACTAATGTCGGCCCAGCCACTTGGAGGTCGGTCCAGTCGCGTGTGCCACACTCCAGTCGCCCAGTCGACGCACCAGCCACTGCGCCAGCTTGTTGCCGTAGAGCGCGCGACGATGTCCGCGTTAACGGACAAGCGTGAGATGACACTTGGTCGAAAGGCAATGCAATATGTGATCGTGGAAGCCTCAAAGCCATTGAGTTTCTGATTGCCTTTGCCTCTTGTATCTTAGTCCTGCGCGAGTTTAACTGCAAGTACGTACATACCTGGTAGCAGCAGAGAATCCTGCTCGGTTGGCTCGAGCCTAATTCCGCTGGCGGCGTCCAAACTGGAGAAGAGCCTCGGACGTCATCTGCCGCCTTCACAACAACGCTTTACACCATAGCAGGGTACCTTATATATCAACACTTTCCTGACTCCTCCCTGTTCGTGCTACTTGCCCTTCACCCCAAGCCTACGTACTCGATATCTGTGCAAAAACAACCTCGGCTCTATTAGTCTTGTTCCGACTTGCCAACACCATCCGCAGTGCATCCGCCTCGCCCATCAACGCTTACTGTACCGCCTACGACCGAGCACCACTGCACGACGGAATATCCAAGCCCATGATCGGCGCGGCGCAGTCTACTGCACCCATCACGTCTCGCGCCATCTTGTATAATCATAATCATCGACTCGACTAAACGAATCCCCAGAGGATGGCCGTGACGGACGATGGCTTGTTTGTCCCACTTTGCCGCTCCCAAGCGAACGGCCGTGAACGCCCAGTTTGCTGATCATCTGTACGACAGGCACTTTCCAAGTCAAGGCCTCGTCCTGAAGCAAGGACGAAAACAGTACCGCACGCCTGTGCGCTCTTTGTTCGTGGCGTCTTGCGGTTTCTGGTGCGCCAACTGACTGGGCTCTAGACATTGGCAATTGCGATCCCTGATAAGCGCCGACAAACACAACATTGTATACCTTCCCGGTGGACACGACAGAAATCAAGTCTTGCGCCTGAACACCGCGACCTGCGAATGCGACCCGGTCAAACTCCTGCCCTTCACCCCGCGATGTCTAGTATCCAACGGGACGTGGTTATGTTGCGGTGGCGAGCGCGGGGAATTCGTATCCATGAACATAGACGCTTCTGCGGGTAGCGATTCGGCCACAGGGATTGGCGATGCATTGGGCCTCGACCTCGATCCCGAAACGCAACTACCGTTCGGATTTACAACAGCGGATGCGGATTCGATATCGGGCTTACTTGCACACGGGCGAAGGTCGACCAAAAGCTTCATTGCCAAGAGTGCCAAGTTGACGACCAAGGGAGATCGAATCAACGGCATCACCATTTGGTCGCCCTCGGGGCGAGTCAAAACACACGACAAGGCATACGCCTTTCCCGTTGCAGTTCTGGCGAACAATGACAGGACCGTCAAGATTGTCGGCCTCCATTCATCGGAGGACAACGACAAGATCGAACCCCTGGCAACGATTCGGTACCCCGACTATGTCAATCGAGCAGTCATCTCGCCCGATGGGAACATTTTGATTGCTGTGCTCGACGATCCTTACATGTACGTGCACGTACGGGCTGAAGATGGGTACTCGTGGGAGCTGAAGCACAGAATCATGCTCAAGAGCCAAAAGAAGGATGACGAGACCCCTATGAACGGAACATTTGCCGCTTGCTTCTCTCCATCGGGGGCCTACCTGGCGGTCGGCACGCAACACGGATGTGTTTCCGTCTTCGATGCTCAGGACCTCCTTGAATGGGGTGGCGATGCCGTTCTCAAAACTTTCGAGTCGTCCAGGCCTTGGACCGACCACGGTGCTATTCGTGACATGGCGTTCTGCCCCGGCCCGTACGATCTTCTAGCATGGTCTGAGGATCGTGGTCGAGTTGGCCTAGCAGATCTCAGGAGTAATTGTGCCATCCGCCAGATTGTCGATATCAACAATCAAGCAGATTTTGAGCAGATCAACGTCTTGGATCGCAACACAGTCGACCCTAGACTGCTGGACCGCCGGGGCGAGCAACGCGGTTCAGCTTTGACCTCGTCGCTGGGCCACCTCTTTTGGTCTGATAACCTCAGACGGAATGAATCGGGGGAGGATCTGATGGACTACCGAAACTACCCGCTGACCCCGAGCGATACTGAAGTTCTCGAATCCGTACAGAACGAACGCCGGAGACGGGAGTGGGCTAGGGACAGGGCTGCTCAGGCACGTGTAGAACCCATGGCAGCCAGAGTACGTGACCTCGCATCTACACTTCGATACTCTGGAGGTCCGCGGCATGAGGATCCAACACCTCGGGAAGCTGGCACGCTCAACCCTAGCATCAATCGTGTGGCAGATCTCCTGGGGAACTTTCGCGAACAGCGAGCAAACGTCCGTGTACGAACTACCGGTCGTTTGTACCGCGATGTAGCTCGTGACAGCGGCATGCAGGCCACATCCTCCTCCAACCTGGGTCAGCTACCACCATCGACCCAGTGGGAACGGCCAAGAGTGGAGCGCTTAGATCCAGGGAATTCAGTACGAGGTCAGGAGCCATCTTGGATGGGCGTACGCGATCAGGTCAATGCACGTCAGCGAGAGCGAGGCCCGAATGACGACGGCCCGGACCCTGTGGACATGCTGCGTGCTATCATCCAGCAGCGCGAAGACAATCCCACCCGCGAGACACCAGACATGAGTGTGCAGGACGGACCGCCCTGCGATGACCATACCGCAGGCCTGGCCTGGAGCGCGGATGGACGTAAATTGTGAGTCAATCCATAGGGCCGTCTTCGTTCTGAGAGTATACTGACTAGTCGTAGCTATTTGGCTGCCTATAATGGCATTTACGAGTTCAAGCTTGACCTGCTTGGAAGGATGTTGTCACCGAGCATTTGCCTTCGCTAAATCGAACAGAGGCTACCCAAAGGCTACGGGCGAAGGTTTTCTTTTGTGTATGTAAACGAAGTTTATGAAACTGGCAGCGACCAGGCGCATAGGAGTTACAGATGTTGGAAACATTGGTTTGGTTGCTTTGACTCTAATTACTTCGGCGCGAGGACCTTGTCTTGATATAACCTATCACTATTGAACCTGCCATGATTGCTTGTCTTTAGCGCCTCATGTGGTGACATTACCATACATTAGTTTCTCGACCTGTTCACCAATAGCCAGCGAACTAGTCAGGCCGGGGCTTTCGATGCCCAAGAGGTTGATCCATCCTTCGTAGCCACCCTCTTTCCGGATCACAAAGTCCTGAAACCCCTTGCCTGTGGCGACAGCCTGACGATGCGCCAGCTTTGGGCGAATGCCAGCGTAATCAGGCTTTAAGCTGTCCACATCGACGCCAGGCAGGAACCTCTTGATCTCTCTCACGGCTTGTTCGAACCGCGACGTGTTGACAGACAGGTCGTTCGGGTCATCGACCCATTCCACATCCGGGCCGAACCTCAACCTACCCCCCAGGTCCAAGGTTAGATGCGTGCCCAACCCTCCGAGGCCCGGTTCAGGAGCCGGATAGATGAGTCTTGAGACCTTGGGGTGTGAGGACCCGTAAGAGAAGTAGTTGCCTTTGGCATAGCACAGCGTCTTCTTGTCTGCAGCCGGCACGATCATGTTGTGGACCTCCACAGCTCCCAGCCCAGCAGCGTTGACAATGGTCTCCGTCGTGACGGTCGATGTCTCGCCCGTGGTCCCATCCATGACCTCCACTTCCCACCCCGACGCGCCCTTGTCCCCGAGAGGCGTGATCCTTTGCACCGGTGAGTTCAGCGCCACCACGCCCCCATTCTCCTCGAAAAGGCCCTGGAGCGTGATCATCAACCCGTGCGAGTCCACGATGCCCGTGGTAGGGCTCTCGAGGCAGCCCTTTTCGGCGCGGACACCTTCTCCCTCGCGCGCAATCTCCTCCTGGCTGACCCATCGGACGGGAACGCCAATCTCGTCTCTGCAGTGCTTCTCAATCTTGTGCAGCGCGGTCATCTGCTCATCGTTCTGCGCCACGATCCATTTACCCGTGTTCTTGAACCCGACGTCATGCTTCTTGCACAGCTCGTACAGCAGATTCTTCCCCCGAATGCAGAGTGATGTCTTCAGGGTGTCGGTGCCATAGTAGATCCCGGCATGGATGACCTCGGAGTTGCGCGACGATGTCTCCGTGCCCACGGCCGGGTGGCGCTCAATGAGGAGAGTGCTGCTCGGGGGAGATGACGGCAAGGATGCGCGGCGCGTCAGCTGGCGAGCGATGGCGAGACCAACGACGCCACCTCCTATGACCTATGCTTCACTCAGTACATGTAGGGATTCACATGCTGGGGATGGGGGAAGGGACAGGCATACCACGTGCGTAAAGTCGGCTTTTCGAGCAGCCGTCGAGGTGAAATTAGATTTCTGATATGGAGAAGCAGTTGCTCTTGGAAGACCTCTGACGCTCGTTTTTAATATCATTGTGCTAATGAACGTCAGGGGATGAAGGTCGGGAAATCGGGGTTGAAGATGCCTATGCCGGTTATGTCGTCAGATGGAGAGGCGGGATCCGTCCGTATGCCGGCGAGGACCGCCAAGTCGCAGTACGTAAAAGTATTCACACAGAGAGCATCTAAAACCCAGTCAACACAAAATTGGCCGCGTTAAGTCTTAAGTAGCAGTCGATTGACTATTAGTTGTCGGGGACAGCGTAAACGCGCGACGGGCTGTTCCGTCGTGTGTTCCGAGGACCGACACTGACTATTGATAGTGTATGTCGGCTGGTATAGCGCCAGGAAGTCCATCTGATAACGATAGTGCGGCAATGTCATTTTCTCATCATCATATCATAATCCGCGTCTTTCTTCACGGCTCGTTGACCGACGTCGAGGTCGACAGGAAGTCCGCCCAATTCCACGTCCTCGCGTGCCCTACCAAGTAAGCGTGGCATGGGTGCGCCGCGCGGCTCTGGCATATTCCATCTTGTCGGCGATACAACCAGATACAAATCACTCAATCACCCTTATCCCCCTCCTCGGACGCATCCGCTTCTGCCACACTGCTAGTCGACCGGATCAACGATGACTGCATCGAGGGTGCGTTGCTCGCGGCACCTCCGCCTGAAGCTTCCGATAGTTGCTTTTCTTCGTGCAGTCAGTGACAAAATGCCCGCGACCCAGGATGGATGTGACGTACCTAACTCGCGAATCCGGTGTCGGAGCATCTGGTTCTCCCGGGTGAGCATCTGCGTCTCAGCCTGGTAGAACGCGCTCTCATCTCTTCCACCGAGCGCCCAGTCACCGCTCTCCTGACTGATTGAAGTAGACCTCAATCCTGGGGACGCGCCATTGCTAGGGGTTCGTGATCGCCGGTGCAGTTCTGCTCTCGCCAGGTCGCCCCCAGACAGACGGTTGTGCCGGAAACTGGGTGATCGCGAATATGAGCTTGGAGGTGCCGCGTGCTGCAGCGACTGCTGTGAGCCTTGGGGGATGGGCGTGCCCTGGATCGAGCGCTCTGATACGGCGCTGCTATTCTCGGCGAGAGCGGATGGATTGCTCTCCCGGAGACGACTCAGTTCGAGCTGTTGCTGTCGAATTTGCTGAAGCAACCGATTCTGGACATCTGGGTCAGTTCCGGGGTCAACAATCTCGGCCGTACGCGTACTCACTACTTGGGCCTCTTGCTCTGCCTCGAGCTCCTGATGCAGCTCACCAAGGCTAGGCGCCCTGTGATGGTGCGGATCGGCTGTAGTGGGAGATATCGCGCCAAGCTGTGGACTGACAACATGACTGTGCTGCTCGCTTGCCATCTCGCCTGGTGCAGGCACCGTGGGGTCGTTGTGCTGTAGATTCATGAGGATGGATCGTCGGCGGCCTATCTGAGTGGGAGATTGATGGCCACGCAATGAGCTGTTCGAAGAGCCTGGGTAGTACCGTCAGTTTGTGCTGTGTTTTCAGATTTCCGTGCACCCAGGAATCGTGGACACTCACGTCGCAATCCAGCGTTGAGGGTAGCGGCAGCCTGAAGCGAGACGGATGCGGACCGGGGGGAACCGGTGGGCGACTCGTCGCGGGGCGTGGAGTTGGCATGATTGTTGGAACCAGAGGACATTGCTGCGACGTAATGTACACCTGAAGGACAACCCGGACTAGAATCTCGGCTTTGATGCAGACGGAAAAAGGAGCAACCTGGTCAACGCTGGAATTAAGAGGTCGTCGGAAAGCCAAAAAGTGGCGTGGTCAAAGTTGCACGCGTGATCAATCGTCCGGCGTCGGATCAGGCCTTGTTCACTTGCTACTTGTGATACCTGCTTGGTTGTGCACTCGGAATAAGCCGATAGCGACGGGCAGGCCAGAGCTTGGACATGGAGCCTCTGGTATACTTGTCAATCATGTCTAATTGATGCAACTGCCAGTGAAGTCAACTCGTGGTGGAAACGAGTTGAGTTTATTTAGTGAGCCTGTGAAGCGCACACCCACTATAGGTCGTTCAGACTGTTATTAGTCACCTAACAATGTCCGCGCAAATGACAGCACTTAGCTGTTAGCTCCCCATCTGCTCAAGTTTGCCTATGAGTTTGTGGGAAGACAATGTCACAACACCCACTTTCGTCACAGGATGTCCCGTGGCAAAAACATTTTAATAGCAAACTAGGTCATGACATGTGGTTACAAGCATTGTCCACCGTACCACATGTTTATGTACAGTACCATCACAAGCAGCGGGTAGCTATTCCCGGACTACCCTATACCGCATATACATCAACGCTTCTCCATGTAGTGCGTTACTGTTCAATGCCAGGCATACATGCCAGGCTTGTAATCTGGGTACCCATCGCCTCATTATCTAGTCTGCCATTGTAGCTTGTAGGCGGAATGGCGAGCCCGTTAGGGTCTGGTTGTTGCGTATGTCTTGATCATCCTGCGTTGGGCGTGCCGTGTTGCAACTTTGGATCTTCGAGGGGAAGTGAAACCTCTGCTTGAGAATCAATATTTGCGAACGGTATGCCGTTATCTGCCTAGTCACGTCCCCAGCGTCACCTACTTGTCCGTGATGTCGGCTCACTTAAGTTTATGTACCTTACCCACGATCGTGCTACGAGCCGCCGTCGTTAACAATCGTGAGTCTCCACAACCATTCGCATATTGTGGGATGGCGAAAGTTGTGTACGTACAACGACTTTGGTGCCTTATCATAATCCTCAATAATCAACAAACGCAATCCCGAGAGGGAGACAAGCGGACTACTTCAAGTTATGATTCACCTACTACTAATAGCCCGAAAGCCTTCAAGTTGCTTGGATCCAGACGCAGATACCAGGTTGGCAGCGGGGGATTGTCGTCAGGGAAGATGGGAGACCTGTCACTTCTCTCGAGGCTCTATCGCCGTCCACAGTGTGTTACAGACCAGATCCGCGAAAGTGAGCTTGTTGTTAGACGACTGGGTCCCCGTGGAGAGATGCGAGTCTTGACCTCTGGAACATCGGTGAAGCTCATGACAACACTGTCCGAGTCTGCGAGGCCTTGTCGAGCGCAGAACCAGCTGGAGCTGGCCAGGGGTTCCCGGCTCGTCGAGGGAAAAAAAATTAGAAAAAAGGAAAAAGAAGCGTCCTCGTCAGCAGGCCACCAATCCCGAGGACTCGTACGTAGTACAGTAAGCCCAGACGAGGCCATAATAAAGTGACAACGCAAAGTCAAGTCCGTTGCCCGCATGACCTGGACACCTACCGTTAAGTAAGTTGTCCTTGTGCGTCCGTTTGACAAGGCGCAGGCAGCTTACGTATCCGTACCACAACGGAGGACCACAAGGAGAGCGACGGAGAACGAAAAGACATTGTCCTACAGTGTGATTCTGATTCACAATACCGTGTGGACCAGCCTGGAAACTGACAGGGACGCTATTGACCGGGCGCCGCCCGCGGAACAGGCGACCCCAGCATGAGCCCAAATTCTCGGGTCTGTCTGTGGCTGCGGTCCGTGAAGGAAATTTCACAAAGCCAGTGGTTGCACAAAGTCTGGGACTCTCGGTCGAATGAATGTTCACGAGTCTTTGCGGATGAGCCACGGCGGACACTCTCTACGTACAGTACGTAATGATTGCGATGCGAAGGCGTTTCGCGTTCCTGCATGCCGCTTGTTTCGTGCAGTACCTTAGCTTGGTTCCTGGATCGTGCATGATTATGTTGTTCGTGGGGCATGAAAACTGTTGGTGAGCCTCCAGGCGGGCGCGTTTGAACAGCTGCATGCCTCCGTCTTCGGCAATTGGCTTAGCCGATTGATTAGAGCCTAGAGGTCACCCCCGACCCCATGCACACGGAGTACTGGCGTACGGGTTAACGCACAAGTGCCGCAGCGTGCCTCCGAGCGCTGATTCAAGCCAAGTGGCACAGGTACACGCCTTCTGCTCGTCAACATGTAGACTAGTAGCAGGCAGTAAGTAAGTAGACGAGACTATCGTGACGACTTTCCGCCCGAAACGATCGGCGAGCAAAACGAAGCGAAAAGACGTGCCGCCTACGTTTGGCTTTGGCCAGCAACAGATCGGGAAGGTAACCCGACAGTATCCTCCATTCTACTAGTCTATTTTAGGTGCTCAGATACCTAACGGAGCCCACTCTTCAGGGACCAGACTCATCGATCGAGAAAACCTGACCCATGATTCCATGATGGGAACTTGGAAGACTTCTGCGCAATGTTAATCAATGCGGAAGCCTCGGAGCAGACAGCGGAGCAGCTGTCTGCTCGACGGTCCTGGCGAGCGACGATGCGCATGAGCGACAACTGTCATCACGTCCTGCGTGTCTGTGCCAAATGACCTAGTCCGAAGTCGCTATAATAAGGTACTTCAGGTACTAATACCGAGTGGGCAATATCGACAGGGTATACCTGCGAGACGCGTCCGCCTAATTTTGTCTTGTCGCCTCGTGATAATGCGGGCCTATGATTTGATGTGAGTCTTACTGTAATTTCGTGTCGTCTGAATAACACTGGATAAAGCGTGATGCATCGTAGAAACTCGCGGCGAGCAACCACGCAAACCCGGCGATGTGAAATAGCAGTATCCGTAGACGCGGACAGCTAAATACTAGTAGCACTGGACGAGCCTGGCCTTTTTAGGCCTCCATGCCGCTACAGGAACCTCCTTTAACTTGTCCACGAAAAGCCTTCTTAGCTTTCATCAGTGTACAACCAATTTGTGCTTCCGCGTGCCGCAGCAGTCACACAGTCACACAGTCACACAGACTGGACCTGGACGCTGACGGAGGCTACTTGCGCACTGTTTAACCGAGACCCCCTGTTAGCGCTCCCCTTTCACGTGGGTCAGGGAGGCACAACCTGGTCAAGGCAGTCGCAACCTTGCACGAACGGCAGGGACACCCACATTCTCAGTCTGACAGCCTGAGATGGTCAAAGCAACGAGGCAGGCGCTGCGCCCTCTCACTCAATTCACTGAGGGCATCCTCCTCCTTTTTTTCTTTCTCATGTTATGATCCTTTGTGATCGTGTACATCTCATCACAAACCATTCTGTATCGTTAACACAATCGTCGCTCATTTCAATTTGCTTGTTTCAATTTGTGTCTTAGGCCCAGCGCCACAGTAACACTGTCTCCCGACGTTGCCATTCACATCTAGCTGACCTCACAACCTCGACGACTCGCCCCTTTGCCTCCAGTCAGAATCGCATCACAGGCTGTTGTGTTCCTGGCCGAAGAAAAACGCCCCAGGATTTCTAATCGACTAGCGAGCACGCTGCGTGGTTTCTCAGCGCGCTAACAGCAACATCGGTGCATCGGTGGAGGATCGCTAGGCACTCCGTTCAAACCTTCTTTCACGTGGACTGCCACGGCCGCGTTTCGACCTTTCCACGGCAATCTGTCACGCGCTTTTCGATTTTGCTTCACCTTCAACCGAGTTCGTTGCGCCAGTTGGAGTTGTATGGCAAGGTCGCTTGGATTACCTTGACAGCCTTGTTTCATTCGTTTCAACTCGACACTATCGATCGCCCGACGTCGCGCATATTTGTAGCGTACTATGCGCCTTGCGCTGGGTTTCTTTAACCATCAGCACATTTCGAGCGAGCATTGAGACACTGATCTTCACCTTCGACAACCAACCAACAGCCCAGCACGGGTTACATTGAGCAATTGCGCATCGAAAAAGATGGCGACCATAGCCACCATGCCACGTGCGCCAGAGCCCGACCACATCGACACGATCCGATGGCGACCAGGTCAACAGCCTATAGACCTACCGATCACCGAAGAAAAGACAACTACGGATACTGTATCGCCGTCTCGTAACGAAAAACTAGCACGGAGGGAGTCGCGGCTGGGGCTGCGGAGTATTTTTGGGCGCAACAAACCAGCTCGACACCTAGATACCCCAGTTACCCAGCATGTGTCAAAACAGCCCGGTCAGCCCTCGAGTCCGAGTGGGACCACAACGCAGGGCATTCCCTACTACAGCCTGCCACCTGGAAGGCCAATTGTAAAAGGTCAAGTCTCTCGACCTCTTTCAGTCACCGCTGAGGATGCTGAGAGTCTGCCGCCTTTGTCAGCAGACGCAGATGAGACACCGAAACCCAAAGCACCCGTGGGAAAGTCAGGCAAAGCCGGTTCTCAGTCATGGCAGGTGCCCCCTTTTCACAAGGCATGCCCAGAGGCCGCACAGCACTCGAATCTGCCTGCCCCAACTGTGCCGGCCGACCTGATTTTGCGGTCTCACGAACGGAAGGCAGCCGAAGCAGCACTTGAGGTCAACAATGAGCAGGCAGCCGATAAGGCGAAAGGCAGGAAGAAGCCCCGAAGAAACCGGGCTGGGACGATTTCGGATGCCGAATGGACGAAGAAAACGTACATCTTGCTCGAGTCCGGCCATCTGCTCGAGTACGCCCAGGAAGGACCTTTCGACCGCATGCCTGAGAAAGTGCTGCGTCTCAACCGCAGCTCGGCAGCCTTTGCTAGCGACTTGATCCCTGGGCGTCATTGGGTACTGCAGGTTTCTTCAATCATGGGTGCCGAGGGCGCAACAATGACCGACGCGAACAGAGGCCTTTTCTCGAGGCTCCCCTTTCGTGGTGGACATGACAAGCGACATGCGGCGAATATGCTCCTTGTTTTTGAAAGCGCCGACGACATGGACTCGTGGCTGGTCAACCTGCGATCGGTGATCGAGCTACTGGGTGGCAAGAAGACGCTTACAGAGACTGGTGCGCCCAAATCGGAGCCAACCACTCCCCTGCGGGAGCAAACTAGCCAGCGCACACTTCTCGTTCGGGAGCACGACCGCCATTCCAGAAGTATACCGGAAGACCAGACTTGGGAACAGGACTGCGCGTGGCGCGAGAGCAGCGACACATCTGCTGTTCCCTCGCTGACCCCGCGGGACCGATCTCTAGATGGCATGTCGGCGACGAACAGTGTCGTTTCCCAAGACGGGCACCAGCTAGACAGTCTGCGCAGCAGCGCAAACCGACTATCGTGTGTTTCGTCGGGGCAAAGGACGATGGTCACCTCCGCCGATTCCTCCCCAGCGTGCTCGCCGACGACTGAAAATTTCCCATCGCCAGTGGAGGAGCCCACGAGGCGCCACCCCGAGGTCAGCAATAGCGACTCGAGGTTGCGCCCGAACGCGACAGCCATCGTGGACCGACGCAAGTCCTTGCAGACCATGACGCCGTTTGTTGTGGAACCTCAGCCTACATCGGCGCAATCACAGAGGCCTCAATCGTCACTCATCGGCTCAACGTCGCCAGGTTTCGCAGGGCATGTTGTGGCCCCCAACTTCAGTGTCCCGCATTCATCCAACCGCCGATTTTCTACAGCACGGCTACCGACTGTGGAGGCGTCGTCACATATGCAGCCCTCGCCTGTTATCTTCGAGCAGGCCGAGTCTCCGGCCCCATCGCGCACAGCATTGCGGAAATCACCGGGGGCTATTCGTACATCCCGGCCCCTTTCCATGGTGCTAGACCAGCCGACGCCCCGGTGCGATCAACCTGGGCGCCCAGCGACTCGTCACGGTGATAGCTTAAAGGCTGGCGAGGCCACGGAGGAGACCCTGCCACTGCCGACGCGCAGATCTGGGGCGGAAATGGTAGACCTCCATTCCCCCACACTGGGGGCACTTGACCCAGTCCGGGCAGCGAGTCCAACCCTGCCTCAGCAGACCACATTGAGGACGAGCCCCCGCCGGCTGTCGAGCATGGGAGCTTTGCGCGCCCATAGCGATCCGACTGACCGGATGCGACTGCGGCCCCTTGGTTCATCGCCAAAGCGAACGTCGGATACAGACAGGTGCCATTCCACAATCGTTACGTACGAACGCGCCAAGACATTCGCACATATACCAGGCCGACTGTCGAAGAGAGCCAGTATGGTGTCGACACCCAGTAGCTTCCCGCACTCACCTCCCAGTGCGCCGCCACCTAGCATGCCACTGCCCCAGATCCCTCAATCAGGCAGTCGGCTAAAGGCAGATACTAGTGCACATGCTTTGTTCAACAGACGAAGCATGCCACAGCTCTCCGAGGGCCCACCGCCGATGCCTCCACCAACATGCGCTTTACCACCTATTCCACAGAAGGTTCTGCAGGGCCATGCTGTTCAAAACAATCATACCGACCACATGTCTACCATTGTGGACAATGAAGACGACAAGAGCAACTTCTTCTAAGATTATGCGTTCACAAACGACTTTTCTTTTTCTGTACAATCCATCACCGGTCCAAGCCTTCCGCGTACGGCAATGACCCCAACCAAATTTCTCATGTCTGTTCAATATAAAGGAGGAGATTAGATTTCAGCGGTTATCTGGTCAGGTTTCAGGAGTCGAGGGATATGAAAAGGGCAGTGACGAAAAGTTCTTAGAGAATGGTTGCCTTTGGGAAGTGTAGATGCTCCTCGCAAGGAGTAATGATACCCGCTGTTGCAGACAGCTTAATTGACGACGAAGCCTCGGGGCCTTATCATACTTTGGCCTGTGTGCGAATGCATGTGTTGATCGGCTTTTGAAGCCCCAGTCGATGTTTCCATGTGGTCTACTCCGTACGGTAGCTTCAATCACAAGTACAGTGACTGATAGTGACTTACCCTGAAAGTAAATATGTGGCTGGTAAACAAGCCCCCCGTTGCCCCGCACCGCCACCATGCTGCGTCCAGTCTTGTCCTCCCGAATCTCACCTGCAGGAACGACTGACTGGACTTGCGCAAGCATCTTCCCTGCCACATCCAGGGCCGCCTTCTCTCTTTCCTTTCCCCGTCGCGAACGATCAACCGCATGGCGTGCACATTGTAATGCCCACGTATCCCGCCGACTATAGCACCTGGTTTCATCTGAATCTAAAGCCCGACGACTCCACACACACAGACGAGCAAACGACATGCGCGACGAGGAAACCCCATAGACGACAATCATCAGCCGCTTCCCTAAGTCGACTGACGTGAAGGAGACGGGGGCGCATCGTCACGGCCACCAGCAAACACCAGGATCACTGCTGGGATACGTATCGATTCTGTTCTATTACACCTACCCGCCGCCATTATGCCGCCAACACTGCTGTCGCGACAGTCGACCAGCGACGGCGACACCCTCATCATCCCCTCCACCTACGGCGCGCTGCACTCGTCTCTACACCCGGGCATCATCGCCGGCATCGTCCTCGGCTCCGTCGCCGGCTTCCTCCTGCTCCTGCTCCTCATATACTCCTGTCTCGGCTTCGGGCCCATGGTCTCGGCGAACAAGGTCGTCGTCGTCGAGGAGGAGATGGAGGAGCCGCGTCCGCGCTCCAGGAAGAAGCAGCATCGCCACCGTCGACGGGGCAGCGCCAACGTGCGCGTCCGAGAGCGGGTCGAGGTCCGGACGAGATCAGGCGGACGAGGGGGCGATGGCCCCGTGATTGTGGAAGCGCCGGGCCCCGCGCTGGAATCGGATGAGGAGGATGAGGTGGTCGTTATCGAGGAGCATGACATACCGCCGCCGAGGAGGGCGAGTCGACGCGGGGCGGGCGGCAGGGTGTATCGGGACGTGGATGTCGAGGACATGAGAGAGTACAGAGGGTCTAGGAGGAGTCGAGATTACTGAGGAAGATTTGGAAAGCGAGCTTTGTTTTTGATATTTAGCGGCTGGATATATAGTTTCTTGAGATGTCGATATGACCTTCACGTCCATGGGGATATGTACAACCACAGAACAGATTTCCCCCCCTTTTTTTTTTCTCCCCCGTCTCCGTCGCTAAATGTAGTCACGCCCAGGGTTCACAGACCCATGTTCCCGTTGGGACCTCCTCCGCCTTGCTGTTGTGCGCCAAAGAAAAAGGTATCAAAGGGGTTCATCTGCTGATTGTCCCCGTAGTCATTCGGCAGGCCTTCCCAGTTGATGCCAAAGCCAAGATCGACCTGGGCCTGGTCGACGCTGCCCATGTCGCCGCCGTTGGGCGCGGCGCCGAGGCTCTGCAGGAAATCCATGGTCTGCGTATCCGGGTAGTCCATGGAGCCCTGGAGCCCAAATTGCTGGCCCATGAACGCATTGTTCCCTGCCGGGTGCGAGTGAAGGCGTCGCAGCGGCGGCGGTTGGGGCTGCCGTTGGCTGTTGTTGGGTTCTTGCTTGATGCTGGACGCGGGACTCACCGCGTGGTTGTCCTGCGAAGTCATCATGTACTCATTGTCGTAGCCACGTGCAGCAGCAGCAGCCTGCTGCGACAGGGCCGGCGAGTGCTTGGAAGCCACGTCGCCGCCTTGCACAGACATGGGCGGTGAGGATAGTGTGTCGGAGAGGGAGAGGTCAAAGTGGAAAGGCTGTTGTTGGTGCTCGGATGGGCGGCCTCGGTGCTGCGATTGCTGAGGCGTAGGTGTTGAGGGATCCACCGCAGAGGGCCAGTTTGTCGATTGCGTTCTGTGGTGATGGCGCGGGCGTTGAGCGGCGGCGGTTGCCATCGATGCGGACGCCTGGGCTCCGAAGCCACCGTTCGAGCTGGCCATTTTGATGGTCGCCCTCGCCGTCCTGTCAAAGGCGTCGCGGCATGTCTCGGCAGGGGGGCACTTGTCGATCATGTCGGTGAAGACGGACTTGGCCGCCAGGACGGTAAAGTCCACCTCGTCCATGGTCAAGCAGCTGCGTACTGTGTGTGAGTGCCAGATGGCGTACAGGTACGAGATGCCTGCCATGAATAGGTGATGTGTCGAGAGGTAGGTGTAGCTCACCAACCCCGTAAGATGGAGCTGCCGATATATCCTCAAGATTTTCTGTCCTGCTTCCGCTACCTTGAGGTAGATCTTATCCTCGTCCTCTCTCGATTCCGCCGTGGTGAAGCCTTGGGGGCTATCCACCTCGTTTGACGTGTTGTACTCGCCCTCAAACATGGCTGGCACGCTCAGACTCTGGCGATAGAGGGTGATGATGGCCTGCCAGTAGTTCAGCTCAAGGAATTCTGTCGAGAATGCCACGCCCGTCTCGTGTCGCGTCGGCGCCGATTGCTTCCAGTTGAATAGTCTCTCATCGATGCTGCGCCGCCACGACCGGAAGGAATCGAACTGCACCAGGAATGGGGACGGGAGATGTGTGTGCATCTCGGGGTAGATGGTCCCTTGCGGACCCGCCTTGGCGATCTGTGACTGTTGGTACTGCAAGACCTGTAGGATCTCCGACTGTAGCATGCGGAGGCGAAAGTAGTGATGCGCAACATGCTTGTAACTCGGCAGCATCTCGTTGTTCTGCGGCTCCATGATGCCTCCGGGCGTGATGTAGTCGTCGTCCAGTATCGAGGGCAAGTCTGTCGTGATGACCTGGTCGCTGATCCCAAACGGCCGTCCGACGCACGTACTCACGAGCCGATCAAACGAGTACGTGCACCACCACAGCCGCCGCCTCATGTCGCGTATCCACTGTCGCCTACCTCGCTCCTGGGCACTGCCCTCTCGAGGTCGCGTGCTGTTGCCGTCCGTGACTTCGCCGTCCAGCGGCCCCTCTGGTAACGCTTCCACGTCCATGCCATCTTCACGATGCAGGCCCAGGTCCACGGCCAGTCGCACTGCCACACCTATAATGTACCACAGCCCTGGCGGCACGGGCCTCAAGAGCGCAAAGTTGGCCAGAAGAAGCACTGCCTGCAGGACCTCCAGCCCACCGCCCGAGTTGCTCAGGCAAGCCTCGAGATGGACAATGGCACTCGCATGGTACTCCTCCGGTTGGCACTGCCCGCCGTCGACGGCCATTCTCGACGTTTCGCTCTTGACTGGCTCCCCGACAATGACTCCGCAGCCAATCGCAAACACCATGTTGAGCACATAGGACTCTCTTGGGCCCAGTCCCTGCGAGGGTTGCGCATATGCAGCCTCGAACATCTTCATGAACTCGCCTCGGTGCATGATCGGGATCTGCGGATTCGCGTGCTCAAAGTACAGGGTGACGAGCCGCATGCCCACCTCACGGCTGGGGAACGTCGCAGGCTGGATGCTCGGCTTGGTATGTAACCCAAAGAATGAATCCCTCATGGACGTGCCGCTCGCGCCGCCGGGGTGTCGCCGGTCCTGCGGGTGCCCACTCTGGTCAGAGACGGAGTACTGCACGGCCGCGAAGACGACCCGCGCAAACGACACGCCGGAAGCGGAGGCGAGGGATTTCGGTTTCGACGAGATGTTCTGCATGGCGGGGCTGTGTGCGCTGCCACCCGCCGAGGCCGAGGCAGACGCCGGATTCCTCTTCTGATGGCTGAGCGTCTCGACGGCTGGGTTGCGCGGCCTCGCATCCTTGCCAGCACCGTCCTCGCCCTTGGCCGCGGGGCGCGAGCAGTTCTCGAGGTTCTCCGCCGCGGGGAAGTCGATGCCGTGGTCCCTCAGGAGCCCCTCGAGCTGCTCCACCCTGGTCTCCAGATAGAAGACGTAGCTCCGTGGGATCTCCTTCTTGGTGATGGGGTCGTAGCCGACGCAGGCGACGTTGGCCTTTGCGCAGCTTGCGCAGCTGGGGAGGCGCTGGTCGCATCTGTTCTTGCGGAGGCGGCAGCGGTTGCAGGCGCTGACGTTGCGGAAGTTGCTGCTGGCGGATGCCTTGGAGTCGGTCGACTGGTGAGGGGACGGCTGCTCGGCAGCGGTAGCGGTGGTGGTTGTCGTGGTAGAGGTCGTTCCGACTTCTTCGAGAGACGACTGTCGTTGGCGCTTGGAGGGTGGGGGTTGCGCGTAGGGCGATGAGGCATCTGGGGCGCCCATGGTCTCCCGTCAGCGAGAGGTCTGTTGCAGACACTGCTGGCTTGGAAGGGAGGGGGTGCCGAGCAATCGATCGATGCTCAGGATGAGATTGTCTTTCTATCGTGGGCAGGGCGCGCGGTGCGAAGGAGTGGTAGCCATGTCTATCGTTTGCCGCGATTCGTAGTTCATGTGCTGTCGAGGGCTAGTCAGAGAGCCAGCCGGTACGGTACGTAGAGTCGCGCGAATATGGTCAGGGGTGGGTGTGTGAGAGGTGGCTGCGCGCCGAGGTTGACGGGAGGTCGATACGTGTGGTTTGATTATCGTCGTGGGTTGGAGAGTCTTGGGACCGACCGACTTATCAATCAGCGTCCACCGATTGGGGGTCCAACTGATAAGCAGCACCGTGCACCAGCATCACGCACGTCCGGCCTTGTCGTTCGCCCCGCATTGCCTGCGTCGTTAATCGGCAGCTCGGGTTTATCAATGCATGCATTACATTTCCTCATTACTCGATGCTCGTGCAGGGAGGGAGTGAGGTGAGTCCGTCCAGCTCAGTTCACGCTGTGGCGCAGCATCAGCCACACCACGATACATCAGCCACCGCGTGGGGTTGAGTACCACCCGCGTGTAAGTGAGCATTTATGTACATGTAGCTATCAATTATATACAAAGCATCACCACGTCGTGCAATGAACAATGAGGATATGTAAGGTGGATTCATTACTAGGGCTGTCCAGTGCGTCGGATTGCCGGCCCTAGGTCCCCCCTCTTCAAGGCCGCCCTTGTCCTAGATATCTAAATGCCCAAATGCTACCCCTTTGCAATGCTGTACTCCGTACCTCGCTCCGCGAGAGGCCGTGGCAGGCCCCCTCGTCGCTGGATATACTGAAACCGCCCAAAGGGATAGTCCCAAATGCTCGCGGTACCAGTGCCCAAAAAAAACCATCGTCTATGTTGAGAAATCCACGCTCGTACCAAATGTGACCCAGAATGCTGCTGCGAAGGAAGAGAAGAAGAAAGAAATCAAAGAGTTGCAAAAAAAAAAAAAAAAAAAAAAAAAAAGGTAAGAAAGAAGAAAGAGAAATCGGCGCATAGCAAAACGCCGTTTCGAAATCGCTAAATCCAAGGGGGTATTCGCCACTGCATTAAGCAAAATGCATAGGTAGTGAATGAGAGACCGGTCGACAGTCTAGCCCATCCATCCAAAAAGGAGTATTACAAGTCGTAATTCCTAGTCTCTTTGTTTTTCCAGGTGCCAAACGCAAGAGTCGTATGAGTTGCCTCAGACGCTGTCGTTATCGTCGTAATCATTCAGGAGCCTCTCGTTCTCCAGAGAGCCCCTGCTGCTGGGAGGTGCAGACACCTCATCCTGGACACCTCCCTCGGTGATCTGCAAGCTGAGGTAGGCACCGGCGACCGTGATGAGCCCGCTGAACCACCACGCAAGCCCGGAGTAGCCTGTCTGCAGACCCAGCGAGTACAGAAGCCCGGAGATGGTGGGACCCAGCGCGCGGCACAGGCTCGCCGTCGACGCCGCGATTCCGTTGATGGTGCCCAGCACCTGCTTGGAGGGTGCCGAGTTGGCCAGCAGGATGGCGTTGCTGGGATACGCCATGGTCGAAAAGGTGCACTTCCAGATGACCAGGATGTACAGGGCCGGCATCACCATGTTCTTCGGAAGCAGGACCAGGTACGGTGTGACCAGGTACAGGGCAAAGTACGAGAGCGCGATGATCCGGAAGAGGCGGAGCGAGCCGAGGCGGCGTGTGACCGGCGCCACGATGAGGTAGTTGGAGACGAGCGAGTAGATGCCCTGCACCGCCATGATGACGCCAATCGTCTTGGTCTCGAGGCCAAACCCGTCGACAAACTTGAAGGGCAGCTCGACGTTGGGGTGTTTTGGGGGCGCCGTGCTGAGGAAGACGGGCAGAAGCTGATCAAAGGTCATGGTGTGGAAGGCCAGGATGCCGTACGACACAATGTTCATGATGACCGGCTTGGTGAAGATCTTGAAGCCAGGGCTACCGGGCCCTTGGAGAGGCGCGGCCTCCGCCGGCTCGGGGGTCGGTTGAGGGGTGAGTTGAGGCGAGCTGCTCTGGCTCTGGTACTCCGGCAAGCATTCATCGTCCGAACCCTCGTCGCTAAGCAGCGCATCTCGACCGAGGAGGCTCCCCTTCTCAGGTGACGCTTCAGCCGACGAGAACCGCCCGAAGCGGGGGCACTTGGATGCGAGAAAGTCGCCCAGTTCGCGTCCGCGGTCCCGTTGGTGCTTCTTGGTCGCATGCGTCTCCTCGAGGAAAAGAATGCCAATCACAACGCCCACAAAGACGGTGGCGGCGCTGAAGAGGTTAGGCAGGAGGTAGGGGAACCGGTCCCAGATTGTGCCGCGGGCGAAGATGTCGGGATAGCTCACGCAAGGGCGGGCCAAGGCACCTCCAATCATGGGTCCAACGATGGATCTGGTCTTGTTAGCTGACTTGGTCTCGCCAGATGTCAGCAGGGTAATTCGGCTTACCCAATGCACCAGACCATGGGCATGATTGTGTACGCTCGAGCTGTAAATCGCAAAAGTCAGTCGGGCTGAGCTCAAAGTAGGGCATATTTTCTGCGTAACCCGGGATGCTTACGTTGCTGCTCTTTGACGGTCACCAGCTCCGCCACAGTTGTCTGTAACACACCAATATTCCTGAGCCCCATTAGCTTCCATTGTCACACGCAACAAGGCAGCCTGGCAACATACCCGTTCAGTAAGCCTCCCAAAGCACGTGCAAACAGGGCAACCGGTAGGCTGGGGGCAAAGCCAAAGATCAGCACACTTAACGCAGTACCCGCGAGCCCAAAGAGAAGAACTGGCTTGCGGCCAATTCTGTCACTGAGCCGGCCCCAAAGAACACCAGTTGCGAATTCGGCGAGTGTGAAGGCGGAGGTGACCATGCCGGCGTAGACGGAGATCTTGCTGGCGTCGCTGGTGATGTGGAAATCCTCAATCATGTAGTAGATGTAGGGAAAGATGGACATGAAGGCAATTGGCTCGCATATGCGGCAGCATGCTGTTTCCGATTAGCCTCCGCACCTGAGAGAAACGTCCCGACCTGTTGGCTGTCCCATACCGAGCACAAACATCTGCCGAGCAGGAAAAGGAGGCGTGACAGCCTCAAGGCGTCTATTGGCGCCGCGCCTTCGGCGGCTGGCGACCGCACCGTATGTTGTCATGGCGGGCGACTCCTGGCAAAACTATGGGTGGTTCGGAAGACCCAGGCACCATACAAAAAAAGGTTCCTGGTGGTGAAGAGCTCCCCCCGTCGCTGGTGTTGGAGACGCGGATTGGTCGAGAGTATGTTTTGGTCGGCTGTTGAGATGCAAGCGTCGCAATATCGGGCTTTCCAGACTGAAGTAACGTGGAACAACAGGGCGTAATAATATGGTTGCGCAAAAGTCGGAATGACAAGCACAGCGGATGATGTCAATTTTCGGTCCGGGGCTGAGATTGTCTCGGTGCGGAAAAGGTGTAGGCGGCGCCGGATGTGGTGTAAGTGAGCAAGCGCCGAGTCGGATGAGACAGGCGCCGTTGCGACGGACGGTTGTAAGACAAGGCGGATAGCTGCCGAGTTGCACAGGGAGAGAGGGCGGAAGCAGACCAGACTAGTAGTCAGTCGTTGCAAATGTCAAGAAGGACGTGATTCTCAGAACAGGAGGGACGAGTTTCCAAGGAGAGGCGGAGGGGCGCGATCTAATATAACACAGTCGGGCCCAGGAGGCGCTGGCAATGCGAAAAAGCGACAACCCTGTCACCGACTGGAGTGTTCCCAAGTCATGAGAGAGCCAAAGGAAAGGGCAGCGCTATCCTCCTATCCACACATGCCATCCATCCGGGGTTGTTGTTAGTGAGCCCGGTGCGTGGGTACGACCCATACTGCGGGGATCCTATCCGGTATGAGGCGAAGGACTGGACGTGGGAAGGGGTGTCTTCTGAGAGATGAGGGCGGTGACTTGAGCCGACCAGGGGGGTCCCCTCGTGTCAGTCATTGTCTGTCTGTCACGTCCGGGTACGTACACTGGCGAAGCCGGCTGGGCTGGGCTGAGCCAGCGCAGGCAGACAAGCGCAGACCCGAAAAGGCGGTCATTGATCTGCTGGATCTCCCTCCACCAATCCCGAGCCCAACGGGCGTCCGTTCGTTTACCGCCTTCTTTTTCTTCTCCGTGACTCCCTCCGTGGAGTCTCCGTCCGTCAACAAGAAGATGCCACAGAGCGAGCAGCAAGCACAGCGGGGGACAGAAACAAAGGATCCGGCCGCCATTCCATTCCACCCCCTCTTGCGTGTACAGTACTGATCACTTGTGCATACCCGTCTGCGCCTGTGCCTGTGATCAGTAACTAATAGTAATTGACCGCATCGCACGGAGTACTGGTGAATAGGATCCGTCCGCAGAGGGCGGTCGTCACACAACAGGAGAGGTGGGTGCCACGCGCGCATCAAAATGCACAATGTACGCTGGCATGTGGCATTTCGCTTTCCTGACCGGCTGCACTGCGGCAACCAACGGCTGCCGCTGCCGCTGCATCAACAAACGCTTGGATTGCTGCTGGTTGCCTTGTTGTTATTCATGTTGTCCTGCTCATCGTAAAGTGCTTCACACTTGTTACAGCCTCGTTGGTGAACAGCAGCACCATCGCCAAGGCAAGGTAACCCGCCCGACAAGTCTCATGAGAGACCATCATGGCAGAAGGAAGCAGCTCCATCCCGATCAAGTATACACCCTCATCGCCATGTCTTTTCTTGCTTTGCTTTCTTGATTCTTCTCGCCGATTAATTAGGCCGGCAGCACCAAAGTCAAAAAGAAAGGGCTCTGCAAAGGCGCCGCCTCGAATCGAATCATTGGCGGGGCTTGAGCAGCGAAGCGCGCCTCGATCAAGCAGGGCGTGAGAAAACTGGTAGGCAAGGGCCAAGGTACCTCCACAGGTACATACTTGGCTGGGACCGACGACCGCGGGCTCCATACGGCCGGGCCAAGGTTCCACGGCCGGCGTGCATCTGCGCCAGCGCTCTGGTCGCCGTGGTCGCCGGTACGTATCCAAAAGCTAAGAGCGCGGATCTGCAGAGAACAGGGCTAGAAAACGGTCCACACCAATCACATGGACGCGAGCGTTGAAATTCAGCCAGAAGGGGGCGTCCAAGCAAGGGAGGGCGTGGGTGCCAGCCAGCTGTCAGTCGTCGTGTGGCTGTCCCGCCCGCCTGCTTGTCCTGGCAGCGGTCTGTCGGGACTCTGGAATCGCCCTGTCTGTCTGTCTGTCTGTCTGTCCGTCTGTCCGTCTGTTTGTTGTTTGCCTGCCTGCCGCCAGCCCAGTACAGCATTTTCAGGCATCATGCATACATATACACACGCGCGCACCACGCACGATATTGCACATTGCATGGCAGCTGTGCATCGTATCTGGCAGCAGCAACAGGGTGACTCGGTGAGATCATCACTCGAAAATAGTCATCGACGGCTGGCTGCATCCGCGGACTCTTCCCCGTCCGTCTGTCGGCGCCTGAGAGTCCTGAGTCCCTGACCGCGTGGTCACAGAGTGATTGCCTCTACGTACATTCGCCAACGCTGTGCGACACTCCACTCTGTGACATTTCGGACCTTCCGCGAGCCTGATGCTCTTGTCAATCGTCGCACTCCTGCGAACCGGGGCAGAGCAGGTCGGTCAAGGCATTTCCCGCATCACATGCTGTATCGTCACTTTGTCGGATGTCCATGTTGATTAGCCGGCCCGCGTAAATGATGTGCCATGGCTGCTGTGCCACAAAACAAGAGCACCGCATGGTTCGCAAAGGTTGGCTTTCGTCATCGGTACTCGGGGCCACTCCAGCTGCTAGCCGCTTGCCTGCTTTCATCCACAGGCCGGAAAGCAAAAGCAGCATCTTGGTACGTCTTATGCATGGAGCCAGCTGCGGAGAACTGCTGAATGTCTCACGCCAGCTCAGCACGCAAGCATGAGCTGTAAGCACAAGCTAAACAGCATTTTTTGGCCGCGACCTAGTTACTACGTATGTAGTTGGGTATCTGGCAACCGAGTCGTCGTCATGGTGGTGTGTCGCGGCGTGCGATCAGGCTGATCTGCTGATCTGCTGACACGATCGACTCATAGAAGCGGTGTGTGTATGACTGCAGACAGACGTCGTGCCACGAGTTTCCACGACCGTTTGAGCCAGTCATCGCAAACAAATTTTTAACGAGCTGGACTTTGAAACAGGCGTCTGCTTTCGAGAATTGCACATGGAGCGGGGTTATATTAAAGGATGAATCCGCCTACCCATGTCATCTGGGCAAGAGGGTCCATCATCATCCATGGTGTCGGTGTAAGTCGCAGACTCGCAGCGCGCAGCCCAACAACGGCTCGCAACAACCGTCGTGGCATCATCTTTCAGGCCTTGCTTTTGCTGTAATTTGTCATACCAACTTCGGGCTGTCGCGCGCTGGCGCCGACCAGAACTGCCAACATAAATGGAGTTGTTGCTCCACACATGCAAGGCGCCTGCCGGACGGGAGCCAGATCTGAAGATGCGGCGTCGCCTGGATAGGCTGCAGGCATGAGGTTGAAAAAGGGGCTGACTGGCTTCGACAGCCATCAGCATCCGGTAAGTCAGCCTTCACTGCCTTGGTGGCAAGAATCACATAACCCCCCGTGAGAGATGGCTGTCGACTGTGCATAGTGAACGCATCGATGATGAAGCGTTCGTAGACCGGCGGGATAAGTCCGCCTCGTTGATCTTGATCTTTCACACCTAATATAGCGTCCGAGTTGCCTGTCTCGACGAGTTCTCGCGGCGTCTCAGTACGCTGCTGATATACATATATATAGACCGACTCTCGCATTTGGCAACCAAGCTGGTTATGTGGCATCGCGACCGGCCTTTTGACGTTCCATGAGCCGTCTGATCGAATCTCACCTCAGATAATAAGAGCTCGTTGGTAACGTGACCAAGTCGCACCTTGTCCCAGGTTGCGGGATGTGGGCGAACACGCAACAGAGCAACGAAACGACACAGCGATGTAACACAACAGCCACGTGATGGCATTCTTCTGAGAACCCGATGAGGAAGAGGTTGCGTCTCTTTGCGTCAGGGACGGGCCAGCATCCCACCGTCGACGATCCAACAGTGACTGGCCTGAAAAATCCTCTTGCGAGCTGAACAGCGGATCCTTCCTCTTGGTACGATTCCATGCGGGTCATGCTGCGAGGGCCGCAGGACCCCGCGATCTGCGCGCGCTCAGACACACCTCTTGACAAGTCGCATGCGTCGCGGAAGAAGACCGGCAGGCATCGTAATTATGGAGGTTCGCGGGATTGACGATATACGTAGTTTCGCAACATTCCTGCAACCTCGGAAGCCTATGCGGTCAGGACTCAGGAGACGGACCACCTCCGTATCCATCACCAGTCACATTGTCTAGCGTGATTGGCAATTTGCAATTTGGCAACGACGCGGAGCAAGTCCGGACGGGCCATTTCGAGCTTCGACGACGCCACTCGAGTCGCCCAAAATTGCCTTTTCAGGTGATGTCGTCATTGCACAAGGCGGTTGGGGATCTGGAAGAGTGAACTGTGAGACTGGGCCCCTTTTGGCTGAGTCTGGACTTGGCAGGAAACGAGGGTTTCATCGTAAAACACGAGTCGCGGGCTCGCGAGTCGCACCTGGGTGACGGGTTTGCCGGGGATGTGGCCGGACAGCCCGGGGCAATAATAAGGAAGAGCTGCAATGTGATTAATAGCAAGTACAGTCCTTTTATTATTTGCTGGCAGGGAACGTGACATTGGCTCGCCAGCCCAGCCTTTGAACGCTTGAACGGTTCCGACAATCAATGTCGTGGTGGACGCAATTTCTTGCCCAAGCTGCAAGCTGAACTCGCTGATTTGACCGCAACCGGTGACGCGGCTCCTTGAACCATAGCTCGAGCATTTGCTCTTTGCGCCCGCTGGCCAGACTTTCCTTTGATTAGGCGAAGGACGTGAGGCCCGAGGGCGAGAAGCAATTAATTTGGTAAATTGGAGCCCGAGTCGCCCCGCCCACCATCACCCCTCTGGACCCTAGCTTGAGGCCAGGGGGAAAAGCCGACTGGCTGGAGGGCAGGCATGTTTCGCTGCCGAGTGGAGGGGCTAGGAGGGCAGACGGTTCTCCCGGCTCTCCGCTTGGGCAGAAAAGGAAATGTGCCAGGGGCAGAACATCCACAGTCCACGAGGCCCGCAGTACGACTGCGTACTTAATTAGCAGTACATGGTCGGTACCTGGCCGGTGGCTGCCCCAGCCGAGTGGCTTCCAAGAGGCTGGTTCGGTGCAGCTGTCAAACCAGGCCCAACGTGGCCGCATCGGTCATAATGGACAGTGCCGGCCGGCCCCAGGGGGAACCAAGCTGTCGGGTCCGTCCTCCTCCAAACAGTACAGGTGTCGGATTACCCTATTCAGAGTTCAAGGGACGTGAGAACATGTTCCAACCATGGCCTGCCAAGCTGTAGAAAGAGTCCAAGTCGGCGTTACACGGTACGACACATTGAATTTTGACTTCCGCTTTGTTTGATCTTTCATGCTGGTTTGCAGGGGAGGGAGGGTATGATAAGCCAGAGACGTACCCGGATCATTGGCGCGCTTGTTTGGTCGTGGGATGATCCCCTAGCGACGAGCCAGTTTGTAGATCACCGTCTTAAGTGATGCTGACACTGACTGTGTTTTTCTTGCTTGATACCCTGGCCGAGCTCCTTCTGGTGTATTAGGCTTCTGCCGCTCTGTCAGCCCAACAAGTGGCCAGGCGGGACGTTTCGAGATCGACGGTCGAGCTGCACCTTTGGCAAGGGATTTAACTTTATTAGCTAAAATCGTTCACGGGGAGACCCTCCAAGTCATCCGGTTGGGCCTGGGCACCTGCACGACATTTCGCCGGAATTCTGGGCACCAGTGGTTGCGTTTCTCGTTGGGTCTTGTTCGTCATGGTTTTTGTTAAGGTCAAGGGTGGTGATCGGGTGGTTTGTGCGTGCGTGCGCGCTCGTGACTCCAGTTGTGAGTGTGTGAGAGGCGGAAGGCGACGGACGGCGCCTGCCTGCTGCACCTTTGGCGGTTCGGGGAATCTCACAGACAATCCGCTCCAATCATGTCAGAGAAGGAGGCGCGTAGTGCAGTTCTGGCTCCACCGGGGAAAGAACGCCGAGCTAGTCTAGTACCTTACCAACTTGAAGTTACCAGAACTTCTAAAAATTCTCCGTAGTAACTCGACAAAAAGACAAAAAAGAAAAGAAAAAGATGGCCTGAGAGTTCATTATCCACATCACGCTGCATTGCGGTTTATTAATACGTACTGGCGATTTCCACGGAACAAATCCGTAGCGCGAGACAGACCATCCCAATCGCTCGAACCCAACAACTACGGTTTACTATGGTACTATACTCACCAAGTTATAATATGACTGGGCATGTAAGATCCAAGTTGTACCCTAAGGTAGGTACAAACCAAGGTACTTGGGCCTGGTAGGTGACTTTGGAGCAGCTCAATTGACCGGCTTTCGAAACTGTGTTCTGCACGTCTGGGCCGGAGCTTCGCCCACCCACTTTGAGCGAGAGAACTGCGAGTAGATCTGTGACATCCAACTTGGAAGATCGCCCGCTCAACTCGAGGCATTGTTGCGTGTGAAAGCTGGCATGCACATCGCCGGTTCCTCACACGAGACTTCTCCTTGGCGCCGGTTGGTGTGCTGGTCCGATGCGCCTGGGTCATTTGGCATCACGCAGAACATTGTCGATGCAATGTGATACCAATCAGGACGTTCAACCCGACTAGGAGCCCAGTTCAGCAGTTGCGCTCTCAATTCGATGCACATGCAGGCTTCTTCTTCTACGCCTTGGCGACAGCACGCCGTCTAGCGCCTCGGTTTGCCGCATATTGTTCTTGGCAAGCCTGGTTCTTATTATTACTGTTCCCAGCACTCGTGGAATGCGAGCGTGGCTACGGTCACTGGAAACGCAGATTGTCACAGGGCATGACTGCCTTGGACTCGGCGGCTTATGGCGAAGCCTATATCGAACCCTCCGAGACAACTAGTGGCGGCATTCGCAAATCGCAACGTCGGCCCAGATACAGACATTGACGAGAGTCAGCGATGCGCATCAAGGATGAGGGGGGAGCGTATCCGTCTATGTCGTTGACATGGTGGTGATGTACGCAACAATTTGGAATCAACTATCAAGGCGGCAGCCTGCGGCGCGCGACGCCTGTCGACGCAGGGCCTGGCTAGGAGACGATCGCCCGCGTGCATTGGTCTGGACGGATGATGCGAACGCGGTCAAGATTTATGAAGCTGCGTTGCTATCTTGAGTTCTCGGTCAACAGGGATTGGCAAGCCACAGCAAATCACCATCGCCGCCGCATTGCGGCACAGAGTCCGCACCCTTGTTCGGCTGGCGAGGTGGTCACCCGCCTCGCTCATCACGGGTACTTGCAGTTCTTCCTCGGAGCCGCACTGAATTTCTGCAACCCAGAGACTCGACATATCTCAAGCGGACCGGGGAGGCACAGCAATGTGAAAGGCGAGATATGATACGTGCGGCCCCAAGGGTCGAGAGGAACGGAGTATTGACCTCTAGTGGGACGATATGCCTGGGCCCTGAACTAGGGGAACGGCCGGGGCATGAAGCGCGTGCGTGCTTCGTCAGATCTCACCGAGCGTGCGCCCGTCCACTTGCCGCCTGTGACCATGCCTCACGTTCTCGTTGGTGGAGGGCAATGCAGCAAGAGCAACTAGTTACTAGACTCGAATGCACCGCCCAAGGCTCCCACTTGGCGACGCCAGATACCGATCGCGCTAAGCCTGCGAAGATAAAATGATGGCATGGGGCACTGTTCTGCGAACATCTGCCGCTCGTAGGCAGCTATGATTGATCATCGACGAGCAGTACCGGGCGCTCGATCTTCATGCTAAGACTGGCGGTGACATCTTGTGGCCGACAAGTGTACAGACTGGAGCTACTGCACCTGGACTGCCTGGGAATTGGAGGACGTCCTGTTTGCCTCAACAAGACAGCCTTGAGGTCTGGAAGACACTGCGAACGCCATGCATACCACCCCTGGAGCCAGCTTCCCCGGTGTGGCACAGTGGCATCATGTGCAACGGGAGAGCCGATGAACCTGTCTTGGCCATTTGTTTGCGTCACACAAAGTCCATGCCTCGCCGCCATGTAATGATTGCTGGTCTGGCCCCTGTGACACTTTGGTTGGAGAGGCAGGGATGGCTGCAACCAGCATCAGTTGAGGCTGAGGCAACCCTCATTACCTCGGACTTACCTGAGTGGCCGTAAGCGAAGTGACCAACCCTTGCCAGTAGGTTCAGAGGCCCTTGAGCAATGAGCTGTTCATTAATGGCAAGATTAGTCGAGCAAGTCGCGGGCTCGCGGGGTTCGACTCTGCCCAGTGCCGACAGTACCGCGCTGCAACCCCATGTCCCAGGGGTGATCATGATGTTGGCGACGGCATTTGGTGCATTGGTTGGCTCCGCTGTGACGACCAGGGACCGCGGTTGATAGAGACTGGACGCACCTGTCTTGCTTAGCGCGTGAGGGTTTCGTTGCTGTCCTCGTCCTCGAGCGTAAATTCAAGCGCGCAGCAGGGGGCGGCTGGAGTCTGGACTCGATTTTGATAACTTGATGAATGATGTCTCAAAGGATAGGGCTGGGCCGCATGCAAGCCTCTGCAATGCACCATGCGCAACGTGAGATTTTAGCTTGTCACTGGCAAGGGCCTGCGAATTTTTGAACGGCATTGATCGGCTCTGGGTTCAGCATCAGTCTGTGTCGGGTTTGTAACTTCGTAGTTCATGAAGATTACCTGGTACATGTATGGGTGTGGCTGAAGGTAATTGGTTGTGGCTTGCTACTGGTCAGCCACAACAATCTTACCTGACGACGTGGGTTCGACTCCAATCGTTGCCGCACGCCACAAAGCCTACAGCTCCGTTTTGAGCAGCTCGTACATGTCCTACATGCAACCTTGAACAAGAAGCACACGCCCTGAACGTCCGACGATCTACTCCATCTCACACGAAACTCCTCACCGCCACTGCAGCCGCAGCGATGGCCGGCAAAAAGGGCGAAAACAGCAAGAAGGTGGCCGGCAACGCAAAGAAGGCAGAGGCAGCGGCACAGAAAGCTGCCGCCGAGAACGCAAAGGCTGAAGCCGCCGAGTCAGCCGAATGGTCCAAGGGTGCCAAGGGCGCCGGGAAAAAGTGAGAGACACTGCACGGGCCAGCGGATCATCATCTTTGCTGACGCATCGCTACAGGGAAGCGGAAGCGGCTAAGAAGGAAGAGGCTGCCCGCAAAAAGGCCGAGAAGGAGGCGCTGCTCAAGGAAGAGGAGGCCAACACCCCCGGACGAAACGAACCGAAGAAGACCAAGGCGCCCGTTAAGAAGTCGCGCGGTCTTGATCTCGGACAGCTCGACGACAATGGCAACGGCACGGCTTCGGCGCTGAACGCCACGGGCATCGACAACGCCCTGGATGCGCTGTCCCTCACCGCAGCGAACGACGATGGCAAGGTCGACAAGCATCCCGAACGACGATACCCCGCCGCGTACGCCAAGTACGAGGAGCGCAGGCTGGCAGAGATGAAGGCGGACGGCAGCGGAACGGGTCTGCGCCTTGACCAGCGCAAGACACGCATCAGGAAGGAATTCGACAAGCACCCCGACAACCCCTTCAACCAAGTCACTGCAGCGTACAATGCCAAACGGTCAGATATAGACGAAATCAAGCAGGCGGAGAGGGACAAGATCGAGAAGCGCCTTGGAAAATGATCGGGTTGGCTCAAGTTTGACATGACCATGACGATTCAACGAGGGGTATGATATAGAAACGCATGGTGAGACTGGAATTGCGTAGCCAGGATATAAAGAAAAGGCCCTATATATCGATCGCGTCCTTCATCCCTTGAAGATAGTCACAAGGAACATCTAATAGCCAAATGCTTCTTTCGATGCCGCTTCTTGAACACCGTCGACCTTCGAGGAACCCCGCCAAATGCCCCGCGATGTCTTGGCGCCATCATTGCTCGGCAGAACCACACACCGCCTTGCCCTGACCGCCGAGTTCAGGTTAGCTCGCAGATCACTCTAAGGTATCTAGCCGGAGCTCACCTGTGTCTTATTGTTGACTTTGATCCAACATAACGGGGTGAGCGTCGATCGCCTGGATAAGATGGTGCCTCTTTCCATGGGAAGCCTGCCGTCGGTGCGTCGGCAGCATCTTCTATCAGAGTTGTAAGATCATCCATATCAAATTAGGGAATAGCTTCACTAACGGTATGGTATGAAGTGCGGGCCTGAAGCAAGCCTGCCCCGAAGGGGTGTATGTCAGCCTCACACCAGGCGATCCTACTCTATGGTCGGCCGTGCTCTTTGTGCGCGACGGTACAGGCATTGTCCAATCCACGAGTAGCTTGCGGATACAGCACTGACGGAGATCCCAAGGCCCTTACGCACCTGCTGTCCTGCGGTTCCACATCTCATTCCCCAGCTCATATCCAAACTTGCCGCCCGTCGTCACGTTCTCATCCGACATATTCCATCCCCTTATTACGCCCCTGACGACATACATGTACTCGACTGATGTACACGAAGGTGGTACAGCAAGCGCTACTGATGATGAGAGGTTACCACCAGGGGGATTCAGCTTGCGCCACGGCTTCCCGCACTGGTTTGGACGTGGCAATCGTAACGGGCCGACGGAAGATCAGAAGATCCATGAGAAGCAGATGCTGGCAACGCCAAAGCCGGTTGGGCACGCCACAATGATCACGCCCGAGTCAGCAGGGAAGGCAGCGGCCGCCAGCTACACGAAGACGAGTACCAGCCATGTGTCAGCTTATGACATCTTGAAGTACATCCGTGGTACGTTTGATGACGAGGAGTTGCTAGACGCTGTGCCGTTGGAGGCAGCTGGCAATCCTGGTGCATGGCACGCGTGGCGTACCCATCGTCGGAAACTGGGTAAGATCCGTGACGAGCCCGTGCAAGACCAGGATGGAGCGGATGCCGCTGCTAGTAGCACCATCGAGGAAGACATCCCAGCGTCCGCTTCTGATCAAGACCCAAAGGCAAGATCGCAGAGTACGGTACGCAAGCCCGGGGAGTGGAACTGGGAGGGGGTCTGGGAAGATCGCGTTAGGAAAGGCGTCCAAGCCAGTCTCTCTGAGTCCGTGTTGTACGGAGGGGCTACAGCACTCCCCGATGAGCTCGTGAGTAGGGCCTCATTCTTCTGTGAATCACTGCTGATCATTCAGATCAAATTCTTGCCTCTGGAGGAGAGCGAAGTAGATTCTGTGAAAGAGAATATTCGCCGCACTCTTGGGGCCTCAACCTAAGACACTCTACCATACCACGATACAGTCAACAGCTGTCTACTAGTAGGGTACTAAATTGCCTCGGGTGCATGGGCTGTTTGAAGTTCCTTCCACCTGGCCGAACTGCTCTTTCCACTTCCTTTCCGGGGTTTCACTTGCCTCGGAATTCTAGGTCTGTTGCACTCATCCTTCCTTCATAATCCGCCTTACTTGCCGGGCTCGAGACTGGTCTCCCTGGTTTCTCTCCTGATACAAATGGCTGGAGGATCACTGAGAAACACGGAGTCTTGCCCCTTTCTGATACTAAGCACTCCCAATGTTTGAATTTCTACACAACCTTTGTCCCAGCGTGGACTGCCCAGAGTTACCTTCTTGCTGTCTCTGTCAACCAGAGACGAGAAAAAATCCTTGCATAGTCATTTCTGCAGTCACTATTGTCGCTTGCGTCTTCATACTCACGGCAGCTCTCGCGGCACCACAAGTTCTACCCGTATACAAGTGTTCCATGCGCGCTGAAAGGAGTACTGCATTGCCAGTGATCACACCACAGCGTCAGGAGAGTCTAGAACCAAGGGATAGGCCCTTGACTCGTCGAGATTCGTGGGGAAGCCTCACGAGCTGTGACTCTCCAATAGCACGAGGCCGCCGGCACCCAATACCTCACGTCCATATTCCAGAGCCAGATACGCCACTCAGCTATTCGGCGGTATGGCGTCCACCACGAACGAATCACCTCGCGTGGACTTTCAGCAGCGATGGCAACCCGACGAACCTCGACCCTTACACATCGTCAAACGGAATAGCAGTGCCACCTCTGCAAAGCATACCTGCACAACAAGCAACTCGAACATGGAGGGAAATGCCAAAGCGGATGCGACAGACGAACCGGACCTGGCCATCGTGAAAAGGAGAAGTGGCAAAGCTCGGCCTGCGGAGGTCTTGAAGGACGAAGACGTATTCTCCAACGCCGACATGGATCTTGAGCCCGGTGCGCCAAGCGTTTCATGGGGCAGTTAGGGGCCACTGTCGCGTAGGCATGGTATAGCCGGGGCGCAGAGTCTGAGAGTGAGGAAGACACGCGCGAGCGAGCCTTGCGTCGGTGGAAGATCAACAGCACAAACCTGTGCCGCGTCTACCCTTGCGTCATATCGCCAAAGCAGAGGCGAGATTCCCTTTCCCTGGGTCCGATCGCCACAAAACCATGAGACTACACGAAATTCGGTACCTGCTTGGCAACAGCCGCATCGTCAAGGATCTTCGCTCAGCGGTTATACCCGTAGAGAGTCTTGTGTTCTGTGTCCACAAGTCGAAGTCACTACAGAGTGCGCGTCGCTTGATTATGACCAAAAACAGCTATGGATTTGTGTGGAGGTACTTGGTAAATTGGCCAGAGTGTCGGGGCGATCCTCGTCCAACAGCACGAGCAGCACCAACAAGGACAACACCGGCGGTGTTCTGACCGGCTGCTTTATTGATCATGAACTGGGTACATACCCTCAAAGAGGCCATTTCGGAGGGAGTGACTGACATGTTGCAGACCGCTTCTTCGATCATGGCTGTTTGTATGACCTCACTGTAGACGTTCTACCAGTGCAAGACACATCGATATTACAAGTCATTACGGAGCAGAGCTTTCCCACGTATGTGAAGAATGAAATTGCGTGGAAGTGTCTAATTATCTGCAGCACCATTTATGCAGGATCCAGCGTGCTGTTGTTGGCTCACATTGCAATTGCTCACGAGCTTCCGCCGGCTAGTCATGGCCAGCACATACGCCAGAAGTCTAATGAACTTATCGAGGATCTCGAAATGAAGTTAGGAGCCTTGCAGCTTGCCTACGCAAAGATCAGGGTATCGTTTGCGCACTCTGCGTTTCCAGCATTCGACCAAACAGAGTCTGTGGGCGGCATATCGGCCATGAGCAGCAGAATGGAGACCGTCGCCACGGCCAAACTTAGACGGTACGATGCCTTGTCTCCATGGTCACCTCGTCCAGCGCCTGCGCCCGATCTTCTCTCTCCTTTGGTTAAGAAGCACTGGGGTCCAAACAAGGCAAGGGATGTGATGCAACAGGTTTCGGCGGGGAGATCCGCGCCGGCTGGGCATGGGCAAGCTGGAGCTTTGTCCTACAACATACAGTCACAACAGCGATCGGCTAGCCCTGTTCAGATGCGCCACGCGCCTCCCGCTATCCCACACAGACAGACAAGCTTGCGAGGAGATGCTACGTTCAGCTCCCATCGTTCGCGGGGTACAAGGAGCGTGGTACCTCGAGCGAGCCACGGAGAGAGTCCGCGGCGATCGGGACAGTCAGAAGCTGGATCCGTGGCAGACCAAGGCTTGTTCCTGCCCACACTTGCAGATTTCGGATTGATAGGTCGGGTGACCACTAGATCACCCTGCAAAACAAGCGTCAGGTCAAAGAAAGCAGATGCAGGGCGGTGGAGTTGGGCCAGCTGGTTTTAGCCTGGGAGCAGGTACCATCCGAGACATGATAACAGAAGATAACTTGAAGTGTTTAACTTGGCTTGCGCTTTTTGACTATCAGTATGTTCCTGTGACTACTCTAGCTCATCCTTCCAAGGAATAGACACTTGGGCGCCTCTCTTGGCAACTGTCTTGGCTGCTGCAATATTGGCATTCCTGACGGCCGTCTCAATGTCGAAGCCTTCCTGCACCACAGCCAAGGCGTACGACCCAGCAAAGGTGTCACCTGCCGCCGTTGTGTCCACGACGGTCGTCTTGAGCGCGGGAACCAGGGCGCGCTGACCAGCCTTGGTCACATAGTAGACGCCCCGCCCGCCCAGGGTGATGATCACATTCTGAACACCCCTTTGGATGAACAGGTTGCCTGCGGCCTCCAGGCCTGCATCCGACTCCAGCTCAGACTCGGAGACACCCGAGAGAAGGGCGGCCTCGGTCTCGTTGACGAGGAGATGGGCCAGACCATCGTAGGCGGAGGCAGGGAGCTCGACAGCGGGCGCAGGGTTAAGAAGAACGGGGACGCCGGCTTTCTTTGCGGCGTCCAGGGCTTGCAGGACCGTCGGGAGGGGGATCTCCAGCTGCATGATGAGGAGATCCGGTCGTGGCTCGGGGAGGCTCGCAAACTGTTCCGGCTGGAGGGAGTAGTTGGCCTCGGGGGAGAACATGATGCGGTTCTGGCCGGTGGGCTCGTCGACGACGATGACGGCCACGCCCGTCTTGGCGCCCTCCAGCTGGGCGACGCCCGCCACATCGACGCCATAGGAGGTGAGAGAGTCTGTGAGGATGGGGCCAAAGGCGTCGCGGCCGACGGCGCCGATCATGGAGACGTGGGCAGACGGGTTGGCGAGCGTGGACGTGCGGGAGAGCTTGGCGCAGGCGACGGCCTGGTTGGCGCCTTTGCCGCCGGGCGAGGTGTTGAAGTGGTTGGCCGTGAGAGTCTCACCGGGGAGGGGATGGTGAGGGACGTAGGATACTACGTCGATGTTGAGGGAGCCGAGGACTGTGATGCGTGGGAGGGCCATGGTGTCGGTTGCGGGAGGACGTGAACTGTCTTATACTGTATGCCTGGGCAATCTACTATGTGAGAATGAGAGATCTGAGTGAGAAAGGCAGATCGAGGTGAGCCCGTACAAGTGTCGAGTTGCCTGGCTGGAGAGTATCTGATAGTTTCCTCGGTGGCTGTGAAGATGAGCGAGTCGTGGTGCACTGATAATTAATTACGTCGACGCTGTGAGATGGAGTTGCAAAGCTGTGGTCCGTCACTCGGCCTCAAGCGGGTCTCGTGGATGCTCCACCAAGACATTACATATCGTGATGCGACTCGGGGACGACGGCCTTTTGCCCGAGCATGGTGGCACTGTGCTCTCTGGTGTGAAAGACGCATCAAATACAGTGTCAACACAGTGCCGGTACATTGCCGAGCATACCAGCGCTGCCCTAGCTCTGGTTCCACAACAGTGACCACTTTGCATGGGCAGCAACGTAGAGTTGACAATTCCATGCGCGCACAGTATCCGCGGTCAATCCGGACAATTCCCCTCGTCGTGACTTGCGAACAGCAATACCATGGGTTTGTACAGAAGTGCTTCCCTCGTGACGTAGATGAGCACTCGGCGTAGGGCTTGAAGCCGAAACAGGAGTCCCTATATGTTGGGCATGAGGAAGATGCTGCCACTGCCAGACATCCTGGACCTAGAATAGCCTAGGAAAGCCTTCAATCAGTGCAGCGATCACACCAAGATTCCACTGCACCAATGGCTCAGAGACGTTTCAACGGTTAAAAGTGCCACAGAGTACAACGTCCTCACCAAACGAGTGCCACTTGACGCGTGATAGCCGGCCGGCTGGTACGGGTATGCCTTCCTCGTCTTGGACTCGTTCCGGTGACACGACCACGCCGCCTTGGCCGAGCCACGTGGGTGCGATGGTGACAATGACCGAGTCAATCAAGTCCTGGGCATCTGGGTGAAGCAACGTGTTGATGATGCGACCTCCACCCTCCACCATGACGCTCGTGAGCCCGTTCGCGCGCAAGACCTCCAAGATTGATGGCCAGCTGAAGCGCATCCGACCGTCAGATGAGACTGACGGTACTGGATCGACATGGATAAACCGACCGCCGTGCGCCTCGAGTACTGCCGCGCTTTCTCGAGGTACATCAGCCGGCGCGACACCCGTGAGCACAAACGGCGCGAGCCCCTGCGCAGCTCGACTCAGCTGGAGGACCTTGTCCGAGTCCGAGGGTGTCCAGCGCAGATGCGGATCAACGACGATGGGCCGGGGCTGCGACGTCGCGCCCTCGATGCGGCAGTTGAGGCCAGGGTCGTCGGCTAGCAGCGTGGAGACGCCGACTAGGATGGCGTCGTGGCGTGATCGCAGGTAATGTGTCATGGCCTTGGACTCGGGACCCGAGAGGCGCGTGCGCACGCCAGGCGCCAGTGATAGTGACGAATCGAGTGAGGTCGCAAACGTCAAAGTCACAAAGGGCTTTTGATCTGCTGGCGTCGGACCACCTGTGGTGGACGGCAAGTATGGCTCAATGGCATCCTTGCCTGGCGTGGCGAAGGTGAGCTGTTCAGACATGTTATGCTGAATGAGAGAGTCGCAACACAGTGTCAGAACACGTACTCATACGCCTATGTCGGTATAACGATGTGTGAGTTATGTGCAGTTTCGTTCGAGCTTTGTTGGTGGAGGTGTCATCGTTGAAGCTGACCGACTCCACTGGTCCGGGGATTTGATAATGAACATATTCCCGCCAAGGCCACGTGAGCACGCGGATTCGAGATGGCACACATTATTTCACAGCTTCAGCACGAATTCAGTATTGATCATGAGACCACTTAGTCTATCTTTTATTGTCTGACTTTGGATGCGCAGTTTTGAATATGGGGTTCCCGTCGTCGTCGAATTCCGCCCACTGGAAGAACGCGCACCCCTTCTTCTCCGGAATGTTACTCGCGTGACACATCCAGAAATATTTCCCAAAGTTCTCCTTCTTGCGCTGGACAACCCGGAGAACGCAGGGTACGTCGCACGTGCATCGGGGTGTGAATCGGGGGTGCATGTTGGCGCGATAATCCCTGTAGGTGATGTTGATCCTCTTGTTGCCCGAGACGGGGTGAGGATCAATCGACAACGCGGGAGAGACGCTGTGCTTCCACTCCTCCTGCATTTCTGCGTGCATCACGAGCAAAGAGTTGTGTGGCAGGTGGATGGAGACCTGGCCCTCGGCGTCTCCGTTGTCTGGTCCTTTGTCGCCATCGTCCTTTGGCAACACTCGTCGTACACGGAATTCGCGGGCGACGCCGAGCGACACGGACCCTATGACAGCTCTTGGGCCGAGGTATGTGAGTTGATCACAGTGCCACCCCACGCTTTCCTGTGGCCCGTTGTAGCAGTTGACAAAGGCAGAATTGGGGACCCAGGTCTCTGGAGATTGAAACTGGAGCTTCCGACCTCCAGGATAACGGGTCGCGATGCGGTTGGTGATCTCCCGGTTAACGGCTGCCTGTACTAGAGGCTTCACCGCGACAAGCTGAGGCGTGATCCTGCGGACGTCCTGCCTCGGTCGTCAGTACTTGGGATATAGTCGCCGTATATGACGCTTACCGTCAGCCGCGCCCCGTTGTAGTGATAGTCTGTCTTCTGTCGCTGGATCTCGTCATAGCTTTCCACAAAGAAGCTCGACGTGTGCGGACTGGAGACCACATTGTCAAAGAGCTTGAACGTGCTCTTCTCAAACGTTTCAGCTTCCTGTAGGAGTTCCCGCAGCAGCTCATTCGCAAGCTCAGGTGGCAGGAAGTTATGGATGATGGTGCAGGGCGTGTGCTCCGCCACATTCTCCGGGTCATACAGATGCAGCGTCACTCCTTTCTTCGACTTTGACTTTTTATGGACCGGAGCACCGGGCGCTGTGGAACTGGCAAACTGCCTCAAGGACCGCTGGTATCCAATTGTGCCGCTGCTCTTGCGAGGAGTTGGGGGTGCTCTGAGCGCCGCCGACGCCTCGTCGACAGATCCTTGATGTGCTATGAGAACGTCGAGCAAGACTTCTTGTTCGAGGGCCGGGTAGAGCGATGCCAAGATGGCAATCTTCACTTCGGTGGGCTCTTCCGCTTCGACATCTGAGCTGGCCCCAGCCGCTTCAGGGCTCTTCTTGCGCTTGGTGCCTCTCAAAAAAGCCTCCATGATTCGGGCCACCGGCCATGAGCCTTGCGCCTTGACCTGCAGCACGACATGGGCGTCGATAGGGATCCTTATCGTATTGCACAGAGTGGAGTGAAGCCTTGTGTCCTGGCTTTGGAGATTTGTCCAAGATGACGCGAGGAAGGTGCAAGACGCTGACGCGCGTTCACGTGACTAAATGACTCCCCTCGGTGCGTTGACAGCGTGGGGTAAGTCGACGGTGCAGATCAATCATTGGACGCTGTGACGTAGGCGGGCCGAGGCACATGCTGGCTATTCATCCCACTGCTACCATCAACTGCTGCCATCAACATCAATCATGTCCATAGCGCCGCGATACCACCAATTATAAGAATACGATTCTCAATGCGCCGGAGGGTCCTCGCACGCCACTGCCTCCATGGCCGCCATGCTTGAGTTCCGAACGCAAGGCTACAACCCCTACGCCGTCAAGTACTCGCCCTACTACGACTCCCGCATCGCTGTCGCATCGTCCGCCAACTTTGGCATCGTCGGCAATGGACGGGTATACTCCCTGGGCTTGTCGGCGCAAGGCATCCAGGTCGAGAAGACGTGGGTCGCACCCCGTCGCTTCCCGAGTATGGAACTCCAGCTGATCGATCACGCGCAGCTTTGATACCAACGACGCCCTATACGACCTGGCATGGTCCGAGATCAACGAGAACCAGCTCGTCACGGCCTGCGGCGATGGCTCGCTCAAGCTGTTTGATCTGGGCGTCGATGACTTCCCGGTCATGAACTTTCACGAACATAAGCGCGAAACGTTCTCTGTCGCTTGGAACCCCGTGACCAAGGACACGTTCATCTCAAGCTCGTGGGATGGCACCGTCAAGATTGTACGTCGCCCCCCTGTCATCGGCCGACTTGCGCAAAGAAGCTAACACCAGGACAGTGGTCTCCCACGCGCAACCATTCCATCAAGACGCTGCCCATCGGCAATTGCACCTACAGCACCGCATTCTGCCCCTCGAACCCGGCCTTGATATCGGCCGTCTCGTCCGACTCGCATCTCCGCATCTTCGACCTGCGCACGCCGTCCTCGGCAAAGTACCATCTCGTATCGACGGTGCCTGTGCACGCCGCGCCGGCCGGACCTTCAGCCCAGGGACCTTCAGCCCAGGCAGCCCCGGCCGAGGTGCTCACGCATGACTGGAACAAGTATAACGATACTGTGATAGCAACAGGCGGCGTCGATAGGATCTTGCGCACTTTCGATATCCGCAGTCCAACGGCCGGTCCACTGTCGTTGATGCAGGGCCACGAGTACGCCGTGCGACGGCTTGCGTGGAGCCCGCACGCCAGGGATGTCTTGATCAGTGCCAGCTACGACATGACGGTGCGGCTATGGCATGACAATGCGGGACCGCCGCAGGACTTGGCCCTGGGCCCGCGACTCGGGCAGCAGATGGGCGTCATGAACCGGCATACAGAGTTTGTGACGGGCGTGGACTGGTGCCTCTTTGGCATGGGAGGCTGGGTGGCTTCCGTCGGGTGGGATGAGCGAGTGCTTCTGTGGGACTCCAACATGCTGATGTCTGGGAGATGAAGGCGGAAAAAGATAAGATACCACGCATGCATGGCACGAGGAAGGCGAAATAAGAACTGGATCCAAAGGGCGTTTGCGAGGCATGGCATGATAGGAACATCAGTATAGATAAGCTCGCCGTGCTCTGGTTTGGATGAATAAAACATTGATGCATTAAGAAATCTAGATCGTGGAGATGTGCCACGCAGGCAAAATTGCCTCCCTGAGAAAATGGTTACGCCGTCCCTATATTGTACACACAACCGACTCCCAAAAAGGCCATACTTTTACACTGCCGCCAAGTCATCAGACATGCCAATATGCAATAACAACACAGGTAGAGATACAGGATGGGAAATGCGAGACTGGGTGTCCAGTCGCTTGCGCCAACATTTACCATTGGCCTCCGGAGCCGCCGTCACGACCGCCATCGCGACCGCCTCCGAAGCCACGGCCGCCGCCGTCACGACCACCGCGGCCTCCTCGGCTGAAGCCACCGCCGAAGCCGCCGCCACGACGGCCACCGTCATCATCACGGCGGCCCTCGAAGCTGCGGCTGAAGTTGTCGCCACCGCGGCCACCTCGGCTGAAGCCACCACGACCGCCGCGTCCGCCACGGTCATCGCGGTCCGAGTGCATACGCTCGCCAACGTTGATGAAGCCGCTCCGGTGGTCAAGGCCAATGTTGCGCACCAGCGACGGCGACAGGGGCGGGGTCTCGGACCAGCCCCAGCCACGGGTCACCCAGTAGTGCAGATCCTCGGCCAGCTCCTGCTTCCGCGAGGCGGTGCCGAACGAGGAGCTGTAGGCGGACGACAGCAGGGACTTGGGCACCATCTGGACAATGTCCTTGAACTCCTGAAAGTGCTTGGGCAGCTCGCCCTCGGCAATGTCGGCCTCGGCGCTCTCGAGCGACTGGTCCTGCTTCAGCGGCAGGCCGTTGAGGAGCTTCCGCGCGGCGTTGACCTCGAGCGGCGTCAGGATGAGCCAGCCCTCACCCTCCTTGTTCTGGCGACCGGTGCGGCCGAGACGGTGGATGTAGGATTCGCGGTCGCGGGGCGAGTCGATCTGGATGACGTGCGTCACGTTGGGGAAGTCCATGCCACGGGCAGTGACGTCGGACGAGAAGAGGACGCCGGACCTGCAGCGGCGGAACATGTCGGCCGCGCGGGTGCGCTGCATCTGCCCAAGTTTCGAGTGGATGGAAAACGTGCTCATGGCGGTCATGCGCTCCTTCCGGCGCTGGAAGCCGACCTCGCCGGCCAGCTCGGTCAACGAGGTGGTGTTAAAGTACACAATGGCCTTGAAGGGCTTGCGCTCCGGGTCGGCCTCGGCCGCCTCGTACTCGCGCTCCATCAGCTCGAAGAGGGTGGGGAAGACGTTGGCCCACGAGGAGACGGGCACCACCTTCTGGGGCACCTTGTCGTGGGTCAGGGACTCGTTCTCGGGGATGGTCTGGACGAACTCAAAGTCGTCGGCGCGGACCATGGTGCGAGCCAGGCGGATGACATTGTCCGGGATGGTGGCGGAGACGAGCATGGTCTGGCGGACCTTCTCCTCGACGCTGGGGAGCATGGAGATGATGTCGTTCAGCTCCTTCTCAAAGCCAACGTCCAGCATGCGGTCCGCCTCGTCGAGGACCAGCGCAGCCAGCTTGGGCGCGTCGATGCCGGACGAGGTGTCGGAGAGGAGATCGTTGAGACGGCCTGGGGTGGCCACGAGGAGATGGCAGCCCTCGCGCTGGACCTGGCGGAGCATGCCCACCTTGTTGGTGCCTCCCACGGCGGTCTGCACCACAAGGCCAGTGTGCTTCACGAGGGCCTTGGCCTCCTGGGCAATCTGCTCCGCGAGTTCGCGCGTAGGGGACATGATGATGCCTCGGATGTCGTCGGAACGGGCGTGGCGGCTAGCCGAGCGGGTCGCGAGCGAAGGGTCCTCGTCGAGCATTCTCTGGAGCAGGGGCAGAAGGAAGGCAATAGTCTTTCCTGTACCGGTCTTGGCTTGGGCAACACTGAAAAAGGGAGCGTCAGTTACAGGGTCTTCTGGCTTCGTGGGACGTGGTACTCACATATCTGTGCCCTTGAGCGCAGGGTTGATGGTCTTGGCTTGGACGGGAGTCATCGTCTCGTAGCGGAAGCCTTTGGTGAGGGCGGTGATCAGGTTCGGGTGCACGTTGAGCTTGTCCAAGTCGGCGAATCGTACAACCTGGCCATCATCGGCGGCGGGCGCTTCTGTTTCGGCGGCGGCAGCAGCCTCTGCTGTTTCTGTGCTGTAGGAGCGCCCAAAGGTGGCGACATTCTTGAGGTTGAGGGGGAGGACGAGTCTCGATGAGATGGTGAGGTTGTTATTCCGCGCAACGGTCATGGCGAGTCTGGGTCTCGCCAGTGTCGGTATCGAGCTCATGGAGCCCGCCGTCCTGGCGCAGCGCCTGACGGTTTGTCTGAACATGATGGCGGTTTTTTTCGGTTGTCCAAGATATGATGAAAAGTTCGTCAAGATTCGTATCACTGCGCAATGAAGATCAAAGGGGTATGATGGCGAGACAAGACACGAAATGATGAAAGATCGAGAAGGACAGGATCAGGATGCTCGTACGTAGTGAGGAAGATGCGGCGCGCCATGAATTTTTTCGCCGTCGCGGGAGATAGGAGAGACCCTTTTTCTGACGTTGCCTCATCGGGACTAGACTCAATGCGGCTCCACTGTTTTGAGGCTGCACGAGATCCGCGCTATCACGTGATACTTCATCGTGGAATGCTTCCAGTCATTATTTCATCAAGTATCTCTCTACTTTATCTCCTTCTCTCGCCTCTTAGTAGTGTCCTCATCCCTCGCGACAGAGTCTTGCAATCTCGCCACCATTATGCCTTCTCCTATTCCGTCCGAGATTCCTCGTGTGACCTCGTCAACAGCCCATGCAAACGTGCCCGGGACGCCTTCTCCCAGCTTCCCCTCGTTGCTACTCAGTGCAATCTCGGCCACTCGACCAAACTGTCGCCCAGCCGCATTGAAGCAGTCCATGCTGTGCCCAATGATCCTCTCCGAGATCTTGTATCGGCGCTCGACGCCCGCCGCTGACTTGAGAATGACAATCAAGTAGGGCAGCAAAAAGCGCATGAGGAGAAAGAGGTTGAGGACCGCCACTTGCACCAGTCTGTGCACAATGGACTTTGCTTGCCCCGAGCTCGCAGTGGGTGTCATGGTTCCAGGCCGACCTGATCTGCTCAACGCCAGCTCTCGAGGTAAAAGATGAACGGGAGCCGCTGACCAGATCTGATCTGCCTCGCTCATGTCCAGGTCTGCCGGTAGACTGCGCAACAGATAGGTGAGGCTGTCTACGTAGGCCTTTCTCTCAAAGGTACCATCGTTGCCGTCTTTACTGGCATCCGCGGCAATCGTGAGCAAACCAAGACCTAGCTCACTGTCAGTTCACCAGCTTGCCTCGCTTGAAAATTTGTACTCGCCTTGCTGGGCCACCTTCCAATTGATGCCCGAGGTGGACTGCTGCTTGCCCTCTTCTGTCAGAGATGTCCGCACATCCCATGCCAATGTCGATGTGACCGTCGCCTGTGACACATCGTCCCGCACGTCATCCTCAGAGGCAGTCTCGTAGTCACTGCTGGCCGCTGTGGAGGCGGTGGACGGTTGAGCGGGCTGCATAGGAGACAAGTTGGCGTCCTTCATCGCGCCCAGGCTGCCCAGGCTGACTGAGCGTCGAAAATGCCGAAAGGGGCCCATGGGGGCTTGCAACGAGACGGGCAGTAGACCCATGATTGTCGACATGCGGATTTTTATTTTTTTTTTCTCGCTTTGTGTATCTCAAGTTGCTGCGTGTAAAACTGCGCTCTGCGTCCAGATAGAAGTTGGTTGATGCGTGCGTACGGAGTGGTGGTGAACAGTCTACGGCAAGAACCCGCGATAGATCGAGCACCGATAAATTCATCAACTCGAAACTGTCGCACAACACACGTGCGCTCGTACACGCGCCTACGTACCGGCCTCAATTTGTTGGGAGTCCAGTCTTTGCTGAGATCAAACCTGACGCCGGGTGCCAGGAACACTGAGGGCAGAGGGCCTTGACATGTGAAAAAGTATCCACACAAGTGGCGGCGGCGACGGCGCCTACACCAGCGCCAGCGACTTTTTCTGCCATTATGCTACCTGGTATCTCTTATCTCGCATAAACAGCCTTTTGCCCAGGCGAGGTGCTATCATTTCACCTCACGGAGGCGTTTTCACGCCGATAAAGCAAAGCGGGGTGGGTGGTAGCAAGCGTGGCATGGCATGGCATGGCATGACCGGAACTGGGCACATGAATTGAACAACTCGAAAATACACGCTCCATGTCAGTGTGCTAGACCAGCCTAAGTAATCGTTGGAACGCCACGGTCGTACCAGAATGCATCGCCTGGACCCTTTCCCAAGAAACAATAAACTCCTGCACATTCTCAAGCTCCATGTGTGCTTATGCTTTCAGACCACATCCTTGCTGAGCTCATACGACCAGCCACCGTCTCGTCGAATCTTATCTCGAGCTGCCAGATCTTTCCTTATATCGTCTTCCGTCAGACGATCCAAGCCGCTCCAATTGGCGCTGGACGTTCTCGCCCTGAACTTGTGCCACCTGTCCTTGCTCTTGTTGAACACCTCTTCCATATTCAAGGGAGCGGGCGGACCAAAGATCTGTGATGGGTCGACCGTTTCTTGTCGTAGCAGAGCACCTCGGAGGTTGGGCGAGTCTGCCCAGTCTGCCATCATCGTGTTGCGCGCCTCGTCCTCGCTCTCGTCCTCGTCATCCGTATTGATCTCTGGCAGCTCGATTGCTTCGCCATTCTGGAAACGAGGCGACGACTTTTGCGCTGGTTTGACCCCGGACTTGGCAATGTACGAGCCCGAAGCGTGGCTCGGCGTCTTGTGAGATGGACCAGCCGGGTTGGCATTCGGAGCAAAGGGTATCGCTCCTTTGGATATCTGGGCCATGTCTCGCGGGTGCGCGAGTTTCGCTTGACCGTGGTGCTGAGAAGTAACGGTCGCCTTGAACAAGTCTCGTGCCGGTCCAGATTGGTTGCTCGTATAGCTGGTCTGGAAAGCTGACTTCTTGGACATATCCTGTTGCGAGTTGAATTAGCACTTGAAGGCAAAAGGCATGTAAACATGAAGACGGCTACACTTACCATCTTAAGCCCCGCTGAAGGCCGCACTGGAGGCCCCCTGATGTTAGGCAGTGGTTCATTGTCGAGTTCGTCGTGGTCTTGGCTCGTCCGGCGACGCTTCGCCTCCTTCATCTGGTAGCTCTGGCCACCTCTGGAGGGGGGTCTCCTAGCTTGGTTCTGTGCGTCATCGTTGGGACCCATGGTTCGCTTCAAGCCTGGCTTCGCCGCTGGTGCTGTGGACATGGGTCGGCCGATTTCCGATCCCATCCGTGAAGGCGGACGCGAGGGCTGGCCAGCCACCACTGATCGATCCTGAGAAAGGTGGCCGTGGCTAGGCGGCCCGTTGGGCTGCGACCGTACCGCTGGTGGCGGCGCTCTGGTCTGCTTAGCCTTCTCGATCATGGCCTGTCTGTGGGCGCTCTGCTTGGCCTCCGCGTGCGCAGCAGCTTGTTCTCGGCTCTTCTGCTTCTGTCGCTCGGCTTCTTGTCGGCGCTGCTCTTGCTTGCGCTGCTCCTCCAGCGCAATGGCCCTCTTCCGCTCTACCTCGGCCTTGGCCTCACGGCGACGCTGGGCTTCTCTCTCATCTTGCTCCTTCTTCTTCGCTGCGAGATCTAGCGCCTTAGGCCTGGGGGCGGACGACGCACCCTTCAGGTTCTGCACGGAAGTCTGACGTTGCAATGATGCCTTGCTTGCCTTGCTGCCGAGCTGGGTCGTGACGGGCGTCTCCGGAACAGCAATTGAACTCTGGGCAGTGGCCTGGTACAGTGGTTGTTGCGAGCCGGTGTTTACGCGAATGACAGTCGGAGCTTGCTTTGGCTTTGGTTGTGCATCTCTCGTGGGTTTCGTTGGCCTCTTGATCTCCTTTCTTGCAATCTGGCTGGGGGCGGCGGTCTTGGTTGACGAAGCTGGCGGCGCTGCAGGTGCAGCATCAGCCATATCAATGTCGTGATCATCTGGCAGGTCTGACATCTCTACAGGTCGCTGGGCTTTGCGAGGGCTGCTTCTCGTTGCTTTTGAGGATTCCTTGGCAGCAGTTGGTGGTGGCAGCTGCTGCTCCTTTTGCTGCTCCATGGATATCACTCTCTCCTGCTCTTTGCTGAAGACGCGAGCTTTTACCCTCTCCTTCTCCCTTGCCTTCTCGAGCTTCAGTTCCTGTTCCTCCATACGCTTAGTTTCCTTCTCAACACGCTTCTCCTCCTTTTCGCGCTCAGTTGATGCTCGCGTGCGTCGTGCCACGGGTGCACCTTTGCCAACATCCTCTGAATCACCCTGGTTCTTTGATGCCAACGACAAAGTCGAGGCGGAGGCACCAGCATGGGCGGCTAATCGAGTAGTGGAAGGGGAGAGCATCGACGTTTTGCTCTCGGCACTCAAAGCTGCGCTGCTCGCAAGTAGGCCCCTCGAGCTCTTCAAGATGGAAGAGAGCTTGTTCTTGACCTGCTTCAGCGGGCTATCCCGGAATCCACGCGAAGGTGTTTTCGCTGGGCTCTTGGACCCAGAGGGATCCATGATAGACGCATTGGAAATCGATGTCGCTTTCGTCAGCGGCAGTGTCTGCTCAGCAATGTCCGGCGCAATCATTGGGGCTACTGAGACGGACGCAGACTTGCCATGTCCAAGGCCAGTCGCGGGCTTCCGCTGGGGCGATACTGCTCGTTCCTCTTGCTCTGTAGTCGACGGCGCAAGCATCGCGCCACCAACATAATCCGCATCGTGGATACCTTCCATGACATCTGCTGTGTGGCTCTTTGGCAAAGCCGGTCTAGGACTTTGCGTTTGCTCAGCAACTGCCGCAGCTGTTGGTGGAGGCTGGCTGACCCAATCGTCTTCCTCCTCGTCCTCGTCCTCTGGGAAAGCTCCCGGAGTCGTCGTTGCGGGTTCTTTTGTCTTGGGAGATGGTGACTTGGGCCCTTCGACTGGTGGGGGACCTGTGACATCGGGAACTTGGACCGAATGAACAGACTTGGAAGGTCTTGGCTGTGATTTACCCAACCGGTTGATCTGATCCTGCAGTCTCTGCGTATAGGTCTTGTTGTGATTCAAGACTGTCGATGGTTTGTCTGCACTGCCTTGATCGTCAATCTCCATGGGTTCCCGATGATCCCCAACTTCTTCGGTTCCGCTCTGTGTGTGATGGCCCGCGGTCTTGTCGTCCGCCTGGCGACCAAAGTGGCTCCTTCTGTTGTGGTCGAGATGGCTCAATCTTGAAGTCCTTGCACCGGTGGCTTTACCGCCGGTCATGGGCTCTCGCGCCGGCAAAGATGCGAAGTGAATGCTGCTCTTCCGCACGACAGGTTGAAGAGGACTTGAAGCATCGGATTTTGATTGCGCATCGTCTGAGGCGAAGGGAGAGTCAATCTCTTCCTCGCCATGTTCTGAAGGTTCCTTGGTAGGAAATTGCGGTGAGGAAGTGCTTTCAGGTACTGAGGGTGCGTCTGGCGCGACGTCCTCTGCAGGCCCCCTTGCATCACCAGATTCCACCATGGCTACTGCATGTCGCGAAGATGGCTCACGAGCTACTGCATCCGCCGCAGCACCCGCGCTCTGCGCATCTCCCGCGGCGTCCGTAGGTTGTGTTGGCAAATTGTTGTGAATCACTATTGGCCCATTGCTTTGCCTGACTGAATGTACACCGGTTGATCCTGGTAGCTCAGGCGACGAGAACTGGGTTGCGGCAAGTTCATCATCTCCCGCAAATGAGCCCACATAAGTCGCTTGGCTCCCAAAATATCCGGAATCCTGGCTTGGGCCACCGGTAGGTTTCGCGATCGGATCCTTCGCCACTACAGCTTTTACAGGGCTCGGTGATGCGCTTTCTATGGCCGCCGTGGTTTTCGGGGATTGCATGCGGCTCAGTTCCTGGGCGAATCGGTTCGTCGATCCGTTCGGAGTGGATGCGAAGACATCGGAAAGTGGCTGAAGAATGTCAGCCATTGTGAGATCATCCAGCACCAGGCGACTCACTTGACGCGCCTCTGAAGCAATGGGCTTGCGTGCTGTCCTCGGAGTCTTGCCTCGAAGCTTTCCGGGAGTCTTGAAGGTCTCTGCGATGTTGCTGGAACTGGTCAGTTCAAGTTCGCGTCCAGTGGTGTGGTTGTGCCTGCACTACTCACAGCTGATTCTCGTCGAATATTCCTGCCATGTGCTCATTGAGCCAGTCCAGCTCATTTCGGGCGGAGAAAGAGAATTCCTCAACCTCGGATTCGACAATTTGCTTCGCACAGGATCGTTCCTCAGCGACCCAGGCGGTCGATCCGACCTGGAGTCGCGGTCCACGCATGGCCATGGCGGGGATATCGCCGGACAAAGACGAAGTCCTAGAACGAAGGGCCGTTGTTGTCGTCAAGTGTTGATCATAGGCGCAGTCGAGAAGTGCCTTGCTAAAAACGAGCGTGTCGGGAAGAATTATGGGCGTGCACAGGAAGATGATGTGGTGAAGCACGCCAGGTCGTCTGTAAACCGTTGTTTTGATCGAGGCTCAATCGGGTTAGCGCACTTGGAGCTATGAGCCTGCTCCTCTGACGTGGAATCGAGACGCGTCGCAAGGGCGAGTGGATACCACGAGCGCCCTGCACGTGCTGATAAGGCTATCAGATAGTAAACATCCCGCTTTCTTGTTTACGATGGGGAAGTCGGGGTCGCGCGCGTGTCGAACATCCTCGTCGCAGTCGTGAGACGTATTCCAAACTATTCTTCACGGCGTTTTGGACGCTGGAGACGACAAAATGAGGGTTATTGAGGTCATCATCGACGTATGTTAACGCAAATCACGCCGTGTGAACATTTGCTCACCGTTTAAACAGGGCTTCAAGTCGTACCAGACGCGAACGGTCATATCGGGCTGGTGAGCGAACACCATGACCACAGAAGTAATGGATGAATGCTCATTAGTTTAGGGACGAAAGTTTCAACTCGATCACTGGTCTCAATGGCAGTGGAAAGTCGAACATTCTCGACGCCATTTGTTTCGTCCTTGGCATTACGAACATGTCAACTGTTCGAGCGCAAAACCTTCAAGTACGGAGAAATAATAGCGCATTGCAGAATAAGAGGCTCTAATGTCTTGCAGGATCTGATCTACAAGCGCGGACAGGCTGGAGTCCAAAAGGCCAGTGTCACGATCGTTTTCGACAACCGAGACAAGAAGAAGTCGCCTATAGGATTCGAAGAATATGCATCCATCAGCGTGACCCGACAGATTGTGCTCAATGGGTCCAACAAATACCTTATCAATGGTCACCGCGCGCAACAACAGACGGTGCAGAATCTGTTCCAATCTGTGCAACTCAACATCAACAACCCAAACTTCCTGATTATGCAGGGTCGCATCACAAAGGTCTTGAATATGAAGGCTGTCGAGATCCTGGCCATGATTGAAGAAGCAGCTGGCACGAGAATGTTCGAGGACAGAAGGGACAAGGCCTTGAAGACCATGGCAAAGAAGGAGTTGAAGTTGCAAGAGCTGCGAGAACTCTTGAAGGACGAGATTGAACCCAAACTAGAGAAGCTGCGCACCGAAAAGCGCGCATTCCTCGACTTCCAGCAGACGCAGAATGATCTGGAACGCCTAACTCGGGTCGTGGTCGCTTTCGACTACCTGAAATGTCAGGAAAAGCTTACCCAGTCAGCGGCAGATCTTGAAGGGAAACGGCAGCGACACAAAGAGCTTGAAGATTCGTGCTCCAGGATGAAGAGCGAGATTGTTCATTTGGAGGAGGACCTTAAGCGAGTGCGGGCGCAACGGGACAAGGAGATGAAGAAGGGCGGTAGAGCGCAAGCTCTCGAGGAAGCCGCGAAGAAGCACTCGAATGAGTTGGTCCGCCTTGCCACTGTCATGGATCTGAAGAACTCAAGCATGTCTGAGGAGGAGGACAAGAAGACCGCGATAGAAAAGTCGGTCAGCGAGCTGGAGACATCTCTCCAGGAGAAGACCAAGACTTTTGAAACGGTAAAGGCGAGGTATGACGCTGCTAAAGAGGGCCTGGAAAAGCAATCCAAGGAGGCAGAAACCAAGGAAGAATTGCTGCAGACCTTGCAGACTGGCGTTGCATCTAAAGACGGTCAAGAGAATGGCTACCAAGGACAGCTACAAGATGCTCGCAACCGAGCGACAACTGCGGCAACCGAGCAGGAGCAAGCAAAGATCCGCATTACCCATCTTCAAGGCCGTGTCAAAGAGGAAGAGCCGCGAGCGCAAAAGGCCAAAGAGCAGAACGCAGATCTCCTCCGAGACCTCGACTCAATGAAGTCCCAGGCACAGAAGCTTGAGAAGGAGCTCCAACGTCTCGGGTTTGAACCAGGACGGGAAGAAGCAATGTACAATGAGGAATCAAGACTACAGCAGACCATCCGCACTCTGCGGCAGGAGTCGGACAAACTGAAGCGCTCAGTAGCCAACATCGATTTCAACTATACTGACCCAGTACCGAAATTCGACAGGTCCAAGGTGAAAGGCTTGGTTGCGCAGCTCTTCACTCTCGACAAGGAACACTCGAATGCTGGTACGGCCTTGGAAATCTGTGCAGGTGGCCGATTGTACAACGTCGTTGTCGACACCGAGGTCACCAGTACTCAGCTTCTGCAAAAGGGAAAACTGAGAAAGCGCGTCACCATCATTCCTCTGAACAAAATTGCTGCCTTCAAAGCCTCGGCGCAGACAATAGCGAACGCTCAAAATCTTGCGCCTGGAAAGGTCGATCTCGCTTTATCCCTCATTGGATATGACGAGGAGGTCTCGGCGGCCATGGAATATGTTTTTGGCAATACGCTCGTGTGCGCGGATGCCGAAACAGCCAGGCGTGTCACGTTCGACCCCAATGTCCGGATGCGCAGTATTACCCTCGAGGGAGATGCGTACGACCCGTCCGGAACCTTGTCCGGCGGCAGCGCCCCTAACTCGAGCGGAGTGCTTCTCACCTTGCAGAAACTCAACAGCCTGATGCGCCAGCTTCAGGAGTCTGAAGTTGCCCTGCGCGAATTGCAGAAGCAGATGGCGGCGGAGAAGTCCAAGCTTGACCAGGCTCGCCAGACAAAGCAGGAGCTTGACTTGAAATCCCATGAGATCAAGCTGGCTGAGGAGCAAATCAGTGGTAATTCCTCATCGTCCATCATCCAAGAGGTGGAAACGATGAAAGCCACCATTGTCGAACTCAAAGAGGGCATAACCGAAGCCAAGGCTCGCCAAGCTGAAGCGAATGCTGACGTGAAGCGAATCGAGAAAGACATGAAGGACTTTGACAATAACAAGGATGCGAAGCTGGTTGAACTCGAAAAGTCTCTCTTGCAACTCCGCGCTGAGTTGACGAAAAACACGAGCGCGCTAAAGGTCGTCCAGAAGGAGCTCCAGAATGCACAATTGGACTCTGAGCAGGTCGGCGCCGAGCTTTCGGCTGCTCGGGAGCAGATGTCTGAGGTCGAGGTCGCCATCAAAGCACAACAGCAGGACATTGAAGGTCTTGCGAATCAGCAGACCGAGCTCAAAGAGACGCATGATGAGGTACAAGCCCAGCTCGACGACGAGCGCGCCAAGTTGCATCAGTACGATAGCGAGCTTCGCGATCTCGAGGAGGCTACACGAAGCAAGAACGCCCGCATCACTGAAGAAGGCCTCGAGATGCAGAGACTTGGCCACCAGGTGGACAAGTTTCACAAGGAACAGCAAGGCGCAGCAGAGAATGTAGCCCGACTCGAGGGTGATCACGAATGGATCGAGGATGAGAAGGACAAGTTTGGAAGAAGCGGGACTGCGTACGACTTCAAGGGTCAGAACATTGCCGAGTGCAAGTCGACGCTCAAAAACTTGACGGAACGCTTCCATGGCATGAAAAAGAAGATCAACCCAAAGGTCATGAACATGATCGATAGCGTTGAGAAGAAGGAGGTCTCGCTCAAGAACATGATCAAAACTGTCATCCGAGACAAGAGCAAGATCGAGGAGACCATCATCAGTCTGGACGACTACAAGAAGAAGGCACTGCAAGAGACGTGGGAGAAGGTCAATGGCGACTTTGGTCAGATCTTCTCCGAGCTACTCCCAGGTGGCAGCTTTGCCAAGCTCGATCCACCTGAGGGCAAGACAATCAGCGATGGCCTTGAGGTCAAGGTGTGCCTGGGCAAGGTCTGGAAGCAGAGTCTCACCGAACTCAGCGGTGGTCAACGGTATGACTCCCCATCAACATTGCTCGGAGGAATTGGCATGACTAACGAAACGCAGCTCACTTGTTGCCCTCTCACTTATCATGGCACTGTTGCAATTCAAGCCGGCGCCCATGTACATTCTCGATGAGGTCGATGCCGCCTTGGATTTATCACACACGCAGAACATTGGCCGCTTAATCAAGACCAGGTTCAAGGGATCGCAATTCATCGTCGTCAGTCTGAAGGATGGCATGTTCCAAAATGCGAACCGCATCTTCCGCACGCGCTTCAGCGAGGGTACAAGTCACGTCCAGGCCTTGACGCCGGCCGACTTGCGATAAGGGGCCGAGTGATGAGAGACGGAATGACCATGAGACATGAGGGAATGTATCTTAATATATGGGGGCAGCATGGAGCGTAGCGGGCTTGCTTTTTGGAGGATTAGGGGTTGGTCAACTTGCTTTTGGACTGTAGTTGTCTCAATGTGGCTTCGTTTCTGGTCGTCTGCCCATGCCTATATGGGTATGTAAAAGTGATCACCAGTGCTCAGAGGGACTACCTCCATGCCGACGTGCACCGTCGACTCAAGGTCCCGTGGTTGACGAGACTCGGGAAACAGGGGACATAGCTGCATCCCTAAACAGCCATATTTGGGCGATCCTTTGTCGACGTCTCGAAACTTTCGCAGTGATCGATCGGGTTCGTTGCGGTGACGGGTCCCATTGTCCTGGTCGACATTGGGCATTTTACACCTGGGTTATTAGCCAGCATCACAAAGCAGCTATTCTCACACGCACCGGACAGTACGGCAAGACACATGGAACTGAGCATTGTCGGCCGCAGAACCAAATCGTACAGATGTCCACTGCTCTTCCTCATAAGGCTTGCCCCCCGACACTAGCAGAAAGTTAGGCTCCTGTTTGCACAGGAATATAGTTCACTTACTGATCATGTTGGACCGGAATCGTCGAGGGTCAAGCGAGTCGAACGTGTCGTCGTCAATCTTGGACTCAAGGTCCTGGACACTGTCCAAGCTAAGGAGATGGAGAGGATACTTGTGGGTGTCAACATCGTCTGCCAAATTGGTAGATTCCTGACCTACTGCATCATGGAAGTCAACAATCGGCTGATACCCCACGTCTTCCTTCCTCGGCGCACATCTGAATACTTCTCTCTGGTTTGAGGGGTCCGCCCTGAAGAGACCAAGGCGGGTTTTCATACCGAGATACTTCTCCAGCTCAGGTGGCACCGCTGCGATCATGTTCAGTGCGGTGGTCACTTCGTTCCAGATCTTGACGTCTTCAAACTTGTACGCCTTGGCCTCAATGTCCGCCTTGGAGGGGAAATCAAGGGGCAGAGTGAATACCTTCTCGTGCGTCCCCCCATTCACCGCATCCATGATGCGCTGCCGCCATCCCGATGAGCCCTTCTCCTTCCAAGGGAACTTGACGACAATCACGCCGGAGCCATCGGCAGAATTGGGCAGCCACACCCCGACTGACACGTTGGTCAAGAGAGGTGCCTCTCTCTGCGTCAGAAACCGCCACGTCGTCTCGTCGCCGCGTAGCTGCGCAAAGGTGAACAGCCTGTCGAACTCGAGGCCCGTGGGGAGAACGCGACTTTTGGCCAGCTCAATACCGCGACATGACTTGAGGGGATAGATCCAAAGACTCCGCAGGGTGATCTTGCTGCTGTCCGATGGAGACTTCTTCTGGGGGGTCAGGTTGGTCTGTGAAGGCAACAGGCCGAGCCTAGTGTGTGTCTTGATGAGGGAGTTCGGTAACGCGTCGAGGGGCGTGAAGTAGACGTTGAGCAAGATTGTGAGAACAATTAGCGCCAAGGCGGTGGGAACCTCCCATGGCGCAAGGTCTTGCCAGAGCGACACCATGATCCTTGCGCGGCGGAAGAGCGGTAACTGTGGCGATGATCAGTGGTATCTGGGATGACCCATCTGTCGACAAGAGCATAAGATCACAACTTGCTCAGCGCTTTTGTCAACATGAGAATTTCGGCCCGTGCAACCCACAATTCCCGTTCTTGGGCCAGCATCACCGCTACTCAATCACGGTATGTGCTGGTTTGAATAAGCGATTAGGTATCGTAAAGGGCGATGATGAACCGAATTTCTATTTTATCTGTTCAAGGGGCGTTTGGATGTAACACAGAGTATCCATACCTCTATTGCAATCGCGCCTGGGCTCATGGCTGGCCTACCATCAATTGATACGAAGTTCTCGCCAAGCTAGCGAGACTACAATCACGGTAAGAAGAAGATGCCCGTAGCACCCACACCATTATTATTTATTGAATATATGATTCAAAGAGCAGCAACAGTCGGTCACTATAGCATTTTTCCACGCGTCCGCCCTGCCTGATGTGTTGATTTGATCGCTCCAGGGTAGGCTCATGTAGTTGTCGCGTATGCATGGCTCAAGGACGAAGCACGAACCCATGTCCACTCCATGCTGTGGGGATCAGGGACTGGAGCTCGCCCGACGGGGGGGGGGGGGAGGACATGTGATCCCAGTGTACTCATGATATTAAATGTCTTAGTCTGGATTGGCACTGATTCTAGATGCTGGAGGTACCAAGGATGCAAAGATTCTTGGGCGCCTGTGGCACAGAGGGCAAGTAACATTGAACATTATGCATATCCTCAAACACCAAGGACAGACCATGTCATTAATAAATCCAGGGATGTGCCCGGGAAGTAGAGTTGCCGACGGGGCCCCAACGGAAGTTGATTCCGAAAAAGCGTACGGAGTGGTCCTGACTCTTTCCGACGTGATAAACCAACAAGCCTCATTCATTCCAACCTGCAATTGAAGTCGGCATTGTACCCAAACCCAAGGCTCTCTTCTCTCGGCCCATTTAGGTGGGCTAGGACTGGACCGGTAATGATCACGATTCCGGCAGAGGATTGGGATTGAGCGTCTGGTTGTAATTACATCATGGCGTACAAACAGAGCTCGTTGCTCATGGACAAGAGCTTTCCGACGGATCTATTATGACGCGGAAGAATCATCGCTCTGGAGATCACACCAAGTTGAAAATGTCGCTATCTGCGAGTTTGACCCATCATTGCGTGGACACAGCGGATAATCATGTATGTACGTCGGCCTTTCTTCGCGGCATGTGCAGACCGGATCGAAGCCCGGTTTGCGCGAGGCCAAAAACTGTACGTACGTACGTAAAAGTTATAAATGACGACCAATGTGATGTACCGAATATCTGGTATGTTGGTGGTTAGTATGCACCTTCATGTATTATGTCAATTGAGGACTGGATTCGAAGGCACAACTATATTAGCACGCAATGGAGGTCGTCTAGCTAACAGAATGGTATTTAGGTTGATTGATCTCGCAACAGACGGCGATAATCTCTTCTTTCAGGCCGTGCTAAGCCCGTCAAATGGCCGGGTCCAGTCCTCGTGAGGTAGTGACATTCATCGTCCACATTGACATTCTAACATTCGGACCCCAGTCAGTCAACCAGCAACTGCCAACAAGAGAGGCTTCGAGCACCAATCAGTAAGGTTGGTAGTTTACACGCTGGATCCATCTGTCTCTTGGCAGACATCACGCTAGATACCGAAATTAATCAATGCCCGCCCTGTTTATGGAGAGAAGTGGTATGCTAAATGAAAAAAAAAAAAACCAGACCCTGACTCCAGCATCACATCCAGACTGCGCACGGTTGACTCAGGCCCAAGCTAGTCACTGTCAGGCTGGCCAGTGTCAACGATCTGGCCCACCGCCCAACCTTCTTCTGGAAATGCTCGGCCGAAGCATGAGTCCACGACTGGACTTTCGGGTTGTAGCGCTGTGCGCAGAGGCCCCTAGCAATGCACAGTCGCAGCTTGTTTCTCCTTTTAATCTCCGCGGTCAGATGACAGCCGCATGAAGCAGGGAATAGCACTCCGTACTTGGTGTTACCCTACAGAAGTCAATTATGGACACTATTTGATCAGTCATTCAGGTACCTGCACACTCGGAAGCACGGTACCAATATGGCGCGCATTCGTTGCTGTTGCAAGCATACCTGGTAAGGTACGGAGTACATCTCACCAAATGCTACCCTACCAATAGGTAACATTTGCCTGCAATCACGAAAGCAGTCCCGGCCCGGTCTCTCAAGTGGCAGGCCTAACAGGCACGGCGGACATCCCGAAGCAATAGGCACTACTACGAGACTAGCCCAGAGGCTAACAGACCGGACCGGCCTGGAGCTGCCAGCCACCTACGGAAATTTAGTAGTGCGGCAGGCGGCTATTATTGTCAATTTGTCACCCAAGGCTAGCGACAACCGGCGACTGGACCGACATGGATGATAGACTGAAGTCCAGTCCTGTTGGCAACAGCAAGCTAGACTAGAAGCCTATGGGCACCACTGTCTATAGTGGAAGACTGGACAGAAGGCGACGGCGGGCACACGCTAGCTGGCAGCCTGCAGCCAGCCCAGCAGGGGAACACGATAGGGCAGGAGGCCAGTGACCGCTGCATCCATCGACTTTCACTAGTCCAGGGCTCCAGTCACATACGATGACAGTAAAAAGGTACCTGGTAGAATGCAAGCTTTCGTAAGGCACAGAAGGGAACCAAAAGAAAGAAGAGAGAATACATAATAGCATGGACGCAGCATGTGCCAATTCCTTTGGTGGCGCTGAAGATTGACGCGACCTTGATAGTAGAGCAACATCCATGTGATAAATACAGTGCTATGAAGAACCGTACCATGACGTCTAGACTTGATACCTTACCTTCAAAAACACCTGCCACATCTGCTCCACGGATCATCAGCGATGTTCTCTTTTCTGTAGGTTGAGTTCATGTTGCTGACTGTTATTACCCGCGGTTGCCCGCCGTAGCCCGCTCGCTGCCTGCTCACGCCAAGGCGCGATGTCTCTGGCCTCCTGCTGGGCGATGCCTTCGTGACTCGTAACCCGCACCCCAATCGCCCAGATCATCGAGTGCATGCCAGCTTGTCGTTCGCCCGAACGTTTGTCAACAAGGCTCGCTGCACTTGTTCGAGGTCGATGTGATGGTCTGGGCCACTTTTGAACCCCTCTGCAAGGCATGGGCGTCCCTGCGGGCCTGCATGGTCCGTCGAGGGTGTTTTTTTTGCGATCGCATGTGCGTCGATGGATGCTGGAACCTGGTCGATAATGGCTTGACGGGACGCTAAAATATTTCATTTGCACCAACGACAAGGCACTTATTAAGTTATTAAGTAAGGCGCCTAACTTACCTTAGCCGTACAGAACCCAGCTCCAGTCCCTACTAGTTCTAGTAGTCGGACTAGGAGCATAGGACCACGCGCGGGACTGGAGCTACGTACCCTTGGCCGTTTCCTTTCAAGTGGCTGGCATCGACACATCATTATTCCACCTGTCTGTCTGTCTGTCTGTCTGTCTGTCTGTCTACAACCGTTCTGTCTTCCCATTCCGTCTCCAGCTGAGCGATGCAGCCCTCCTAACCGGCTCACCTTCGAAACCCAGCAAGGGGGAACACATGCCAGATTGAGGCAGTCACAGCAGCCCGTCGGCGTCATGGACGACCCTTACCGTCGCTACCTCTCCTCCATGTCTGGAGCGGGAATGCATCTTGTGAACATTGCCCAGCCGCCGCATCCCGCGCCAGCTGCGCTGCCCTCAGCCCTGTTTCATGACTTCACCCTGCAGCAGGCGCCAGACCATCACAGTGCGCAGCAGCAGCAGGTTCTGCTCCAGAAGCGAAGCAAGTCAAAGAGTCGGACGAGCACTCTATCTGCCGACGGGTCAGAGGCCGTGAAACACAAGCGAACTAGATCCGGCTGCCTGACCTGCAGAAGTCGGCGTGTCAAGGTTGATTCGCCCGCCCGCCACCATGCGACGAGAGAATGCACAAGCTGACATTGGCCGATGTAGTGTGATGAGAAGAGACCAGTCTGCGAGCGTCAGTAACCCCCATTTTGCGCCCTTTTGCTGGTGCATGTTGCATGTGGTTGGCCCCCCCCATTAACTTTGCGCACGCGTAGGCTGTCAGAAAGGTGGTCGTGAATGCGTCTATCCGGAACCCAAGGGATCGGCAAAAGAAGCAACCAGGTCAGCCGAGACCTCACCGCAGACCACGGAGAAGAGTGACGCAGGCGAGGGCGCGGCGCATTCAGACCGAGGCCGCCCTCGCGACCCAACGCAGAGCCTGAGCTCACCCATGAGCTCAGCAGGGGCGCCGAGCAACAGTCCGACCGACCAGCCTGGTCAAACGCCATCACCTCGTACCATGGGTGCCACTTCATCCTGGAGTCATCTTCCTGCAGATATTCAACGGCATCTCGAATGGATAGCCGACAACATCACGAATCTCCACTACGGCATAGCGCACGAAGCCGACAATTTCTTTGAATCGCTCTTGCCCCAGGCAGCCTTGCAAGATGAGGCTCTGCTCAACGCCGTGGTGGCCTTTGCATCCTACCTCACGACAGTTCAAAACCCAGATGGCGACTTGGCGGACTTTTTGCGGTATCACCACCGCAGTATCACACTGCTGCTGGAGCACTTTAGGAAAGGCGAAAAGCACGAGATCAGCACGCTCTTGACGATCCTACAACTGGCGCAGATCGAGGAATACTTGGGGGACTGGGTCAATGTCATGGGACACCAAAAGGCAGCCTTTCAGGTCCTTGACGCCCTTTTCGAGCCTGCCACGGCCCCGCGCACGCCCATGGGACGCATGTGCTTCACATGGTACGCGCGCTTTGACGCATACATTGCGGCCGTGGCGAACACCCCCTCCACTCTCGACCCAAGCTGGTTCGAACACATGGAGAATTTCTGTCGAAACCAAAGGGCACTTTGTCCGCATGAATCAGATTGGATACTGGCGCACGAATACATACGCATCCGACGAATGAGGTGGCAACAGAACATGCTATTCACCAAACGCCGCCAACGCCAAAACCAACTGGACACCAGCTTTGGCCAAGAGCACGAGGATCTACGGCAAGAACTTGTCAGGTTCCGCCAGGGATGGCCCCCTTCGATACCAAGGCCAGAAGATATCGAGTCGAGGTTTGGGGGGAGGGAGCCGACTCTGGACGAGCTGTTCCAGACGCTGGAAGGCGGTGTGATGCCGGAGCTGCCATCAACGGAAGTAACGGAGCTCTATGCGTCGTGGCATCTGACCATGATACTCCACCTCATTGCGTCGCCTGCCATGCCTTCCGAGGAGCTCATGTCCAATGTCAGGAAGCACGCGTATTCCATCATTTACTACAACGAGGCCTTGCGACGACGGTCATCCCAAGGCGTGCTGATCGGCCTCCAGTCAATGGTGCAGGTTGCCTGTTCGGTCCTGCGCAAGGACGACCATAGGATAGCCATGTGGGTGAGGCGGAACCTCGCGGAAGCAGAGCAGATGGGGTGAGTCAGCTACGAACCAAGACGCCTCGTGCCACAAGACTAACAACATGGTGTAGGAGTATACAGCCTGCCCGGCACCGCGAGCAGATGGCTCGCGATCTGAATGATCCGTCCATCATGCGCTGGTGGCTGCCTCATGATGAGGGTTTCACGCCCATGCTGCGCAAGGTACGGGAGTTTGCCGATGAGCGGAACGACGTTGCCCGCACGGCGCAGCAGCAGGACGTGCGGGAAGCCAAGTTCTTGTATGAGCTCTTTGCACAGATGGAGATTGCAAGCCAATGACGGACGAGACCAGCGTTAAGCTCCGCATCTGGAGTGGTAGGACATTAGTTGGGTACTATGAAGTGACAAAGCGCCTGCCACGACGGGCTCCTGTGAAACCTTCCCAAGCTCCAATATACTCGTGAACCATGGATGAAAATATCCCAGTGCCTCTGCATCATGTCTATTCTTTCTTGGACTCATCCGTTGACTTTGCGTCAGCCTCGTCATCCGCCGACTTTTCCTCACTAGGAGCGGCTGCGCCAGTGGTCTCGGGCTGCTCTTGAGACTGCTCGGGTTCCCCGTCCTCAGTTTTCCCATCTTTCACAGCTTCTTGCTCCTTTTCGGACGCCTCCTCGTCCTTGGCGTCCTCCTGTTCTTCAACGCCAGTGTCAACCACCGTTTGATCAGCTTCTGACGCGGCATCGCCATCATCATCCGCGGCTTGGCCATCGTCGAGCATCGCCTCCTTCATGGCTGCTGTACGAGGCGACCCAGCATCCTCCACCATCATGGGCACATCCGCCGTCTCGGGCTCTTCGCTTAGGGTGTCCGGGGCTGAGATATGAAGATCCCTCACCTTGCGCGAGATGCCATCAGTGTCCTCCTCCTCCGCCGATTCCATCACCGTTGTGACCGCGCTGCCTGTCGATGGACTGCTCCGAATGTGTCGTCGAGTGTTCGTACGCCCGAACGAGTGAGCGCCGTCGCTGCCCTCTGACGGCCCGTGCTCACGCTCTGATTGTTGTTGCTGCTGCTGAGGAGGCTTCATAATCGTCGGTGTAGATTTCTCCGGCTCCGGCTCGGCTTGCGGTGCCTCGAGGCCTTCCGCCTCGGGTGGGAGCTTGTAGTTTTCGGCGGGGAGGAGGTCGTACAGGTCGCACACAGTCTTAAAGAGGACGTACAGCCCTGTCTGGCCCTCCACCGACCAGAACACGCTGCGGTGCTGGAACCACGCATGCGCAAAGATACGATGTAGCCTTCGAAAGACATTGACCAAGTTCTTCACGCCCACATTCTTGCTGTGCGCGTCGGTGAGCGCAACGAAGCGGCTGGGGAAGAGCTTCTGATCCGTCACGACGTTGGCCGCCCAGTCGAGGGTATGGCAGCAGTAGTCGATGGCGCAGCAGCTCTTTGGCTGTTCGTGCACGGCGCAGAGAAACTGCCACTCGGATGCGCGCATCTCGGGGCACGTGCTCGCGCTGCAGGGAGGGGAGTCGAACAGGAAGCCAACGATGAGACTGTTGCATTGCGAGATGAGGAACCGACACAGCTCGTACAGCCATAATGTCTTGTCGATGCCGGGCGGCGGCTGGGCGAGCTGGATTGCCGAGTCACGGTCGATGGGCTTCGTATTGCTCTCCGTGTGGTGGTGGTGAAGCGCAGCGAGATGCTCCTGTAGCTGAAAGGCTGAGTCGAGCTGTAGTATGGTCAGTCCATGCGTCGTACCATGTATCCTGACATAGCGTACCTCGTTGAGGGCTACCAGGGGCGGACCGGCCGCCATGTCCGCCGCCTTGGTGCCCGGATGTATGCGTCTCCTGGAATTGGCATCCAGCAAGCTCTGCTCTGCTTGGGACATGTGTAAAGTGGCCGCCGCGCCGCCAGATGGTGACTTGGGGATCTCTGCCACCGGCGGCGGGCTTGGTAGCCGGGGTGAGCCTGGAGCAAAAGACATGATGGGCGCTGGTGGGATTGTCGGAGGTTGTGTTTATCACACAACCAAAGGCACGATTGGCGTCGCGCGACGAGCTCGGCGGTTAACTCAATCTAAATGGCCCCCGGATTAGGGACTGGAGCTTGCATAAGCTTTGTGCAGCACCGCATGGGAACTATGCACAGTGCGGTGACGGCATCGGGGCTTGGTGGGGCAGGCAACATGGAGAGGTGGGCGATTCAACTTGCAGTGCTTCAACACTGGCACCGTCTGTGTACACTGATCTTGTTGAAGCAAAATTACTACATCACGACCGTCCAACTGCTACTTCCCAAGCTCCTTTTTCACTCTTGTCAGGGATAAAGCCCGTGTGCTCGCACAATGGATATTGAAGATGACGCCCCGCCGGAACTTGTCGATATTCAGGCTGACAGAGGGACGGATTCATTAACGCAAGAAGTCGCTGTGAAAGTGCCAATCACGATAGTCACAGGTATGAGTATACGGGGCGCAAATTGAGGGATGCGGGTTGACAGTACCAGGCTACCTCGGTGCTGGCAAAACGACGTTGCTCAACTACATCCTCACAGCTCGACATGGCAAGAAAATTGCGGTGATCATGAACGGTAGGTCGGCTCCAAGCACTGTAGTGACCTGAACTGACATATACAAGAATTCGGGGATTGTGAGTAATGCACGCTACGCTGCCCTGGTTGAGCCTTACTCAAACGACGCAGCACTGGACATTGAGAAGTCCCTGACCGTCAACAAGGGAGGTGAAGAAGTCGAGGAATGGCTCGAGGTCGGGAATGGCTGCATATGCTGTTCCGTCAAGTGAGCCCATCGGTGATTGATGTCGGGTTCAAGCTGACCTCATCAGGGACACTGGTGTGAATGCGATAGAATCTCTGATGGAGAAGAAGGGGGCTTTCGACTACATCCTCCTCGAGACTACAGGGCTGGCTGATCCTGGAAATCTGGCACCGCTCTTCTGGGTCGATGACGGGCTAGGCAGCACCATCTACCTTGATGGAATTGTTACTCTTGTGGACGCGAAAAACATCTTGCGCAGTCTCGAGGACCCAAAGGGCAAGCTGGAGGACGAGGATCACGACGAGCATGGCCCACTGTTGACGACTGCCCACGTTCAGATCTCACATGCCGACGTTGTGGTGCTGAACAAGACGGATCTGGTGACCAAAGAGGAGCTAGACCATGTCAAGGCAAGGATTCAGTCCATCAATGGGCTTGCCAAGATCCACGTCACAGAGAGGAGCGAGGTGCCGAAGCTGGAGGGGTTTTTACTAGACCTTCATGCGTATGACCAATTCGACGAGGCCCAGGTTGCGCCAAAAGGTCATAGCCACCTGGATCCTGTAAGTTCACTTAGCGATTTGCGGCACCTCGACTGACGCATCAGGCCATCTCCACAATCTCGTTCTCCGTTGGCACATTAAAGGCGAGTCAGTTGGATACTGTCGATCGCTGGCTGAGATCAATATTGTGGGAGTCTCAACTGCCCGGGAAGGGGAATGACACCAGTTTCGAGATACACCGATCGAAAGGACGCCTGATCTTTGACAATGGCGAGGTCAAAATGTTACAGGGTGTACAGGAGATCTTTGAGCTGATAGACGCCCCTAACGGTGCTGAAGAAGCCTCGCGGCAGGGCAAGATCATTTTGATAGGTAAGCATGTGGCGGACGTGGACTTTGAGAGCAGCTTTAAACAGTTCCTCGGATGAACTGATGAGGGAGACAAGAATCAACACATTCCTGTATCAAGCTGCCCTGAAGTCAAGTGAGATGAAGACGACGTGATGCCCTCTCAGCCTCACGGCAGATAGTTCCGTGTGGGCACACCTCCCACCCTGGCATGGTAGCATGTGATTGGCTAGACAGCATCATCGGGGCGGATGCATTTGTGTCCGGCGACCGCGATCGCTGGGTTCCCCAGACGCCCGCCAGCCGCCACTCGAAGCTGCAGCCTTCTTTACGAAGGGACATACCCTTGTCATCTGGTCAGCGACAAACTGAGAAGACACCAAGCTGCAGGACAGACCTGAACCCCGCGAAGACGAGAACACCTGCTCGGTTCATAGCGAACGCCGCGTTTCTTCACCCTCGATTCGACATTGCGACCGCCGTATCCCAACGCGAGCACGTTGTATCACACGAGGCGCAACATATCTCCCACCATGAATAGACCAGGTAGGATCTCCCAATATCTGTAGTGCACTGCGACTGCTCGAAACCGATCGTGGAACGACATTTTCCCCTCCGAAACCATCTGTGTCCCAACTGCGACGAACACCACAGCAAGTAGCGAGCCCACCGTGGCCATAGGCTACCGGCGCGATCTTGTACTCGGTCTTTCCAGGCAATGCACCCCCCAGACCATATGTTGGGTGGAACTCGACGGTCGGGTTACAAAGCTCTCGAAGCACATCGCTCCGGGGGACTGCAAAGTCCGTGCTCGTGTTGCCTGCAGGCTTCAGTTGGGCCCGATGTACAGGACGAGACGGCTATAACAATATAACTTGGCGGTACAGATCAGCTGCTGACGTATATCTGCTTCAGGAATGCCGCCGACAATACGGCAAATGCCAAGCGGGTTTGGCGGACAGCAACAAACTCAGCAACCCACCAACCGGTCTGTGTCGAGTCGGTTACCGAATGGAAAAATGTGTACGTCTTGTCCGCTCTACCGCTCAGCGTTGAGAACTTTTTGGGACGAAATTGGGACAAATGAGGCTGATATGGCATGCGAATGACAGCAAACAACAACTCAGGTTGGGCATTTGGAGGTGGTGTGCCAATGGGCAGCGCTGGCCTTCAAAATCCCAACAGGCAAATGGGCGGCAACGTTAGCTTCGCCCAGAGTCTGAGCGGCTCCCAGCCCGCGACACCTTTGGACCTGTCGTACGTGCCCTTTTCACTGGCCTTTCAACACTTCTTGACTTTACCTTCCTTTCCGTCACTGTTCCTACCCCCCACCAAACTACCCCTCCGGTCTTTGTGAATGCTCTATCCTGAGCTCGATTACGAGGGCAACTACGATGGCGAAGAAGGCCAGGCTCGTCAGGAAGGTCCTTCACTTGGACTCGGGACAGCCTGTCCCTAATCGCTCCGACTGTTCCTCAGGCGTCGCCTACTCCGCTGCGCACATGAACGGGTACATCTTTCATGCTCGATCATTGCCATTCGCGCTTGCTTGCACTAGTATGAATCTGTTCAAGCAAATACTAACAAACACCACCCTAGGGAATTTCCTTCGTTGTCGAATAACGCGCAAATGGCTGGTTCGAGCCAAGGATCAATGTGGTCGGGCGCTTCGAATACTGGCAGCCGAAACATCACTGCACCAGTGCAAAGGAACCAGGGCACGCCTCTATCATCCCAAGTCGGACAAGATGACATGTTCAGTCCTCCATCACGAATGGCCTCTACACAAGGAGGCTTCCGGTTCGGGGGCCACGGCAGCGCGCAGGCAGCGTCGCAGCAGGGCCAGTCGGGAGGGCCGGACGAGTTTCCACCGTTAAATCGTGGTGAGAATGGCGAGTTAGGTAATGACAGGTTAGCTGCCATGGGATTTGGGTCACACGACGGGCCTCCGTCAGGCAATGCAGGGCCATCCAGCAGAGGGAACGGACTCCTCAACGCACTTTCGGCCACAAACCCCGCGAGTGAAGTGCGATCACCCCCTGGCATGGGAATGCCTGGTACGCATCATCTCCCCCAACGACCCCATCATAACTAACACTTCCAGGGTTATCGAGATCACATGACGAGGAAAGAGCAGGCAATGTCCCCGAGGCCTCTGGGGCTTCTTCCGAAGCCAAAGACACCAAGGCATTCGATGCTCCTGCGCCGATAGATCCATTGAACGGGATGTCCGAGGCCGATAAATGGGGCATCAAGGGCCTGCGAACACTGATGAACAACTATCCAGACTACCACGCTATGGTTGTTGGGCTTGACCCGGCGTCTCTTGGTCTGGACGTCACCTCGCCCGAGTACGTTCTCTAAGAATGAGACACAAACGCGAAACTGACATGTTGCTAGGCCCATCTCGACACAAGTATACTCGCTATTTGATGAAGCGCCACCCCGGCCGACTGTCAATGGTGCCAAGCCTCGTTTACCAGACTGCTACAATGTCACCAATGTGCAGCCTATAGAGACCAAGATTCAGGGGTTCAATGAGGAGACTCTGTTTTGGATCTTCTACAGCTGTCCTCAAGACATCAAGCAACAGATGGCAGCAGAGCAACTGTAAGTGTGTCGGACACTGTTTCAGAATCACGACTGACCTGCCAGCAACAACCGCAATTGGAGATGGCATAAGAAGCATCAAATCTGGCTCACCAAAGATGAGCAGATGACTCCTCAAATACTGAGTCCGACGCACGAGCGAGGTTACTACATCGTCTGGGACACCAACAACTGGCGAAAAGACCGAGTATGACAAGAAGGCCATTGGGAATGATGCCAGAAGCTAACATCGACACAGAAAGAGTTCACGCTCTACTACAACGATTTGGACACATCCCTGACGCAAGCGTCCGGGCCGTAATTCACTGGCACAATGACGACTGCGCATTGCCAGCAGGGGTTGGCTGTTCTTTTTGACGGCCTTATACGTGCAATGAAGGTAGATCATGACAATGAGGCGTTTGTCTACCGACAGGTAGCTCAGGGAGGATGTGTTGTTCCTAATGCTGGCGCGTGAGACGGCTCAGCGTCGATCCTCATGGATGCACGTCTCTAGGTTGCGGGTGTTACTGAAGAGCAAGCTTCTGCTTTTGGATGGATTCTCTATGAATTGAATCAGCAATTGCAGCCTGCCTTTGTTCTGCTGGATATTATGCGTTTGTCACATGCACGCAAAACTCAGCGCTGTTTATCGGTGCACGTCCTTAGCTCCCGTTGCCGACATTTTACCGATTGCGCATACGTCGCTGCAATCTTCCTTCAATGATGGCATTTGATCCACATCTTGTTTAGGCCCGTCCATCCTCCGCCTATCTAATACCTAATAAAGCCGAGGGCCGCCGCCTGCTAGGAAGGGCCTCGACCCGGGTCAACAACACGACACTTCTCGTCCATCTGTGTCGACGTAGGCAACCCCGATTAACGACACGCCCGCTCAGGCTAGACAGGTCTCGCTACAGCTGCAACGGCCGTGCGCCACCTCGCGCCAGCTCACACGACATCATCGGTTGATGACCAATCTCGAGCTCAACCCGTGCCAGACCCCAAGATCAACGGCATTCATCTCCCGCTGGACGGCCTTTTGAATCCGCACCAAGAATAAGATGTCTGACGACCAGATTTCGCTGCCCTACTTCGCCGCGATTCTCATTATCCTGGGTTTCATCGTGCGCTACCTGTTCTTCAATGGAGGAGGAGCTTCGCCAGCGCAATCACCGCGATCGCCCGAGGCGCTCCTGCGAGCTCGGGAAACTGCTGTAGAGAGAATACAGCAGATGTTCCCACAGACGGACCGACGGACGATCTTGTGGGATCTGCACAGGAATGGAATGAACATACAGAACACGACGGAGAGGATTTTGGCAGGTCGTCTCGAAACAGTGAGTTCGCCCAAGCCACGAAAGCTCCCGCTATTACAGCCTGACTGACATTGGCGCGATTAGCCTCCCATTACTTTCCAACCCCCTGCACCGCCGCCACCGAGCACCACGAGCGCGAGCTCGTCGGCCGCCCTGCGCAAAGTCGAGAAGCCGTCGCAGCCTGACCTGATCACGCGCTACAACCTTACCAACCGTATCACCAGCCCGACTGCGACCGATGAAACGGTCAACATAGATCACAAGACCAAGGCCTGGAGTTCGAACCGAGACGAGAGGCAGGCATCTTTGCAAAAAAGAAGGGAGGATATGATCCTTGCCGCAAGGAGGAAGATGGAGGCAAAACTCGCGAAAGGGAAAAGCACCTGAAGGGATGGACATGCTTGTTCTGAGTGTCACGGCCATTTGCCAGAATTGTGTGTGATGAACACATGGCAATGAACATTGTTATCAGATCCACAAGGCAGTACCAGCAGGACTGTTGATGTTTAGTACTGAATGTGTCTAAAAGCGAGAGCCCTCTCTTGCTGATACGCCACTGTCCCATGTCAGGGTGGACACGATGTCTGACACCTCTCTTCGATCCAAGATGACAGAATCTTCTGAGAATACTGATGCTCCGTGATCGCATTGGAATACTGCCTCATTTCCTCAGCCACACGTCGGCGTCTACATCTGAGGTAACTGAAGCCTGTTTTGGCGGGGCTGTGTAGACCCTGGATTTGGCGATCCACTATCGCTGCAAGAGGCGTGGCGGGTCTACGTATGGGCATTTTAGTTGTCGGAAAACCAACAGGCATCGCAATCAATACGCCAAATAAAGAGAAGCTCCTGCGCAAGCAACATCTTTTTAGACTTAAAAGCGCTTCTGCCAGAACATTCACTGCGACGAGGCTGATTGACTTGACGTCATCCTGGGTGATCTACAGTGGTGCGCGCAGCTTAACCTGACTGGAGCTGTACCTACCTGGTAATCGCCAGATCCGTCACGCTTGGGCCAAGCCTGCTGCAGAAAGCCACGACCTACCGTGACTTGGTGTTTGCGCCTAGTCCGACCTACTCACTACCGTACTTATTCTTCAGTCCCACCTCAACTCACAAAGGACGCAACCTCGCATCCAGCCCGCACGACAAGAGGTGCTGTGATACCCTCATTGCTTGCATCGTCTCGCCCTTCGACTCTAACCAGCTTCCTCTCACCCTTCTTGGCGCAACAGCCCCAACTGGTCTCACCTCGCTCACGGAGGATTGCGTAACACTCGCGTTACTCGTAGGCGCTTTCTGGCAGCAGGCCTCCGACAGTCTATTTTCATCTGGTTATCCACAGACCGAGTCGAAGACGTTCGACAAGCTCTCGCTCTCGCGCTCCCTTGCACGCGATTGAAACTACCAGGGCGAACCCACCTCCAACATTGTCGCTGCCCAGCGCTTCGCAGCCATACTTGTCCCTACACTCAGCATATAATTCTTTGGACATGTTCATGGCCTTTCAATAGTCCACGCACAATAATCGAGCAAGCTCCTCCGCGAAACCACTTTCGCTTGCGATGGTAGCCCCCCGGGACTATTATGCGGACCTCGATCTGCCTCCCACGGCGGAGGCCGCTGACATCAAGAAGCAATATCGCAAGCTCGGTAGGAGACACGCCTCTCGCGTATTATTCTCATTGCTAACGCTCTGAAGCTCTCAAGTACCATCCCGATCGTAACCCCGGCCGGGAGCACGAGGTCAATGCCCAGTTCCTGATCATTCAAACTGCCCACGACATCCTCACGAACCCCTCCGAACGAGCCAAATTCGATGCCACGAGAGGACGATCTGCTCCTGGGAAATCTTCAGGCGTCAGGGGAAATCCATGGGCTGATGTTGGGACGCAATTCCCAGCGCCTCCTCGCCGGACTAATGCTCCGGGGCGAGGCCAAGCTTCTGGAGCTGACCGATGGAACACGCGTTTTTCTTCTGGCGTCCCCCCAACTGCACGCCAGCATGCATCTGCCAAATCCGAGTCGATGAAAAATGCCGCCAAAGCATTTGAGAGCATGCGCCCCAAGCCCCAAGCTAAGGCTGGGGGCTCCTCAGGCACACGGCCTTCGGCGGCACCTCCCCCGACACCCCCACGGACAGAGTCGGCAAGGCAACGGCAGCAGGCTGCTTTTGGCAACCGCAAGACTGGCTACCAGCCACATGCGTCAGCCTTTGGTGATGAGCCGCCGGTCAGCAACAGCAACTATACGACACGGCCAGACCCTTCGCGCACCGTACCACCACGACCAACAGAAGAGTGGGAGCAGCCTGAAACCCAGAGGAATGAGAGGCCTATGCCGCCTCCCCGGATGCCTGACCCTCTCAGTCAGTTCCGCGACAACTCTGGCGCGGATGGACGTCAAAGCTCCCCATATATGGCGCAGTCTGGCGAAAAGACCAATCCATTCGACGTCGACACTAGCCAGGGAGCGCCCAAGGTTCCGCCCAAGGAGCCTCATACGAGACCTTCAACATCCAGTACCCCTCGTTCCCAGGAGTCTCCAGCACCAAGTCGTAAGCTTCACAGTTATGGTTGACGAAATCTCGCTAACGCTAGTAGCAACCGAGCAGAAGGCGAATGGCAGCCAACGGCCCTCAATGTATGGAACACCCCACAAGCATCGCTCTCAGTCCTACGCCCACAGCCCCCACAAAGCCAGAGGCGCGTTCTACAGTCAGCACCTTGAGTCGATTTAGGAGACGATTCATGGCCATGAAGCTTGGCGCTGTTACCCATTCACGGAGTCCTGGGCTCCGCAGACGTCTCCTAGTGGAGAACGCAATACACCTCGAAAGCAGACCTCATTTCTTCGGGACCAGCATAATCTGCTGGAACAATTGATTGCCTTTGCGAGCACCACCCCGGAGAAGAGAAGGCAGCCCCACACATCTCCAACCAGCCAAGTCACGCAGAGCACGGCTAACAAGAGATCTATTAGCTTTAGCCTATCTGAGGAGACACTGCCGAAGACTGCGCCGACGCATGACTTCGCACGCAAGAGTGCGGATAGTATCAACACCAGCTTCACGAACGAAGACAAGGCTCAATGGCAGTTTAACGCTGGAGGCCAGCCTGCCCCGGACTCAGCTGCACGATCTGAGGAGTCTTTTACTCACCAACAGCAAGCCGAACAGCCGCCTCAGATCCCTCGGAAAGAGCCAGTGGAGGCACCCGAGACGAAAGCAACCCCTGCAAACGAGCCTTTCAACCCCGAGGGTTGGAGCGCACAATCCTGGAACGAGACATTCGCACCTCCATCTCGAACCAACTCGAATCCTTCGCCTCTAAAAGCAAGCCGAGCTAACTCGCGAAGAACCAACCCCACAAAGTCTGGAGCCGGCTCGACCGCAAAGGAGGCCATTCTTGTTGACAGTGACGAGGATGAGATCTCCTTCATAGGGAGAGGCACACGGCCTTCAGTAGCATCGACTGGTAGCCCGCAGGCCATGGACATAGATTCTCCTCCTGTGACCGGCAAAGCAACCCAGGGGCCTCGCATTGTGAATGTTCAACCGTCTCGCCCCGAATGGCGCACTGACGACCACGACGGACTACCGAAAGGGGCTGGAACGACTACAGCCCGTGACAGTCATCTTCGAAATGCGGAACCCAACCTCAACGGAGCTGGGTCAGAAGACTCGGCCGAGTTCCAAGCGAATCTTGCTGATTTGCGCAACGTTGCTCCTTTCGCCAATGTCGACGGCACTGGCCTTCATTCCTTTGGCAGTATGAAGGACAACCTTCCCTTCGAGAGCAAGGCTTCAGAGACTATCCCGCTTGAGCCGAAGCCGGTGCACACGCAGCCACTGGTATTCCCTGATGCCCCTCTGGCACCGCGCCCTCCACCAACAATGGCTGTGCCTGGGATGCCGACGAACAACGGGACGTGGGAGCGATATGTGGGCGACTTTGCAGAGTACCTGCAGAAGTGGGAGGATTTCACCGGTCAGGTCACGGATCACTTCGCTGCCCGCAAAACGCAGATCATGGGCCTACGCAAGGAGAAGGGCTACGGCTTTCTCGGCGCTCGAAGCGACACGGATTGTCTGGAGTATTTGAAATCTGTTCAGCAGGATAATGACGTGCGTTCCAGGTGGAGTGCCGCCTGCGACGAACACGAGCAACGATTACGGGAGTTCATTGCATGCCGGGAGAAAGTCAGGTAGTGTGGACACTCCACGTGGGTTGCAGCCGTCGGAGATCGTCGAACTCGATGACGCGCTGGACAACATCCATATGATTTCTGCTTTTGGAGAGATGTCGGAGTCTTCTGCGGCATGAAGAGAACTTAATATGGAAAGCAGTGAATGAGGGCCTGCGGCAACTTAGCCAGCAGAGAGAGAAAGACGCTGGATAGAGGCCGCTGAGCTTCCTTCACGATTTATGGTTATTCTTGCTGTGGTTCAGCAGGCAACACACGCACGGCGAGCCGGGTCTAGTTGAGGCATCGAGCGTACTACAGTTGGGGGATATATCCTGGCGTTTGGGCCTGTACTTGTGGCATAGAAGGTCAGGAGTACACGTTGCTTTTTATCTTTGTGGAAACCCGAGCACAGATATTACTTGCCAAGGCAACCTAGAGAGCATATGGATGACCTTTGATATCATGCGCCGGTGTTCTCGCTGTAAAGCATTTACAGAGATCTTTTTGCCCCTTTTTGTCAAGTGACGCAGTGTCAAGTACTTCTCGCAGGCACATGTTTCTCTAGAAGGAGGTATGGCCCTTTTTATGGTGAGGCTGGTTTATCCAGATCAACTTGGAGTGGGCGACTAGCATCCCTCACGATGTCTATGGCTCACGTCTCCCAGTGCTTGCGAGATGGATTTTGCATTTCTCGTACATTCACCAGGCTGTATTTGATTCTGCTAGCATTGTGTTTGCTCTTAAGGAATAGCCAACACAGCGACCATTGAACGGATGAAAACATACAAGTACCTGGATATGCGAGCGGTCATTCGGCAGCATAAGTTTGCTAGTTCAGCCTGACTGTCGCCTCACTTCCATCTCTATCGATCGTTCTAAGCCGATCTTGTTGTTTCCATGTCTGCCTTTGCTAGATAGAGTGCCTCGCACCTCGCAACAGTTGGCTGATTCACCTGCCCTTTGCTCTTTCATCCCTTTTACCTCAACGTTCCCAGAACATTTCACTTACATTCTTACTCACACACACACACACACACACACACATTCTCGATTCCAACATCGTATCCTTAAACCCCCTCACTGCACTTCAGCTACACCTGTGTAGTTAATACCTGTCCTCCCTACCACAAACGCACTTTCTTTGTAGAAGGCACACTTCCTGCAGCAATGCTTGAGCAGGACGAAACCAACGCCAAGGCTGGAGCTTGGACCGAAGCAGCAAAGGTAGGTACCTCGCCCATTGCGTGTCAATATGGCCTGCGGCCTCTCGGCAGGACGTCCACTGACAGACCGCAGCTCGAGTTCCTCCTGCGAATCATCGCTGTCTACAAGGACAACAAGCCGATGCCATGGAGTCGCATCAACATGCCGGGCCGAACACAAAAGTCCCTGCAGAACCAGTGGACCAAGATCCAGAAAGATATTGCGGCACTCACCGATGGAGATCCTGAGACTGCCTTGAAGGTCACTCGTGAGTAATGTGTACCAGTACCACGGACCAGACTGACAATAGTCAAGCTCGCAAGCGCGGAAAGAAGGCTGTCGGCATCGAAAACGGTGATGATGATGAGGAGGACACACCTACGAAGAAGAAAGGTATGTGGCTCGGCGAGGAGAGTCTTGGTTGAGGGCCTAGCTCATGATTTCACAGCCCGCACTCCTACCAAGGCCAAAGACAAGGCCGTTAAGAAGGAGGTCAAAAATGAAGGTCTCACAGACGATGAGGACATTATCGTCAAGAAGGAAGAGGATAGCGATATGGACTGAGCCAGTTCATCCTCCCCTCCCAGAGCTTGGCTGGCTCGGAGTTTCGATTCCTTTTTTTTTGCGTTGATCATCCTGTTTCTGATTTACGAGACTCATCATTTTTCCCCCACACAATCTCAATTGCGTGTATGCACTGGTTGATTTTGCAGTGTTACGAGTAAGCGTCGCGAGCGGACAATAGGGGGCAGCAGCAGCCACATGTATGATGGTGGAGGGGGGGTAGTTGATGGATCTCATGACTCGATAGCATCGCAACGCAACCACATCGCCACAAGACTTCTAGGACCCGTAGTGTGACCTCGTGACATGATGATGTGCCTGTCTTTGTGCGTCGAGGCTGTGTCGTGTGGAATGTGAGACACGGGCGCGGCTGCGGGAAGGACAAGTTGGAGTGAAGTACGACCATAGACTGTGCCCATGTTTCCCGCGCATCAAACAAGCCGATCGCCTATGCCAAGGCTTGGGCATCTCGAGTGTGGTGTAGCAGCAGCGGGAGCAGCGCGGATGACATGGAGGCCTGGTGTTCGGTTACAGCTGTTAAAAAGTTTGTGTGTTTTGATTGACTGAGCGTGTCCATATTGCCGCGAGAATAGTTGCGGCCAACGGTGTCCATTGCATACAGACTGTATTGATCATGCGACGACGCGCAGCACATTGGAGCCTTGCATTGATTGCGCAGGTCAGGTTCGTGATGTTCAACAAAGATGCATGTCTCACTACACTGCAACCCTCGTCTGTATGGGAGCTCGGCATGCGCTTCATTGCGATGGCACGGTTCCATGGCGAAAGTCCAAGCCAGCCATCGAAGTTGGACGAAACGGGTTAGACGGTCAACGTATATGTTGTTTCGTTGACGCTCGGATCGATGTTTCGTCCATCAATCGTGATTAGTGGTGGGACAAAGTTGACGAACCACTCGCCCTCAAGTGAGTGGAAGGCTGACTTATCAAGCAAGGCGGCCAATACACCTTGAGCCTTGCGGTCTAACTTGATTAGTCCCGCGCTACGGCGGTTGTGCAGGGGTTTACACAATTGTGCAGAACATGATCCACCTTTTCCCAACCTCAGTACGTACTCCGAATGCCTTGCCTTCAAGTTTTCCCCGGACTGAACTTGGAACTGCCTTTTCATCCTCATACCATCCTCTAAAGCCTTCAACTTTGTTTGGCGGTTGCGGCTCTTGTAACACGCCCCTAGCTTGATCACCCCCTTTTGTTGATCAAGAACGCGACAGACCTTACGTGACTCGGTCAAACTTTACCGCTACCAGTCCTGCGGTTCGCTACGCGTCTTTGCGACAGACGGCGTTGACCTTTGTTTTCACATTGCCACTCTTGAGCCTGGGGTTTTCGCGGAATCCGGCTTCTTTCTAATATCTCGGCTTCGTCGACGAACACGCAGCGACAATGAACGTCACCGGGCGCGCAACACGAGCCAGCAAAAGAAAGGCACCGAGCTCACCCGATCAAGCGCCACCACCCAAGCGCGCAGTGAACGGAAACCGCTCAGAAGACGACGATATCGAGTACGTTCACGATGCCGAGTATGAGTACGAAGATGTCTCCGATCTGGGAGCTGATCTGATCGGGACGCCTGTGAGCTTGGGCGAATGGAGGGACACAATCAAGGATGTCGTGCGCAGCGTCGTCTCTATTCGATTCTGCCAGACATGCTCTTTTGACACGGACCCAGCTCTCACCAGTGAGGCCACCGGGTTCGTTGTCGATGCTGAGCGTGGGTATGTCGACATCCGAGAGTGGCAGCGCAGTGTGGTGTAACGGTGCTGACTGGCCACACAGGTACATCATGACGAACAGACACGTTGTCGGCGCGGGTCCATTCTGGGGACACTGCGTATTCGACAACCACGAAGAGGTCGATTGCTATCCCGTCTATCGCGACCCCGTCCACGACTTTGGCATTTTGCGCTACGACCCCAAGGCAATCAAATACATGATCGTGGATGGGCTGGAGCTCAAGCCGGAGCAAGCTCAAGGTATGTGAGACGTGCACGTTAGCAAGAGATCTGAACTGACAGCGGCAGTGGGTGTCGAGATCCGAGTCGTCGGTAACGATGCAGGAGAGAAGCTCAGTATCCTGTCTGGCGTCATTAGCCGACTCGACCGCAACGCCCCCGAGTACGGCGACGGCTACAGCGATTTCAACACATGTTACTACCAAGCCAACGCCGCGGCAAGTGGCGGCAGTTCAGGCAGTCCGGTTGTCAGCAAGGATGGAGCTGCTATCGCGCTGCAAGCAGGCGGTCGCTCGGACGGTGCTTCAACCGACTACTTCCTGCCGCTGGACCGACCCCTTCGAGCTTTAAAATGTATCCAAGAGGGCAAACCCGTCGAGCGTGGTGATATTCAGTGCCAGTTCCTTCTCAAGCCTTTCGACGAGTGCCGCAGGCTGGGATTGACTGCCGAGTGGGAAGCCGCGATACGAAAAGAGTTCCCTACCGAGACCGTGATGCTAGTTGCGGAGATCATCTTGCCCAAGGGCCCTTCGCACAAAAAGATCCAGGAAGGTGACCTGTTGATCAAGGTGAACGACCAGCTCATCACACAGTTTCTGCGCCTGGACGACATTCTCGATTCCAACGTGGGAAAGACAATCAAATTGCTGTTGAACCGTGGTGGCGAGGACGTCGAGGTAGACATTGAGGTTGGCGATCTTCACGCCATTACCCCTGACCGCTTTGTCACTGTCGCAGGCGGAAGCTTTCACAACCTATCCTACCAGCAAGCCCGGCTCTACGGTGTCGCAGTTCAGGGCGTCTATGTCTGCGAGGCGGCTGGATCCTTCCGCTTTGACAGCCCTGACAACGGTTGGATCGTGCAGACAATCGACCACAAGCCAGTTCCTGATCTTGACACATTCGTCCAAGTGATGAAGGCCATTCCAGACAAGGCTCGGATCGTCATGACCTTCAAGCATCTTAGGGACTTGCATACGTTGAACACCACAATTGTCTACATTGACCGTCACTGGTCTGCCAAGATGAAGCTTGCCGTCCGCAATGACAACACAGGTTTATGGGACTTTTCAGATCTAGGCGACCCTTTGCCACCAGTACCGCCCAAGCGCCGGTCAGCTGGGTTCATCGAGCTGGATCACGTCCCTGATCCTGGTATTGGTGACCTGGTCCACAGTTTCGTTCATGTGAACTGTGCGATGCCACTTAAGCTCGACGGGTTCCCCAAAAGCCGCCGTGGAGGTATGGGTCTGGTCATCGATGCCGAAAAAGGCCTCGTGCTCATCTCACGCGCGATTGTGCCTTACGACCTTTGTGACATCACCATCACAATTGCAGATGCCATCATTGTGGAAGGCAAGGTGGTCTTCTTGCACCCCCTGCAAAACTACACTATTGTGCAATACGACCCGTCTTTGGTGGATGCGGACGTCAAGTCTGCCAGACTCAGCGACCAAGAGTTGAAGCAGGGTGAAAAGACCTACTTCGTGGGCCACAATAGGATTGGAAGGGTTGTCCACGGCTCAACCACTGTCACCGAGATCACAGCAGTGGCGATTCCTGCCAACTCTGCTGCTCCGCGATACCGGGCCATCAATGTGGACGCTATCACCATCGACAGCAACCTGGGTTCCACATGCAGCAGCGGTGTGCTGACTTCTCCTGATGGCAAGGTGCAGGCGCTCTGGCTCCTCTACCTAGGCGAGCGCTCCCCTTGTAGCCAAAGAGACGAGGAGTACTACCTCGGTCTGAGTACCAAGACCCTTCTGCCCGTCCTCTCTGCGATCCAAAAAGGCGAGACGCCGTCTCTCCGAATCCTCTCGGTGGAGCTGCGAGCCATTGCCATGTCACAGGCCACTGTCATGGGTGTCTCTGACGAATGGATCAGCAAAGTGAGAGAGACCAACCCCTCTCACCATCAACTCTTCATGGTCAGCAAGCGCACGTTTGAGCGCGGAGATCACCCTGCCTCGTTGCTAGAGGGTGACATTGTGCTGACTCTGAATGGTAACATTTGCACCACCATCTCCGACTTTGACGCAATGTACTCCAATGAGTTGCTCGATGCCACGATTGTGCGGCAATGCCAAGAGATCCAGCTCAGCGTGCCTACGGTCAAGGCTGACGACCTCGAGACGGACCACGCTGTCTCTTTCTGTGGTGCCATTTTCCACCGCCCTCACCAGGCGGTCAGGCAGCAAATCAGCATGCTTCATTCGGAAGTGTACGTGTCGAGTCGCGTCCGCGGATCGCCGGCCTACCAGTACGGTGTCGCGCCCACTAACTTCATTACGGCTGTGAACGGTACGCCAACCCCTGATCTCGAGTCGTTCATTCGTGAAACTCGCAAGATTCCCGACAACACCTGTGAGTATCTCCTCCCCTCTCGCAAGCCTACTTGCTGACCACCTTAGACTTCCGAATGAAGGCAGTGACGTTCGACTCGGTGCCCTGGATGATCACAATGAAGAAGAATGATCATTACTTCCCCACAATGGAGTGGATCAAGGACAGCAACGAGGTGTGCGGCTGGAGGCGCGTGACCTACGAGGGCAAGGACGTGTTCGAGGGCGAGGCCACGGATGGCGTCCTCACGATCCCCGATGCGAGCGATATGGAATAACGCAGGAATGAGTTGTTGTACGACCAAGAAAGGGATACGCGTTGTACAACGATGAGGTTATGGACTGCGTCGGTTTGTTGTGTCATTTTCGGCGTTAGGCATCATCAAACGGCGCTATTGGCGCACCGATGAGCAAGACGAAGAGTCATTTAGAGAGACTCTGGAGCAAATAGAATCTAAGCATAGTATCGAGGAACAGAGGCCCCTCAAAGACGCTCCTGCGAAAGTACATGTAGTACATGAAGCTCCATGTCCGTCTGTCGTACGGATGCGGTCTGAATGCCGCGAAGCCAGCACCTTGAGGATGACGTTGACGCGCGAGGGCCGGGCGGGATTGGGCGTGTGGGGCTACAGCACAAGTAGACCAGGACGGCATGGCGCCCCGCACTTCTTGCAGCGCCTGGAGCCTCAGCGCAGGCGGCAGCTTGACGGCGACGGACATCCTGCACGTCTTCGTCGCCTCTCTGCCTTGCGCCGTCTGCACCATCACGTCTTTTGCGCATCCTCCCAAGCTCATCGATACGTTTGCGTCGTCTTTTGCCCATCCTCCAACGACAAATCCAAGATGCCTCCTCCTAATATCGGCCCAGTCTTCACAGTATGCCATCATCCCTCATGCCACCTACCCCGCGATGCGACGACGCAACTGACCACACTTTCTCCCACCAGAACAAGCTCAAAGTACAGCTCAAGCTGGCGATTGCTCGCTTACGATTGACCCAACAGAGAAATGAGCAGCTCGGCAAGACACAACGGCGCGCGATGGCGCAGCTTCTCGAGGCCGGCAAGATCGACTCGGCCACGATTCGCGTAGAGAACATTATCCGCAGCGACATCACGTCCGAATTACACGAGCTCCTGGAATTATACTGCGAGCTGCTCCTCGCACGCGCCGGGCTGTTGGAAGGACCGGTCTGCGATCCGGGTCTGGAGGAAGCCGTCAAGAGCATCATCTACGCAGCGCCCAAGACAGAGATCAAAGAGCTAAACGTGGTCAAGAATCTGCTGGCAGATAAATACGGAAAGGAGTTTACCATGACGGCGCTGGAGAACTCGGACGGCAAAGTGAGCGAAAAGGTGGTTCGAAAGCTGAGCGTGGAGCCACCGAGGCCAGAGCTGGTGCAGGGGTACCTCGAGGAGATTGCCCGGGCGTATGGGGTGGACTGGCCCAAGAGACGGACGCCGCCCCCTCCAGAGTTTGAAGACGGCGACGATGACGACGAGCCGAGCAATGGGGCCAAGGTGGAGGCGTCCACGGAGCCACAAGGGACTGACCATCAGCCTGAGGCCGCATCTACACCAGCCAAGGCGTTGCGGCCAGCCGGTCCGACCAGTCCTTTGACTGTCACACCACCTCGGATGACGACGGATAACGTGCACCCCAAGGTGACGTTAGGGTCGGTGGAGCTGAAGCCTAGTAAGAAGATGGAGGATGCCGCGTTACGGAAGAAGAAAGGTCCTGATGGGTCGGTACCAGATATTAGTGATCTGGAGAAGCGCTTTGCTGCGCTGAAGAAGCCCTAGAGGTCCTGGCTTGTTTGCACATAAGTTTGGAGCCTCCTGCATGGAGTTTTGTCGAGGCAAGCCTGTTTATGCAATTTGTCCATGGTCAGAGTGATGGAATCACCTCGTCGTGTTGCTTTGCAGTCTACGATGAACAAGTGAACAGAATGCGGCTGGTATTTTCTAGGCTGGTACGGCAATATTGCATGTCCACAGACCTGAGAGCCAGATAATGCCGTGCATGTGTCTGCTTATTTCTATTTGTTTACATCCAAAGGATGGCGCCCCTTTCTTGACCATATCTTCGGCTGTGGAGGAGCAATGGCTACAGTCAGCCACAATGAGCGATCACGGCTGGTGTCCAGTACCTGGTATGTTCCCTGTTGTCTTGAATGGACTTGAGTAGTCTAGAAATGTTCAGCTATGGTCGAATACCAGTGCTGGCCCCATGCCGCTGCTTTTCTACAATCGAAGGGGTTTGCGCTTCATCCAAAGTACACAGGAGTGATTTCGCTACCCGGTGACTCTATAAGGTAGTACAAGACATCTGGATACTCTAAAGAGTGCTGGGGCTCCCGGCCGGTTTCTACGTGCTTCTCAGATGCAAGTCACCCGCCGAGCGCGCCTGCCTCCATGTTGATTCTGCCGGCGGTGAGCTCACACAGGCCTTCAGCACTTGGTAGGTACTAGGTACCTACCTAGCTGTGCAGGGCTCTCTCAATTCTCAGATCATCATCCTAACCTTTCCCCTACGCTTCACCATACTGGCCAATATTGGTCTTTCCACCAAAAGATGTCAATCCAACCGTGGCCAGCCGCGATTGAGAGCGAGAATGTGGCCACGAACATATTGAAGAATACATTTCAACTCGGTGGCTATCCCATCCCAGCCTTCGTGGGTTGGAGAGAACAGACCCTTTGGAAGAAGCTGAAAACCACTCGGAATACCCTCAGCAACAGCGAAAGAGCTACCCTCTATACGGTCTGGCTCTGGCAACAGCCTGCTTATGGCCGTGAATGTTCGTCCCCTCAAAGTTCCGCTGAAAAGTACTGCCTGTATCTTGAGAAATGCGGTTGCACATGGGAGAAGATTGAGCGCATCTGGACGGAGTGCAGAGACGCAGCCGACGAGGGCACTTCCACATCCCAGAAAGGGAGAGTCATGAAGTTCATGGAGGACATTGCCTACGGTATTCGCTCTCACTACGACAAGAAGCCCAGCATGCCTGCTCGAAATACAAAGGAGAAGAAGGGCACCGCCAAGCAGGTGTCGGGTACCGTGAAGAAAGAGAATACGGCACCGTCAGCAAATCCGAACCTCGAGCCGCTCGGCAAGCCCAAGCCCAAGATTTCCCTCGAGCCTCTCACAGAAACGACGAACTCACAGACTGTAGCTTTTTCCGGCCAAGCGTCGCCAGCAGGCCAGGTAGCGGTAACGGCTGCGGCTGGTCTTTCCAGAACTGAGAGGATCAAAAGCAAGCTGTTAGCCGTGGTGGCCTCGATGCCTCGCAAGAACGTATCTTCGACTCCGACGCAGATTGCCAAGCTGCCCTTTGATCTCGGATCATCTGATGTCCCAGAAGCCTTGGCTGAGATTTCCAAAAAACCTCCCGCCATTAGGGTGAATTGGATAGAACAGACAGGTCAGTGGCCAATATGCTAATATGATATGGTTCTTCTTTGACTCTTTGGCACAGAAGGGCGTCTGACAGCCCCATCAACTACCTCGCACGATGTCGGACCAGTGAATAACCTGTGCCAGTGTAATGGCAGCCGCATGGCAAGTGGCCATGTAGCTAGCTGCCCTGAGGGACAACCAAGGGATCCGGTTCAGGGCACAGAGGCTTTTACTGCCACATGGGGTGAAGGTCATGTTACCCATGGACCACTCTCCATTGAGCTCGACGACCACGGCAGTATGGACAAGGGTTTCTACACTGAACGCGTTCCGAACTCGGCTCAGTGCGCTCGACAGAAACTATCTTGCCTCAAAGAAGCCGCAGGCCAGTGGGGCAATGATTCATCTCGCGCAGATGATGCGTTTAGCACGTATCACGGGGAGCCTCGATCGGGAGCTGGACGTCCTGCTGGGTTGCCCCTGGAGCAGCCGGACGCTTGGACTGCCCGTCCGGCCACAAAGGCAGCCGTCGTTGCATAGGGTCCAACGACGGTTATCGGTCATGCTCGCAAGAGATCTGACGACGAGGCCTATCTGGGGTCGGAAATCAAGAAACGGAGGGTTCTTAGCTATCCAGTCTACAATGGTTCGCCAAGGCCGTCGGAGGCAAGGACTGAGATAGCTGAAGTCCAGAATATCAGAGCCTCCAGTGCTCAAGCAAGCATGGACAGTAGCGGTGGTTTTGGTTCTATCAACCTAACGGCATTCACAGAGGAGCGACAGGGAGTTTCAGACGGCCGCCTGAGTCCATGGGACGACGTATGTGCGTGATTTCGAGGTACGAGATGTGGCTGACTGTACTTTGCTAGGACGAAGAAGCGATCCCAGACGCATCAGACGTGAGCGCTTTCAGTGGCAACGCCAGGGACGATGGCCGCGGCGATCTGGTAGCCAAGCTTGAATGCTCGAGCTTCTTGGAAGAATTGGGTCAAGAAATGACATCCTCATACGCTGCCCAAGCCGGCGTCAAGGCATCTGGACTCCTGCCCGAAGTTCCGAACGAGGATATTGCTCTAGGTGGAGGGAACAATGACGTCGAGGGAGAGGATTCTCAAAGTCCAGCACATGACGGAGGGTCTCTGGTAGAGCCATCTCATGAGACCTCCGACACAATTGGTGGTTCTGGGATTCCCACCTTGATAGGGGATCTCTGCAGTTCTCCGTTGACGGCGCGCCCTACGACACCGGTACATCTTTACCAGAGCCACAAATCTCTGTACCGAACACCTTTGTATCACCCTGGGATCAATGTCTTGTTCATGAACAAACGGAATGTTTGGGTGCACCAGCCGCCGAGGCCGTCTGCTCTGGATTTTTGGCAGGTGCATGACACAATGAAGGAGGAAGGAGAGTTGATGCTCCTCAGAACTGAGGCTAGCCTTCGTCACTTGTCTCATTCGTGCGCCCACTAACATGCCCAGTGCCCAGTGGTGGCGTGCCGGTTGCTTGAGCCGCTCTGAGGCAGCATCTTTCGTACCATGTCTGGGAGGATATGCAGCTCAGCTAAAGCAACGTCTGCCGCTGGTCTCATGGATGATCATGAAGGGGCGGCCAGGGCGGCTATTGGCCCGATAGAGAACAAATATAAGGACAAGGTGCCTTGCTATGTAGAAAAGACTCGTGAGCGGGTTGTACAGTCTCCGAAGCACAGCAGTACTTAGCTGCCCCAATGAACAATGCGCCGAACTCCTCCCATGCTGTTATGAACCGTCGCTTGCCAGAACCCAACGTCGACGTGCCTATTCCAGTTTATCCAGGTGCTCCAGTCTCGTCAAAACAACCTGCTTGCTGGTCTCCTCGATTTCGCCCGCCAGGAACACCTCATCCAGGATCGCGTAGACTTTGTAGAAGTTGAAAACGAGATCAAGCTCGCAGACGTTGCCGAAAAAGGCATCCAGAACCTCCACAAAGAAGTGTATGGCCTCGAGGTAGGCGAGCTCGTTGTCGTTGGTGTCGACGCACGCGCAGAAGAAGAGGCCGGCGTACCGCCTGTAGATGACCTTGTTGTTGCGGAATTCGACAAAGTTGGATTGGTACTTTTGGTCGCGCGGCGCGACGAGGCGGTGCACCTCGCCCTTGAGCTTGATCTTCTCGTCGTCGCTGTACGGGGCGTACCACTTGGCGAGGCGAGTCTTACCCCTGACATTGTGAGCGGGCCGTTGCGACTTAAGCCGAGGGACATGGAAGCCTTACTGTCGGTTTTGGATCAGGATGAAGGACAACATCGTCGCACGCAGGTCCTCGCATCCGAGGCGACGAGGAACAAGCGTTTGTAGGTTTGGGGAGCAGCGGCTGCAGGAGAGTCGTCGACTTGTCGCAAGCTGGGTTCCTGATGGACAGACGGAGTGTGGGGAGGGAGGGTCGATGGCATGCGGCTTCCTTGATCAACATTCTCCAACGCCCTATTATCGATAAGGCACCCCCCCAAGTTCAAACTGGCTCCCTCCCAGCCAGCCAGCCAGCCAGCATTCTACCTTACTCATGACTTTATCTGCAACGACGCGTTTTGCTGCCGAAAAGACTCTTTACTAAATCACTTCTCTCATGTCTCCTCATCGCAGAAACTTGTCGTGTCTGCTCCCTCGGTTTGGGAATGGATGAGGGGATAGCGACGCGATGGCACTTTCTACTTCCCCTTCATCTCCTCTCAAGAAGCTCGTGCACGTCCTCTGGGGCGACTGGCAAGCAAACCAACTATGGCAGCGCATATTCAAGGCATCCCTCGCGTGCACAATCGCCGTCTCCATTGCGGTGATTCCCAAGGTAGTGGAGGTTTATGGGCTCAACACCTACCTGATCCCGATGACGGTCGTCTTTGCCCATCCGGGCCAGCGCATGGCGATGATGATTGAGTCCTTGGCTCTGCTCCTGATTGGAGCGACGCTCGGCCTCGGCTGGGCGCTTCTTGGTCTTTATCTGTCGACATTAGTGACCGAGCAGGATGCGGCTGCTGGGTCCACGATACGTGCCTTATTCTGGCTGGTAGCCACGTTCATACATGGTTTCGTTCGGTCTGCGAAACCTCGCCTTTTCGTTCCCATGTGGTTTCTAATGATTGCTGCCGGTACAATATTACTAGGCAGCAGTACCGAGGTCACCTTGAGATCATTCACAAGCATCATGTACCCAATCCTGACTAGTGGAGGCATTGTGCTTATTGTCAATATCGCCATTTTCCCGGAGCTTTCCACAAGCTTTCTGGGCAAGTCGACACTGGAAACGCTATGGGAAACCCTGGACACTGTAGAGCGCGCGACACATTGGTTCATCACGACGGGGGGAGACTCGCCCGAGGCGAAGCAAAGGCAGTCTGGCGCATCCAGAGCCTCTGCCAACAAGGCAAAACGAACGTGGTGGATGGACTTTTTGGCCGATTTTCCAAACCCATTCCACGCCGGCGGCAAACAGACGACCCCCAGGAAAGCAATCAACTTGACGACCTTCGTCGAACTGTCCTCGAAGAAGCCTGGTCTGCGAGCAGCGCTTGCCAGATGTAAAATGGCCCAGGATGAAGTCAACTTTGAGTTCTCTGTCTCACCACTCTCGCCCAAAGCTTTGAAGCCCATCAGCAAGCACGGCGCATCGGGGCTGGTCCAGAACGTGGTGACGCTCATAAATGCTTGCGAGAACAAGTACGTAATGTTGAGCGCAGCTACCGACGTGGAATCCTCGCGCCAATCAAGCAAGCCACCGTTCAGCAAAGGTGCGCCGCCTGGATCCCAGGCTCTGCACCAGCTTCCAGAAGATGACATGCAAGATGAGGAGGATCACTTGGTTTCGATAGACGACGTGAAGCCTCTCCGGGAAATCACAACCGCCAGTGTGCAGAAACTCGAAACTGTCTTGCAGCGTCTGCGTGAGCCAGTGTCAACTTTCGGTGAGGAATTCCGCAAAGCCGTTCTGCTGCTCATGGCCAGCATTGCATATTGCTATGACGTTCCGACGCTTCCCTCTGGACTGCACAGGCCGGATGGCATTCAGGTGGAGGAGGTAGATCTTCACCTGGATGCCTTCCTCGACGCCATCAGAAAATTCGACGAGCGGTCCACTCGAGAGCTGAAGCTGGCTTGCCTGCTGGAGACAGGACAAGGTGTGGACATTGCACCTCGCATGGAGATGTTCCTCGTTTCGTCCTTCATCCTTGGTCTCAGACAATCCGCATTGCAGGTGCTGCAGATGCTCCACAAGGCACGGGAGCTCGTAGACGAACGCAGAAAGCGCAATGACCGGCCACGTCTCTGGGTTCCCCATTATGCAGACATTGGAAAGTGGCTGTCTACGACAAGCGAGTCTGATGTCATGATCTTGCCGAACAAAGCTCGAAAGAAGACCTCTGGGGGCAAGAAGAAGAAGAAGAAGCAATCATCTCCAGACACTTCAGACAGCTGCGTCTCCACTGTCCCCTCACCACAAGACGAGGAACAAGGACTCGGATCGGATGGGCGCAGGCGACCTGGCCAGAGTGCGCACAGAGCCCAGGCCAAGGCGACACCCACCCAAACACCGCAACAAGGGACAATTTGGGGCAGAGTCAGAGAAAACCTCGCTGACATCTTGGAATGGGCTCAGCAATCCGATGACCTTGCGTATGCTTTGAGGTTCACACTGGCCGTGATGATTGTCAGCTGGCCATCGTTCGTGTCATCCTGGAGGCAATGGTACGGCAGTGTTCGCGGTATATGGGCACCCATTCAATTAGTCCTGGCGTTTGAGGTGTCCATCGGAACCTCCATCTTCGTCTTTCTCGTGCGGCTCACTGGGGTCATCTTTGGCTGCGTCTTGGGCTTCGCCTCGTACGAGATTGGCGGCGGTAATCGTGTAGCCATGGTGGCTATTCTCATGCTAGGTATCATATTCTCGTTCTACGTCCAGGTCGGCACAAAATACGTCAAGGCGGGTATGGTTGCGACGACCTCAATGTGTGTCGTCGCGACAGGTCAGTCTTTTTGGGCTCTGTAAGGCCGCTTCTTTCGCTGACTGTCAACCTCTTTAGCTGCCATTAGCCAGCCCCAGTCTGCGGTCGAGACTTTTGAATATCGACTGGTCGCCTTTCTCGTCGGTGCTTTAGTCGGCCTTGCTGTGGAGGTCTTCGTCTTTCCGGTGCGAGCGCGCCATCGCCTTGTGGATTCACTTTCAGCAGCTGTTCGTCACGTACAGAGCATGCACTCGGTTATTCAAGTCGGGATCAGCAGCCCGTCACGGCCCAACTTCCGCTCCCAAAAGCTAAACCGTGCCTTTTCTCGCGCGAGGAACAAGGCGCAGGCGTCTCTAGATGCAGCTGGAGCCTTCCTCCCGTTTTGCCTAAGCGAGCCTCGACTCAAGGGCAGCTTCAAGCCATTTGAGCCCATTTACCAGGAGATCATCTACGTATTGCACCAGATTATTGATCGGCTGGATACGGTGGTTGACATTCGGAAAGCGTACGGCTCGTCGATGCTGGAAGACCTGCATGCCCAGGTCTACGCATACCGGCGTAATGCGGCAGCCGCCAACAACTTGATGCTATTCTCCGTTCACGAGGCCATGACCACCTGGCTTCCCCTGCCACAATTCTTGCCGTCTCCCCGCATTGCGCAGTTGCGACTTGTCAGCCGTGTGCGCGAGGTTGTGGAGGAAAAGATAGCCAAAGGAGAAACTCCTTCGGGCTCTGGCAAAGATGAACAAGGCTCCGAGAACGCAGCCTCCTTCGTGACGCAACGCAAGTTCCTTGCCTGGAACGCAAATGCTGCAGGGCTCATGGAGATTGTCGAGTATCTCGAGGAACTCGTCGAGTTGACCAAGATCCTGGTAGGCGTCAATGCTTTCCGCAGTGGCCTATTCGAGAGGTCGCAATACAGCGACTACGTGGAGCAAGTCCGTACCAAGCGACAACCGGGGAGGACCACCACGGCTACAGACGAACGGGCTCCGTCATCGGCAGCTGGTGATACCACAGACAGCATGGCCAGAGTGACCAGTGTTGCAGCGTCCGTGCAAAGGTTCAGACGAGCGCTGAGTGTTAACAGGGGACCACCTCAAGTCGCCCCCGAGGAAGCCATTGCGGATGACGATGATGATGATGCGCTGCCGGCAAGCTTGCGCAGGGTGGGATCAAGAGTGCAGCGGCAAAGCAATGTTGCCCGGAGGCGAGGCTTCAGCGCATCAACTGATTGAATTGAGTATCACCACTGCGTTTGCAAGATCATGATAGTATACCATTATGACTGGACATTATTACCTTGTCGTCTCTGCATCTTTGATCCAACATGTTCAACTAATACACAACACGAAAAGGCGCAAAAGAATAAAGGCCACAGCTTTCCTTAGAGAGGCAACAGGATCAAAAATGCAAAAGGATACTCCGGTACAGGGAATCGAACCCTGGGCTTGACGGTGCTTCAGCTTCAGAGAAGTGAGAGCGTCAAATGTTAGCCACTACACCATACCGGATTGTGAATGACATGTCTCAAATTACAGCTTATATAGCGTAGGCAAAACAGTAGCATAATCGAAATAGAGGCTGGCCGAAGCCTCGCTAACATAACTGCAGCCCATTGGTTTGTCCGAAACAACTTGACACGCCGCAATGAATCCAGAGTACGACCATAAAACGGCACACGAATAGGGATAGTTGAAAATTCAATAGGGTATTACATTATCCTAGACACATGAAACTTGCCGTCCGAGGCTTCGTTACCAACCAAGTACCTATAAAATCCCACGCCCGACGCCCCCCCCCCCCATATCTCACGACTCTACGCACTTACTACCTCTTCTTCTCCTGCAGCAGCTTGACAGCCTCATCCCATCCTCTCTGTTCCGCCATCTCGAGCACTGTTCGGCCCATCTCGTCCTTCACGTCGAGATCGACACCACCGCCTTTCTCCTTCAGGAGTCGCAGCACATTCAGATCACCGTTCTCGATGGCTTGGAACATGGCATTCCACCCGCGGTATATCTTGTTCGGGTTCGCGCCGTTCTCAAGAAGCATCTCCATGATAGCCGTGTCCTCGCCATGGTAGCGGCGCACGGCCTTGACGATAGGCAGGTGCTCGCCGGGCGCATTAATGTCGGCGTTTCCGCCCTTGGGGTCGAGCAGATACTTGACAATCTCCCGACGATCCTCACGGATGGCGGTGGTCAGGGGGGAGAAGACGCCGCCATTCTTGTCCTCCACAGAAACACCGGCGGCCAGGAGAAGCTTGACGGACTCGAGTTGGTTGGCGGCCACGGCACGTTCAATGACACCCTTGAAAGCCCGAGGTTCAGCAAGAACTGACAAGATGCGCTGCAGGATGTTGGGACAGTGCACTGCCATGCAAACCGGCCAATCTTCACCGCGCTTGTTAGGGTCGGCGCCACGCATGATCAAGAGATCCACCATCTCTATGCGCCTCTCGCGGATAGCGGTGGTCAATGGCGACTGGCCCTTGGGGTTACGTTCGTTCGGGTCCATTCCTTGGTCCAGGAGCCAGACGAGCCCCTCCATGCTGTTGAAGGCAACAGCTGTCTCGACGATACCCTTCGGGCTGTGCAGGTCCGCTCCAGCGGCCACCAGCTGAGGCAGGTAGTGCAGTCGATTGTGAGTGATGCACTTGAAAGCGGGATATTCGCTTGCGGGTGTGTTTGGGTTCGCGCCGCTGCTCAGGAGCAGCTGGAAGATGTCTGGGTGGTTGTCTCGGATCGAGGTGCACAGAGGCGTGTAAACGCCATCCTTCTTTGCGTTGGGATCGACGCCAGCCTTGAGTAGGATCTTGACAGACTCGATCTTGTTGAGACTTGCGGCCAGTTCCATAATGCCAGGGGCTTTCTTGGGGTCCGCCCCGTGCTTAAGCATGATCTGGAGGCACTGTGGTTTGTATGTCGATGGCCACAGCATGTGCTTCGGGCCAGGCAGATTGGGGTTGGCCCCATGCTCCAGGAGGCTGGTGACTATATCCGCGCGAGACGAGGTGATGGCCTCAAAGAGGGCCGTCTTGCCCTCCTCGCTCTTCCCGTTCGGATCGGCACCGTACTCGAGCAGGAGATCGACAAATTTGGCTGGGGTTTTCTTGTTGATGGCGCTAATGAGCATCGTGTCGCCCTCCGCATTGAGGATGCTCACGTCACCGCCGTACATGAGCATCAAGTGGGCTAGGCTGACCTTGTTCTCAAGCGTCGCCATGGCCAAGGGCGATTCCGGTTCCGGACCTGCCTTGACGTTGGGATCAGCGCCGTACTTGACGAGCATAACTGCGCCAGGAAGGTAGGATTTTTCTGTGGCCGCGGCAAGCGGCGTCATGCCCTCTCGATCTCTTCCGTTGGGGTCGGCCCCGAAGCAGAGTAGCAGCCGGATGCTTTCAGAATCCTGCACACGGACTGCTTCGATCAAGGCATTGATCTCGGGCCCCGTGTTGGGCGAGACGCCACGGTCGAGCAGCTGCTCAACTAGTTTGTGATTCCGACCACGAATGGCCGCTGTCAAGGCACCTTTCATCCCGGCGCCATCCGCCCCGCCGCTCGCACGGGGCGTCCAGCGTGGCATGGTGAAGGGATCAACCTTGAGGCGCATGACGCCCTTGGACCCAGTAGAGCCGAGATCGAGCGCGGCGATCTCCTCCAACAGCCCCTCATTTGCCGTGTCGCTTCCGGTATGGTGCGAGAGTGTCTCCTCAAAGGAGCTGAGTCGATCGAATTGGTGGTTCTGTTGGTGGTTCTGGACAGGGCGCTCGTGGGAGCCCACCGAGCTAGGTGTTGTTGTGCTCCAGTGCCGTGTATCCGTGATCTGGTTGCGTGAATCCAACGACGAATCGAACCCGGCAGGTGCGGGACCATGATTGATCGATGCAGACCTTTCGGACCAAGGCAGCGGCGGTAGCGGAGGCTGTGCGGTATGGGCGGTTTGTTGAGCTAGGTGTGCGTGTGAACGGTTCGCCTCCAGTGATTTGGTTCGGTCAAGAGCACCGGTGGGCTTTTTACTGTCCAGCTTGTTCAGGGCAGCTGCCAAGCCGGTGAAGCCGATCCCCTGTGAGCTCTCGATCTTCTCGTTGCCGAGGCTCCATTGGAACATGAGAGCGCTCATCCTCAGAGATTCGCGTGTCTGCTCCAGGGCATGAGTCATCTTGGAGAAGTCGGTATCGCCAAACAGTTTACTGAAGCCCCGCTTCATCTTTCCCATGGCGCTATGGCCCTTTCTTTCGGAATCAAGCACCTTCAAGAGCATTTGATCGAGTAGGTTGAAGTCGGCTTGACACACGCGAAACTTCTTCTCCAGCTCCGATAGAAGATCTGCGGGAAAGAATGGACCAGCCCTAGAGCATTCCTCGAGCCCGGCCTGCAGAGTCAGGAGGACTTGGCAAGTGGACAAGAAGCTATGAGCCAGGTTGTCTAGCCCGAAGGGCATGTTATTTTGCTTGACGGAGGTGAGGTACTCGAGCATGCGGACTGAAATTCGGTCCCCAACTTTGGTGGTCTTCTCGCACACCTCCAGGCATTGTGTCTGAGCTCGGGCGAGGGCAGCCGACGCGGCCATCTTGACGGTCCGGCTTCGACTTGGTGGTCGTATGGGTGTCTCCGTGATGACAGGAGCTGCTGAAAGCCCTTTGAACTGGGTAGTATCGTGGAGAGGAGCCTGTGTCTGTATGCCAAGCCTCTCTTTGGACACAAGAGACAGCTGATCACTTGTAGGGCCGATATTGAGGGCCTCGAGAAAGGAGAACTCGTTGTCAGACTGAGTCGGAGTCGGCAGGGCAATCGACGAATTCATGGTGCTGACAGGCAACTCAAGCGCCTAAATTCGAGAAGGGAAAAAATTGCAGATATGACAGCTCCATAGCTTGGGCTTATGTACGCTTTTAGAGGAGCAAGAGTTGCCTGCGAAGCAGCCATCAGGTCTGGTGCTTATGCCTAAGCCTGCACCCCTCTACCAATCCATGATCTACTATTAGTTGGTATCAGTCCCATGTCGATACTTGGGGCAGAGGCGTGTCTCCAGTACCACCACCAACCTACACGAAGTGGTTGGTTGGCTCATGACCATTGACCATGGCTAGATTATTGGAGAGAACCTATATCAACCGCGGCCAGGCTAGCGCCGGGGAAAGAATAAGTTCAAGCGCACCCGTACACACAAGAGACAGACCGAGCATTGGCCCGTCAAGAGCGTCTGCGGGTGGCCTTGTGAAGGAACTGGGATTGCCATGCCCGCCGTCACTCGTGCCTTTTGCGCGAGGGCACGTCCAGCTCACTGAGATTGATCGCAGTCGAGGACGTCAGCATTTGATCGACGAATGCCCAGGTTTCAGCATTCTGCACATCCACGTTTACGGACACAACTGCAGTTGGGATTGTGGGAAAGGCCGCCAAAGGCGCCATGCGCCGGTGCCTGGACTCGCATCCTGGAACACGAACGGCAGGAGGAATAGCCACAATAGTAGAAGAGCGCCGTTGGTACAGGGGCCTCTTGCGTTGCCTTAGGACGATTGCGTCCTAGATCTGCTTTAGATAGCAGCTGCGGGCTCTTGGAAGCTGGTTCTTGACTCGCGCGAGACCCGCTTCGCGCTATTGTTGAACCCTGACCCCGGCGGCCGCGCCCAGTTCAGCTTTTGAGGGGTATTGTTCGCAACTCGCAAGGTGTCGACTTGGGGAGCCAAGCCTGTATAAAGCCCAGAATGTCAAAGAGACAGACTCTCGAGTCATTGCACTGCGCCTCTTGCAATCGTTGGCCCTATGCGATATGGCGTTGGTCCCTTTGGCACGGGGCAGAGGATCGATCACCGAGGTCTAAAGCCACGCGGGGTGCATTATGCAGGCGATTTCTGATATTGAGTAGCAAGTACCGAAGATTTGTTGTGTTCATGCGGTATGTCTTGCTAAGCCGCGCCGTAATTACTCATTCGTTTCTTGTGACCTTGTCTAGGTAGTAGCTGGCGCCGAGCGTGCCTCGCTATGCCGTGCGTGCGGGTCGTTGTCCGCTCTGCCCGAATGTTTGTCAAGCGAGGAGTTTGATGATCGGACTTGGCGGTCATCGCGGGCACCCCACGAATCAAGACCAGACGAAGCACCCTGTCGGTTCGGAAGACCTCACAGCGTGCCGCGGGAATTGCGAGCGTAGAATGCGTGCGGTAGTCCCGACACATGGTCGATAGCGTAAGCCCACTTGTAAGTCTCTTGCGTGCGGCGTGCGCTATTCACGGGGTCCACTGTGGATGCTGCCAGTGTTGTTTACCGGAAAATGGGAATGAGGGGGCTTGAACTCTGAGTATGTACTATTGTATGAGTGCTATGTGAGAAGTTGCAAATTGCAATGGACCTGGTTTAATCGTAGGTCGGTAGCTGGTTCCAAGTATCTGGACACTTGGGGCTCGACGGACGGGGCATGAGAGTGGGAGAGCAGAATGGTGACAATCACGGCGTCCTGACCGGAGGAAGGTGCATACCTAGTAGGTCAGGTAATACTACCTCGTTGACGAGCTAATACGTGCCTACCTTACCTGCCTGACCTTATCACCCAATGCGCCCGTACTTAGCCAGCGGCGGGTGGCACTTGCTTCAGAGTCGGACACCATCGGGGATTCGGGGTACTTTTCAGTCCAGCCAGGCTCTTTCCGTGCCGCGTGAGATGGAGTCGGATCTATAATCTATTGAGCCACTGATGCTTGATGAAGCACTTCGATTCGTCAGGTGCACGCGTGGCCAAGGCACGTACCTGCCTAAGTATCCGTACGCACGTACAAATGCATTTCTTGGACCACTGGTTATCGGGATTCGCTCTAGACCAGGCACCATGAACAAACGATTACTATCCTCCCGTCCCACACGCACTTTCAAACTTTCATGCCACCAGACACTCCAACAATTCCAAGAGTCAAAGGACGCCAGCTAAGCGTCCCGCCCGGGATCCCACGTGTGAAGATGTTGGCCCTGGCACCTGCGGCCCTGACGGTTGCCATTTTCAGGTAGGTAATTTTAGCGAGTGCTGTGTCTAGACTCTGGAGATTTCCTCCGTCAGTCCGTAACCAGGAGCTAGCGACGCGTCGACGGTCTCTCGCCCTCAACAATTGTGATTCATCCTGGGGCGACTTTTGCGAGACGTGTTAATAGATCCGGTCCACCATCTCCGGTCTCTCGGTGCTCGCTTCCAGATCCAAGGTACACACCCCTTGGCGCTAGAGGAATCTCATCGATCTCCCCGGCGGCCCACTGGATCTGTGCCTGGATCTGTGCTTGTAATGATCAGTACGGAGTACGTACCCCAAGATGCGACAACATGGTCCGCAAACAGAGGCCATCGCGAGACCTCGACACAGCGCACGCGAAGCATCAGTCTGGAGGTTTTCACCGAAACAAAGGAACATGCAGACCCATGCTGCCCGGGGAGGCTAATCTCAACGGCAACGCATCCAACACCCAACCACGTCCCGACAATTGAGCACCTGCTCTTCCACGTGGAGTCGCGCACGTTGCCAGAGGCAGAGAAGACCAATGACAACCCAAACCTGGGCAATTGAAGCTGTACTGTAGCGAGCATGTGCTCCTCACTCGCAGCCTTATTCTGTTAAGCTTAATTAGGCAGCTCTGTTGAAGTGGGCAGGCACTTCCACGCGCGATATAAGGGGCAGCAATGTCGCCTGCTCGGAGCGAGGTTTGTCAAGATCTTGACTTTTTCGTCCGAATCAGCAATCTAGGGTGAAGCTGCATCATGTATCGTCAAGGCTCTCTGATCGCTGTCGCGGCGCTCGCGCGCATGGCTGCGGCTGGTCTCTACCCCGGGATCACAAACGAAAACCACACTTGCGTCCTTTGTATGCATCATTCCACCGTAGCCAAACCAGCCAAGCTGACCACCTCCGCAGCGGATCCTATCCTTTCTTGCAGCAACAGGGCCGTCCCCAACAAGGTCGACACTTGCTGCACTGAGACGTTTGGTGGTCTGGTACTCCAGACGCAATACTGGAACACTCACACCGGCCTCGAGGACCAAAACCAGCTTCTTCCCCAGCATTCATGGACTATCCATGGCTTGTGGCCTGATTTCTGCAATGGTAGGTTGCTGCCTGAGCCTGATTAAAAAGAAGTGGTAGCTAAATCACACTTGCAGGCTCCTATACGCAGTACTGCGACCTGTCTCGCCAGTACGACCCTCTTCCCTATCCCAATACTACTACGGGAACACCGGATGGCACGCCTGTTGTGCCCTACGACGGCGAGCCTATCTCCGAATGGTTCGAGCCCAACGGCAAAGCCGATCTGTTGGAGTACATGGAGAAGTACTGGCCCGGACTCGATCAATCCAGCTGGATTCTCTGGGCCCACGAATACAGCAAGCATGCCACTTGCTTCTCTACCTTCCAAACCGAATGCTACGTAAGTCTGCAAGAGGAGGCACGCCATACGTGACCATCTAGCTGACAGAGACAGGGTCCTAACATGCATGTGTTGGACGATCTGTGGGATTACTTTGAGACCGCCGTCGCCTACTTCCGCACACTCCCCAGCTGGGGCTGGCTCGCTACCCACGACATCATCCCTTCCAACAGCACATCGTACACCCTTGGTGACATTCAGGACGCTTTGACCCAGGGCTTTGGTGAGCTGCCGTTTGTCGGCTGCGCCGGTCCTCGCTACAACGAGACCGAGGCTGGCAAGGGCTCGATGGACAATGGCCGCACTGAGCTCAACGAGATCTGGTACTACTACCACGTCTACGGTGCTCCGCAGCGTGCTCAGGGGCTGCGCGTACCGGTGATCGACAGCTTCGTCACGACCTGCGCCAAGGCTGAGAACGCCATCAAGTACTACGAGCGCACCAAGGGCAGCGAGCAGTAGCTCGAAGGGTTCTGAAGGAAAGGGACATGATGATAACAAGTGGGCACACACCAAGTAGAAATTGTTGATATGATGAAAGACCATCGCGACACTCGCTACAGGGGGTCTGTTGCATCGCTCGCCCCCGATTTGCCCCGTCCCCTACCCACCATCCGTTTTGTTTTTTTTTGAATACATGAATATTGGCCTGCCAAAAAGCCAAAATTTTAGGGAGAACGACCCCACTTGAGCCGACTACGCATCGTCGTTTCCGTCCTCCTCAACCTTGGGGGCCACGTACGAACGCTGTTGGACTTCACCCGAGTTGACCTGTGTGTCGGTGCCAGTGGTCGTAGCAGAAGCGGGAGCAGGCTGACCTGTGGAGGCAGCGAAAGCGGCGTTAGACACGCCCGCACCCCCGCCCTCGGCCTTGGACTTCTTCTTCTTCTTCTTGGGCTTCTCAGTCTGGAGATTCGGTCAATATCAGACGTGCCTGTCCTCGGGTGGAGCGGAAGACTTACCTCGTGCCATGCCCAGACGGGTCGGAAGCTGTCCATAAAGGACACGTCCTCCCACAGATTCGGGTACAGCCAGAGACCGGGGGGTACCGCAAAGTAGGTGATGCAGAACAGAATGACACGGAAAATGGCCATCAGGAAGAACAGGCCGAGAAGGCCCAACATGCCCCAGCTCAGGTAGTACACGCCCAGGCGGAGCTTGAGCGGCCAGAGCGGGTAGAGAACCACAGCAAAGATGGCGACGAGGGCCAAGGCAGCATACAGCTGGCGCTTGACCTGGCTACCCTCATACAGCCATGCGTAGTACATGTCGTCGCCAGCTTCTTGCTGCTGCTCAATCTTCACATTCCACTGGCCCTTGACACGCTTGGCCTTCTTGCCGTTCGGGCCAGGGGGGGGGTCAATCTGCTTGATCCGGAGGGCAAGCATGCTGAGCGGAAGGAGCTTGAAGGCATTCTCGAGTGAGGCCCTATCCTTAATCTCCGGGAGAAGAGGATTCTTCTTGCGCGCTTTCTCGTAGGCGGGTGACTCGAGGGCTCGGAGAGCTCGCTTGACTGCTTCCATGTCAGTTCTGCAGATGTGCGGATGGACTAGCCGGGCCTACCTCGAAACATGTCTCTGCGCTCCCCGTTGAGGATACACGTGCGAGTCTTCAAATCTTGGCTCCGAAGGAACTTGGCCATGGCTAGGGCCTCGGGTTTGGGCGGACCTGGGTTGATCGCCTGGCGCTGAGGGCGCATTTGCTGCGGAGGACCATGCTGGTGCGGCCTTGGCTGTCCCTGCTGCTGTTGTCCTTGCTCGCCCTGCTGCTGCTGGCCTTGTGGTCCTCCCTGGCCTGGCTGTCCCGGAGGTCCTTGGCCTTCCTGCGCCTGTCCTTGCTGTTGCGCTCGTTGGGCAGCCTGCTTTCGGATCTGCTCAATGAACTCGGGCACGGTCATGCCCGCAGCCTCAGCATCGACTCGCAGCTTCTGCTGGACATATTGGATCTGCTCGGGAGTTGGACGCTGGCCTGGCTGGATTGGGGGCATGCCAGCGGGCAGCGGTATCGAAACAGGTACGCCGCGACCCGAGCCTTGCGGTGGCGGGGTCGCCATACTGTAGGATTGATCGAGAGTCTGCTGAAATTACAAGGACGTGAAATGAAGACGATGGCTGGAAAAGGCCGCGATCCTGGAGTACCAATGTGGCTAACGGGAATGCCGGGCGTGTTTGCCGTGCAAGTTTGTGGACAGATTTGTGGTTTGTTTGAATTAGGGATGCGACTAGCCAGGACGATGTCATTGGGACTGGACCTTGACAACAGGGTGTTCACTTGACTGTGCCTGCAGGGAGCGCCACAGTCTGAGACACTGTGTGACGATGCCGCGCACTGTGATTTTTCGTGAATGCCGTTCCAGCATCGGTAGCTCCAAGTTCGCTTCCAGCATCGGCCGCATGTTGACGCTCACTCCGCGCGAACCCCATGCCTAGCGACAATGACTGATCGCCTTACCCAGCTACAGGATGCTGTCGACCAGGTAAGCTCCTTGGAATCACTTGAGTGTATCAAGCCAACCTTGTAGTAGCTGGCCCAGCAATTCGTTGCTGCGGTGCACTTTGTCCACAAGCGGCACGACTACCAGACGCTGGGACCAAATGACAAGGTCCGCGAGGTTAAGCCCGAGGAGATGCAGCAGACTAGTAAGGCGCAGAAATCACCGGTCCTCTCTGATAAATGCTGACCCTCGTCCAAGTTGATCCGCTTCCAGCCGAGGACTTCCAGGCCGGCCTGAGCGAACTGTCGCGCGACCTTATCACGAAGGAACAGCAGATCGAGTACCTTATATCCATGCTTCCCGGCTTGCAAAACAGCGAAGAAGACCAGGAAAAGTCCATCAAGGAACTGGAGGAGGACCTCAAGGCCGCCGAGGCACAGAGGCTGGAGGCGCTCAAGGAGAAGGATGAGATCCTCGCAGAACTGGACCGGGTCATACAGAGCATCCACAGGCCATGAGCAGCCACGAACGGCTCGTATTTTGCATTTTTCACAGCGAGGCGTTTGGCAGGGCATAGTACTGGAGGGGGTCAGGGTGCACATCTTTGACCGAACGATCAGATACCCACAATACGACGCGTTATCGAATGATATTACATCGTCTATATTCTATTAAGATCTGTCTTGTTTTCACCAGGCTCAAGTTGCCCTGAAGAACTGTGGAAACACGTCGCGCAATTCGCGCAAGTGTCGGATCTGGTGCTGTGATGCCTGCTTCTCAGGAAGCGGCAATCCCTCCTCCACGAGGTGGGCGACGTTCCACCCCACGTCTTTCGCCGCAACGCAGTTCTGATACGAGTCATCTAGTCCGTTGTAAGCACGTGTCGAGATCGCAAGGTACTGTATTTGTTCTCACCGACAAAGTAGCAATTCTCGTAGCCTTGTACCCCTGCTTCCTTCATGGCCTTGTCATACATGCCGCGCTGAGGCTTGCACAGGAATGGCACCTGAGCATAGTCGCAAAAGGTCAGACCCTCGAATTGGTCATCTATGCCTAGCAACTTGACAACACGCTTTCCATGTGTCACATAGGCATTCGTCAGAAGCCATACTCGGACTTTGCTCCTATCAATAGACTCGAGGAGTTGGCGCAGCTCGGCATCTGGCTTGATGATGTCTTCGAGTGGAAGCGCGTCGTCCACCTTGGCGTTGTAGTCAAGAGGATCAATCTCGTGGTGTCGAACTAGTCCTTCTATGGCCAGGCCGTAGTTGGTGTAGTATTCCCGGTGCAGTCTTACAGCGTCTTCATGAGCTAGGCCAAGATGAGTCGAGAAGTACTTGTCGATCAGATCAGCCATGAGCTCGAAAACCCTGGTACCTTCAAGCAGTCAGTGAGGTGCTACGATGATATGGCAAAACGCCGGGGGACGAGCTTACTCCTCGGGTATAGACAGTTGTCGATGTCGCTGTGGCCATGTGAGTGAATATGTAACAGCGGTTGAGGGAGTCATGTACAAGAACAATACTGGCTTCGTGGCCATGGTGTCTCCAGCGTCTCCCATCTTGTGAGTCTGGTTCATAAGCTTGAACGTGTGAACAAGTTTTCGGGGTCTGGCGTGGTTAGTATTATGTCAACAGTTGGCCTGTGCGTGACTGTTAAGATGGCAGTGTGTCGTAGTACTTGTAGGTGGACTCACAAGTTCAAGTTGGAGTAGGGGTGGGGGGACTGAGGTGACCGGAGCCGATGACTCGACGGGCCAGCTGTCGTGGCTTCGGTAGCAACAGTTCAGTCCTCGGTTTGTCGGGGTCTTGACCGCAGATTGTTCAATAGCTTCATATATCAATGGACAGACCCTCACTCTTGGGTATCTGAGAGACCATCGAATTCACTTCATCGATTTTCAAAATTATTTTAGCACGTTTTGGTGTACACATGCGTTGTCAATTCCAACGTTACGCACTCTATCAATCCGATGCCACCCAAAGTCTCCGGGAACAAGTGCGTCATCAGTAACCACACCATACTTCAATGATATCCATCTCCAGTCAAGCTCCCATGAATATACCTAGCATTACAGGACGACTCAAGGCCTTGTATCAAGCCACTGTCGCGACCAGTGAACGTGACTTTTGTGTTGCACGAAGACGTGCATAGGGTACGGCATACCGTCGGCCCCACAGGCTCTAAATGTTGACCGCCTTCTGCAACTAGCGACTGGCCTCTTCTTGTTGATGGGCCTCGACAGACACTGGGAAATCCCGACGCGATACTTTCTTCCCTTCAAACCGCGCGGCAATACCAGTCTTCCTATTATCATTAACACCCAGTCCATCGCCATTTGTTCCCTGTCAGTCGCCTGTAAGCCTTTGCTACACGATCTGTCTCTTGGTGCGCAATATTCGACGCATTCGGCGTTCTTGTACTGTGTGACCCGAGCTTCGCGGATGCAAAGTAGCTTTGCGCAGGCCCTGCTGCTGCACAGATACTTATGGCGCAAGGCCATCCCCCGTTGCTGAATGGCACGGGGCATCATCGCCCCGCCGAAGCATCAGGCAATGAACTGTCAACTATCCAGCAACTTGAGAAGATCTTGCAGTTTCGCGACACGGTTGTTTCGGGTCATCACCCAACTATCAAGTTGCCCCCTGGCGTCGCGCCGTTAGCACAGTCGTCACCAAGCTCCAAGCTCCAAGACGAGTCGCTGAACCGCGAGCGTAGCGCGAATAACCAACAGTCTTATTCAGCAAACGCAGCAGCCGTGGTAGCTCCCCCCACCGCGTCACCAAGCGGACTCGCTTCGAGACGAGTGTATGGGCTGGGAAGCACCGAAATCAATCCTATCCTCCTCCAGAAGTCGGATGAGCTGATCAGAGCCGAGTTCCAAGCACAGAGGGCGCGTCTAGAAAGAGCCATCAAGGAGGAAGCGGAACAGCAACGTCGCGCGAAGCAAGAGAAGCCAGAACCATACAATGACTTGAATCTGTCAGAGGTGCTAGCGAAGGCTTTGACCTTGGTACAGGCTCAAGCGCCTGAGAACTCTCTGCTTGATGATGAAGGCTTGACTGCTAACGAAGAAGTCGCAAGTGATTCGTTCGATAACGAGACCTTCTACTCGTCACGACACGACACACCCGAGTCGAATTTGACCTCACGCGTTCGCAGGGACTCGGAAGACAAACAACAAAGTGTCGCACATGGACAGAAGCGTTCACAGCATACAGACACCGCGCCGTCTCATCCAGTTCCCGAGCCCCAGAGGCCGACCCAGCCCTCGTCGATACCCAGTCTACCTCAGACACAGCCCTTGCATACGGGCAATGGCGATGTCAGCTCACACGGTAGCGGGGCGCCATATCAGGTACCTGGATTGAACAACTACGCACAGCAAAACACCAATGCAGGTTCAGCTCCAGGCCAAGCCGGAGTTGGATGGTCGAATGCCACTGTAGGGTCACAGGCGGCTGTACAAAAGCCGGCATCCAACGCGAACGATGCTCTGATGGACCCCGATGACTCGGATAGCTATACGCCGTCGCCTCTGCTCAGTTCCCTCGACCCTGCGCCGACTGTCGCCCAGCCAGCTTCTGCTCCATCGTATCCTGTAGAAGAGCCAGCCCCGCCAGCATCTGGGTTGGGCAACAAGACCCACTCATTCGCAGCGCCAGCCCAAGTTTCTGCTCTTCGTAACGAGCCTATCGCGATTAACAGTCCGGATAGCTCCCCGCAGAGTGGCAGGAGCACCGACAGGAAGAAAGGGAAGAAGAAGAAGAGGAAGGCTGACAGGCAAGCGCCTGAGGATGTCACTCCACACATCAAACCCGAGCCCCGTTCCCAATCCCCCATCTCTGCCCCCAACGTAATCCTCCGACCGAACAAGCGCCAAAAGCAGGCACAGCGGATGGCGGAAGGGTCTGACCGTGACGGCATAGCGGTCCCAATCGCCCATCAACCACAATATGCTCACCCATCTCACTGGGGCGAACCTGTGTCCGCGGTCTATGGCAGTGCGCACGGTTATGCTTATTCACCAGTTGTCACAGAGAGGCGACACAGCGGCGGGTACGGCGGCGTGCCTCAACCCCGATTTGAGACCCAGCAATATCCCCATTACGCCCAGGATGTCCCTGCTGGCGTGGCATGTCCTCCACGGGCAGTATCACACGTTGCGGTGGATGATAGCTATAGGACACCCGTGCGTTACTACAACGATCAGACTGAGACATCTAGGATGAGCGTGCGGCCTGACACTATCCAGTACGCCGGGCAGCCTATGCATTTGCCCTCTAGAATCGTTGTAGACGAGCACGGGCGAGAATATCTGGAGCCGCCTCGCCTAGCAGCGCGTCAATCTGTGGCGCCACCGTCAACTCAAGGTGCTGGTGTGGTCTATGAGCAGGACCCTCGCGCGGTTTCTCGACATCCACCGCCTTTCGATGAGAGAACCATCGCGTACTCTCGTGCGCCCTCCGCATATCCTCCCCCACGGCGCGTGGTTACCCAGCCTGAGTACGTATCGTACAACACGCCGGCTGAAGGACGGCCCAGGGAGTACTCGGTGCGGCCTGCTGGCGGTCCTGCTGAATATGTGCAGCTCATGCCGCCTCCAGGCCGCCACCCTGGCCCTGAGCCACCGCGAGAGTACGTTGCAAGAGCTGCGAGTGCCCGCCCCCCAGAACCTACACACTACGAGCTGCCTCGTGAGTATGGTCGGATGCAGAGCGTGAGGCCCGAGGGAGCAACTTCAGGGTTGGAGTATGGAGCCATGGGGCAACCTCAGGCCAGGAGGGAAGTGCCCCAACCCTACATGGTTGAATACGCTCAGCCCCAGGCCGAGCAGCCAGTGTACCAGCGCAGCTACAGTGTCCGCCCTCCAGAGGGCTACTACGAGCAGCCGCAGCCGCAGCCGCCGGCCGGCACTTATATCGAGCGCCCGCAAGGGGCGCCTGCCAGCGTCATGTATGCGCAAGATGATAGACCAGGACTGTACCGATAACTTGTTTCAAATTTGTACCCTGGGGAGATCTGGAGTGAACCGGATCTAGCTGCCGGAACATGGCGTTATTGGTTTGGAGCATAGCGTTGCCTGGAGTTATATGGCATGGCACGTTGCGATATCGCGCAGAGTACGATACTGCATTCCGGATATAATTGTATACTAATTATTGTCGCGACTCTTTTTCCCGTGTGACTCAAATATCCTCCAACAAAGCTACACTTGCCAGCTAGTATTGACAAGAGCCATATCGAACAGTGATGTCGTCTTGCTGTCAGCGCCTGAGAAAGTGCTCGCTGAATCTACCGCTAAAAGCAACGACCACGAATCAATATGGCTGTGGATCTGCCCTTGGGATCAGCGTTGGGGTATTCGGCAGGGGTCATGTGAGGGCAAGTTGAGGCAGAGGGACCCCAAGTGCCATCACAGCTTGAGGTTTGATCAAATTGCTACAAAGCGAGCTGCATGGAATGATCGTAGACAGATTTATGATAGACGTCGGGCTGGAGGGAATTGATGAGTAGCCGCACGGGTCACGCATTTCAGTGCAGTACCTACACATACGTACCCCGAATATCACCACAATTGCGTCCCCATCAACCGAGAGGGGTTTGCAGGCAGCCAGCTTCGCTGGCAACAGAGAGGTCAACAAGACACAGATAGTCTGCCGCACCCGAGCCAGAGAGGAAAATGCCTCGCTGTCCTTAGGACCATCGGATGCAGGGTGAGCTCGAAAGTCCGCAAGGAGATCGAGCCAGTGACAGGACAGCTATGAAGTTCAAGGCGTATTGTTGGAAACTTGGGGAAGCTACCAAGTGCTTACGACTTGTTCTTGGACTAGACCAGTGGGTGTGGAGAATGGCCAGAGATGGAAGTTTCGAGTTTTTGGGGGTAGGGTTCCAAGCCTCCAGGCTACGATAGTCCTTGTGAAGTTGTAGGAGTTGAGGACCGGTCTGTCGCGAATAAATCGTATTTTATTGTTGCTTTCTGTAGGATGGACCGTTTTGGCGTTAGGCTGTATAATTTGTATGCAGTGAATAATGTTGCGAGCGCCTCGTGTTTCTGGGTCCAGTCCCTCGTTGAAGTCATATCTCGGGCTGAGGGCCCTGGGATTCGGAGACTCGGAGGGGGCAGGTGTTCTGCGTGGCCAGTCGAGCTTCTGGTCAAGGTTTCAATGGAGGGCTGCGCGTACGGCGCGGGAGATGGTGTATGAGCATGACGACGTGCAGAAGAGTGCTTCGTATACAATCTTGCCTTTCTTGCCTTTCTTGCCCATGCTATGCTTTTGTCAAGCTGGATTTGGACTCGTTCTGTTCCCTTGCAATAAGCCTAACCATGAACTTTTTTGAAAGAACAAGCCCTGCTTGGCCTTTGCGTCTCAGATGTCAGCAGGGCATTCTCATCGTGTCTAGATCTTGTTGAGAATATGGGACCTGCAGGTTGGCCACCAGAGAGGCCTGAGGGCGGGCAGCTTGCAAGTTGGTGGAGTGGCTCTGGTCCTGGCGTGCTCGAATCGGTTCGCGGCTGGGGTTCCGTGCCAGCCAGTCCAGCCTGTTCCAGGGCTGGTTGCCTGCGGAGGGCCCCTGAACCACAGGACCGATATCTTTTTAGCCCTAGAATAGACATGGAGCTCCTGCCGCTATTTGTCGACGCAGCCGCGCCGCCAGCAGCAGGGCATTCTTTACCACGCGATGTCGTCAACCTAGTAGTAAGTAATCAGGCTCTCAGCTCAGCACGGACAATGGCAACGACCCGACATGTGGACGATCTCCGGTGGATTTCGAGGCTTGACGGCACGAAAACCGGGGCTCTAAGCTTCAGTCCATGTCATGTTATCCGCGCAGACCTGGCACCTGCAGTAGTCGACGTTAGGGGTCAGCAGCGCTGCGCCATCCAGGGCTATCGGAGGTATGACGCTAGGCCAAGTCACAGCTGGTGGCCTGAGCTAGCACGTGCTAGAGAGTACTTCCAAGCAAAGCAATTCGGCAGTGCTCTCAGATGTCCCATCTAACGTCACCCTATGACAACTCTTCAACTGGACTGCTCCAGCGCTTCTTGCTGCTGCTCTCAGGCTTCAGGCCAGGCCTTCAGGCCAAGGTCCATCATCCTCGTGTGGCCTGCTGCTTCTTCCAGTCCTCTCTCTTATTCTCCCCACCCTTCCATCTCGACGTCCACTCTATCCCCATCTTGTGTCTCGTCAGAGGCACTCACAACTGTTTCTTCTCGATACCAATTCTTCTTTCTATTTTATTTCATTTTCTCCAGTTTCTCCCCGGGCCACCATTTCCAGCCCGCACGACTTTGTCACGATACCCCCTCCCTTCGACTACCAGTTAGCTGTCTCGTCTTTTGCTTCACTGGTCCCGGACAGCCGATTTGATACCCCATACCGCTGCCGCTGTCCACCGAGCAGCACGCCCTCGACTCTTGCCTCCCCGCCATTATGAACAAGTTGGCCAACATGCGGCAATGGAGCGAGCGAATCGGCCCCAATTTCGTCATGGGCCGGCCCAACACCAACGTGCCCATGAATGCAATGAATGCTCATCCCAAGACCATGCCACAACCCGGGGCCCCGATCACCTCCCCGCACGCTGCTGATGCTACGATTCACTGCTCGTTTCAAGTCCCCTTCGCGTCCGACCTCGCCGGCCCCAATACCGAAGACATCTTGCACGCCACGACCGATGCTGTCCTTCGCTGGACGCACCCCGAAGACGCGCCTGACGATGTGCCTGTGCACGACCTGCCGGTTCATGTCAACGGCGTGAACACGTTGGAGAGACTCTGTAACGGTCTGACGACTGGACCTCTGCCCATTGAAGCTCATGTCTCGACCTTGCCGGCTGGTGACGGCAAGGGTAAGCAGACGACCATCGTATGCCTATCGGGCTCTCAGGACCTCGTGCACAAAAGTCGTGAGGCCATCTTTAACGATACGCCCATTTCATTGGTATGCCTTCAAGCCTTCTCTCAGCAATACTTTGTTTGTAGGATTGATCGACTAACTGTGCCCAGCGCTGCACCACGATTGATGTCGACGGCAGTCTTGTGTGTGATCTCGCCGCTGGAAAATTGCGCGAGAAGGTTTGCGAGACTCTCGACTACATCTCCAACTATTGCGGCGTCGACATCTTCCTCCTCGGCCCTAAGCTGACGCCCATGGTCGACGGGATGACCGGCGAAGCCGAAATGCGAATGGACCAGCGTTGGAGGGTTGCCATCTACGGCGACCATCTGTCGTCAGAGCACGCCAAGGTCCGAGTGCTGATTCACATTGACACTTTGGTACGTCTGACGGAGAATCCTCCAAGTAGCTAGTAGCAGCTAACAGAAGTCAACAGCTCGGTCGTATCGCCGATTCCGTCAAGGTCGACCAGTCGCTCCATCAAATTATTTGCGGTCGTCACCGAAAAAACATCAAGCTTATGGAGTCGGCCACGAACACCGCCATCTACTTCCCTCCCCTCTTCTCGCAAGTCTACCGCTACTCGCCCCCCAACGCGAGCCGACGAGACCCCAATGACATCTTCATCACTGGCGATTCGCCAGAGGCAATTCGCGAAGCCAAGCAGAAAATCCATGAGATTGTAACTCGGATCCGGCTATACATCAAGGACGTCACTCTCCCTGCGGCAAAGATTGACAGCATCTTGCTCGACCGTACCGAAAAGGTCCGGAAGATCCTGGAGGCCAACGGCACGTACATCATGTTCCCAGCACTCGGAACTCAGCGTACAACGGTGCGTGTGCAGGGTAGCGAGGGCATCCCTGTGGAGCGAACTGTTCGTGAGCTCATGAACCTTGCCGGCCAGTTCTATGCTGCCGGCTGGTACATCCAGCAGGTGGACACTCGCCAGCTTCCCAACCCATCCCAGGTCAGAGACATGTTGGGCGAAATCTGCACCACCTCTGGTGCCGACTTGATGTTTGACAAGATGGCGTTCAACATCACCGGCTCTGATGACGCAGTCAAGGCGGCTCTGAGTGTGTTGGCTCAGATCAACTTTGTTGCGCAGTCTCAGTACCAAATTCGGGTGAAGATTGAGCTGGCCAACGAGCACAAGGAATTTGTGAGCGGCAAGAAGAACGGCAAGATCAACAAAATCATGGGTCAAAGTAAGTCGGTATGCAGACACCTGGCAATCGCGGACTAACATATTGTAGGCAATGTCCAAATCATCTTTGATGGTTTCAACGAGTACAACTTCAACATCGACGTAATGGCTGCCAGTTACGAGTCAATGCACCAGGGATTGAGTTTGGTGGAGCAGGAAATGCCAGCGTCCATCTCTTTCCACGTCCCCGATCAGTACCACAAACGCATCATTGGCATCGGAGGGCAGCACATTCAACGCATTATGAAGAAGCACTCCGTATTTGTCAAATTCTCGAACGCCATGGATCGGGGTGGCATGGGTCGCGAAGATGACGAAATCAAGGTCGACAACGTCATTTGCCGGACTCCCGCTCGCAACGCTCAAAACCTTGACGCCGTCAAGAACGAGATCCTTGAGATGGTTGATCGAACTGTAAGTTTCCTTGGCGAGTATAAAGAATGAGAAGAAAAGCTTCTGACACGAGACAGGACTCGGAGTACACCTCGCAGGTCGTCCACGTAGATCGACTCTACCACCGCCAGCTTATTGCCCGCCTCAAGGACATTGAGACTCTGGAGCAGAAGAACAACTGCAAGATCAACTTCCCAAGCACTGAACAAGCGAGCGATGAGGTCACAGTCACTGGCCCTCAGTGGCAAGTCCCTCATTGTGTTGACGAATTCCTGGGTATGGTACCCGATCACCACGAGCTCGTCGTTGCGAAGAGCGATGAGCTTGCCAAGTTCCTGGAAAGCCCGCAATTCACCGAAGAGCTCGTCAACAAGCTGCGGACTCAGCACGAGGTTGAACTCTCCACCAAGGAACAGCCTGAGCAGTTGACCGAGGATGGAAAGCCCACCGTCACGCTCCGATGGGGCTTCACTCGCAACAACGCTGGCGGACTTCGGGATGCAGTTGACTTCCTCACCGAGCAGATGACCAACCAAGGCGTGGAGCTCACGGTTGTGAAAGGGTCCCTTCCCCGCCCCAAGTCTGACTCGTTCGAAGATAGCCTGCAATACTTTGATTCCAAGCTGCTCCAGCACGCCCCAGCCGCTGCTTCAGATGCACAGGCCAAGCCTGCCTACGGTGACGAGGTCGCTCGCGAACGCAGCAGCATCCTGGACCGCCTGCGCAAGCCTGGTAGCATGACTGCCATCTCCTCGTTCCTGGATCGTCGCAAGAACAGCTCCCGCTCTCCCAACAGCAACTTCTTCAAGGGTTCGAGCAACGTCTCCAAGTCGTCCCTGATCTCCATCGAGTCTGCTCGCAGCTTCAACGCGGACAGGAACCCTTGGAACGATAGCGGCGTCAACCTTACCGACGATGACAACCCGTGGGCTCCCCGGCCCCTCAGCACCCATGTCGACAACAAGTTGGCGATCCCCATGTCCGGAGAAATCACGCCTCGCCACCACACTCGCCCTTCTGGAGACAGTGGACGGCCCTCTACATCCCACTCTTTCAATTCTGGATACCCCGGCCCTCTTGGCCCTTTCCGTTAGATTCCTCGTTTAGAAGCTCTACATGCGAATACCCCGGCTGGATATACCCTGGCGTCAAGTATACCCTGAACGTCTGATTACGTATCGGTCGGCTCACGTTATTGTTTTTGATTTTTGATTTCTGGTCGAATTCCCGCAACGAGGTGTTTGTTTCAACGGGTACGGATGCGCTGTGTTTTATCATTATTCTACGCACCTTTTCTGGCTAGGACGATCATGCGGGCTCTTCTCCGGTGATTGACACCCAGCCCATCATCTATACCCAATGGAACGACGCAAAGTTTGCAAAAAATATCATGAAAATACCCCCTGGATGAAGTGCTTCGGTTTGTTTTGACGAGTGTGGGCGAGGCAGCGACCAGCAGGGCGGGTGGCTGCTTGTGGGAGAGGATTGGCGTTGATTGCCTAGTATGGTCTGAGGGGAGTATACAATGCTGGGACTGTCATACATGCATCATCTGGAGAAAAGGACGAGGGTTAGAAAACGGCAGGTTGAGTTTCTGACACAGCCGCTGCTAGCAATGCGAGATGATACCCAACTCGTGCGCAAAGAAACATGCTCCAGTCTTCGTGATCTTACTATTATCCTGTATCTTGTGGTGTTTGTGGTCGCTGGCGTGGATAAGCGATAGGAAAGCCGAGCAGACTTGTAGCGTGCAAAATATGTGTTGTTCAAGTATTTTCTTAAAGAAAGGCTACGTTATTGTTAAGCCGTAAATGTGACAACCAAAGCCATGAGTATGCGCCGAGCCATGTCCCTTGAGCCACGAGCATCCATCCAAAACGCCTATAGCTACAGTAGACAAAAGCCAGAGAGAGAGACACATTAATTGTACAGGGCGGACCAGGAATTCATGCGGCGAGAGGTCCGACCTTGACCTTCTCTCGTGCATTCTTTGCCCTCTCCACCAACACCTGCTTCTCCTTCCTGCGCTGGTCGGCCTCAATCTTTGCGAACCACCCTCGGGCACCATGCTTCAGCTTCGTGATCATATCAGCTGCCTTACCCTTGGTCAGATCGCCCACCTTGACAGGCGATGACTCGCCGCGCAACTTGTTGATGAAATCGAGCTGCCCCTGTGTGGGCGCGAGTCGACGCCACGGCTGACGGCGGCTGATGAAGCTCAGGGGAAACGCGTGTTGCGCGTAGCTATCCGCTCCATGTACCGCGTCGCTAAAGGTAGTCGCGGTGAGAAGTTCGCGAGGCGCGGAAAAGGGTGACTTGCTCACCCCCGGTGGCAGAGAGCGGATCTCGACGGCTCTGTAGACGGGCTTCTCGCTGCTGGCCCCGGGTTTGGCCGACGATGTCTGGTCGATTTTCTCGATGCGTATGTACGAGCCGCTGGGGGCGCTGAGCACGAAGCGCTCCGCGCCCACCTGCACCCAGGAGTAGTCGCTGATGGCGCGGATGTGCCGCTCGCCAGAGGTGTCAGCGATGAGGTCGACCACGGAGGAGTAATCGGTGAAAGTGACGGCCGTGGAGGAGTCGACTCGGGGACCCTCGCCACGAGCGACCGCCTCTCGAACCACCGCTGCTTCCGCAGCCTTTTCTCGCTTGAGACGCCTCATCCCCTTGACGGACATCTCGTTGACCAGCTCGCTCGGGTCCAGCCCGAACAGCGTTGGCGTAGTCACGATGCCGGTGTCTAAGCTCGATACGAGGTCGATGATGTGGCAGTTCTCCTTGTCCGGGTGCAAGCGCATGCCTCGACCAATCATCTGCACCAACAGGTTCCGAGACCGCGTCGGCCGACCTAGGATGATACAGTCAATGTTCGGTATGTCGGTCCCCTCCGTGAAGACACCACAGTTGATGAGGACGGGGAACTCCCCCCTTCTGAAAGCATCGAGGATCTCTCCCCGTTCGACCTGTGGCGTATCTCCCGTGACATATCGCGCGTCGAAACCGTACTCACGAAACCTGCGGGTCAAGCCCCTGACGTGGGCAATGTCGACGCAGAACACGAGGGTCGACTTGCGGTTCGCTGCCTTGGCCATCCAGCTGCGGATGGTGATGTCGTTGATCTCGTCGGTGTTGACAGCCTCTGACAGATCGCTCGTCTGGAAATCGCCGAAAGGGTTCTTTTTGACCCTGGAGAGATTCGCTGTTGATTCGACGGTGGTGAAGACGACGTCGGACAGCCACTTGTCCGAGATCATGTCGACGTAGTCTTTGTGGTAGACAATCTCGTCAATCGCCGCGCCGAGCTTGACCCCGTCAAACCGTGCAAAGGTCGCTGACACGCCCACTAGAGCAGGTGAATCGTCGCGCTTCGTATTGAGGCCAAAGTGGCTGAGGACCTTCATGTACCCGGGCGCAACAATGTGGTGGGCTTCGTCCACGAGCACAAGCTTGTAGTTGGACGGGTTGTACTTGTCCAGCCGATCCTTTGAGTTGATGCTCTGCACGCTGGCAATGGTAATGTCTGCGGCGCCGCACGCATGAATGTTGCCCATCTCAATCTCGATGCGCTTCCCAGGGTAATTCAGCCGGCAGTGTCGAGCGGCTTGCTCAACGAGCTCGCGACGATGCGCGAGAATGAGTGTGCTGTCGCCCCCGTTTGCACGCTTCTCAATTTTCTCAATGAGCTGTGTGAAGATGACCTGCCCCAGGGATCAGTTCTGAATTGCATCTCATGTATGAACATGGGTTTCGCTCACAGTTTTCCCACTGCCAGTTGCGAGAGAGATTCCGACCCGCTTGTGTCCTCTCTTGAGCGCAGAAATAACGGATTTGATGCATTCTAGCTGGTAGTTGCGCAACTGCAGTTTGGGTGACTTGGGTTCAGACGCCGTGGTCGCATAGGTCGATCGCCTCAAGGTCTGGACGGGGACAGCTGTTCGAGCCCGTCCCTGGAGGCCCAATATTGGACGTGTCTGATAAAGACACCTTGACAGTGAGTGTAGCATGGCACATGGCGATGGTCGTGTCATCGACGGTGTGTATGTGGACGATGAAGGGCAGTCAAAGTCGCGTTCATCAAGGAGACTGGACTGGCCGGCCTGGCATCATGAAATTTCCAGGCCTGCCTAGCGCTTTTTCAGTCTAGCACTATCTGCCGTTGACCGTCACAACAGGCGCATTTGTTAGTGCAATGCATCATTACCTATTAGGGATAGATTGGGGGTCCGACCCACCTTTACGCGCCTAAGCAGCGGCAGCAGTCGACGCCGCTGCTTCATCACAGTCAAAGAGCTAACTTACATTACGCAGGAAACATTGAAGGGCGGAGTGGAATTTCTCATCCAAGCAAGACCGTTGCCCATCTGATTCTTTATTTCTAAAGGATCAAAGATATCGTCAAATGAATGTCCCAGACGCAATCTATAGGTGAATATGGAAGGCTGGAACGATTGGATCTATCTGGCTATTCAGCCTACCCGGGTCCTGCAGTACTCATGGCGGCGCAGCTTCTGACGCAGGTGGTCTTTGCATATGGAACCTCATTATGGGCACACGGCCTTCAAACCAAAGAGAGGGTAGGTCTCCACTGCATGCATTTAGATGGGCAGGTAAGGTTAGGCCTATATCGTTTATTCTGCCTTCGCGCGTTATCGTGGATGCATGTTTGTAAAGTCACGTGGAGACCGTAAATCTCAAAGACGCGAGTCTTCTTGCCGGCTCAAAAAACCATCAGGCCATCCACAATTTTCACTCGGCCCTTGTACCCTCCGCGGCTCCAGCCGTCAAGTACACCTCTCGCGATAACAGGGGAAGCTCTTAACATGAGTCTAACAATCATTGCCGTCTACCGCTGCGCCTACCCGAAACAAGGTAGACCATGAGCTCAGACTATGAATATGAGCCTCTCGACGACCACGACGCCGGGCTTGCGGATCTGATTCCGTTTCCCGAGACACCGTCCCCCGTCGCATCGCCAGGACGGCTGCGCCCACGGAAATCGTCTCCAGTGGACGACTCGGATGCGGGCCAGGAAACCAGAGCTATTCAGGAAAACCCACGGTATCATATCAACGAGCCCATCGACGACCACACTGCAGCTTCGAGTGCTGCTCAGCTTGGAGAAACCTACCATGAAAAGCTTGAGCCGCCATCACGGCAAACGCCATCACCAGACCCGAGCAAGCGCATCGACCCAGATTTTGACCCCCTTGACCAAGGCTCCGGAGACCCGTCTGCAGAGGAGGCCGAAGAGTCAGACCGCGAAGAGACCGGGGATGAGCTGCCATTGAAGCGGTCCGCTGAAGATCCTGCGGCTTTCAGGCCCCTGAAAAGACAAAAAGGGAACTTCAACTCTGCTTACATCAACCTGTTCAATGCAGCTGTCGAGGATGCCTCCCATAGGGTAGTGCTGAACGACGAGGCCGAGCCGCCGAATTCTCAAATCGGCCTCACTTTCTGGTCAAGCATTGAGAAGAAGTTGTTCTTCGAGGCGGTTGCACGTCTTGGCAAGGACGATCTGCAAGGGGTTGCAGAACGAGTTGGCAGTAAGAGCCCCGTGGAAGTGCGACACTTCATTGAAGTTCTCGAAGCTGGTCTCAAGCGTTATACCGACAATGGGAGCAGCTCACTCGTGTCGATGGAGGAATACCCTGCGGCTATGGAACTCAGCCAGCAGTGCTGCCATGCGCTCGACGATGCTGCTGACGCTCTCTCGCTGAAACAGGAACGCCGCGAGCAGCATCGCGAGGAAAAGAAATGGGCTGAGGTCTGGGACTTGACACCTGATGTCTCCAGAAGACTTCGAGCCGGCGACAAACGCTTGCAAGCTACGTCAGCGTTGCCTTCGATAGGACTGTTCCATCTGCACAACTGGCTTAGCGTGTCGCAACGGATATTTCTCAACTCGTCGGTACCGGCTGACAACTGGAACCATATTGACGACGTCCCGCCTTCCATATGGACATCGACTTTCGAAGATTTCTACTCGCTCACAGTATCCATCACCAGGAGGCTGGTGCAGACTGCGATATATGCCGCGTCCACTCGGATTAAAAGTCAAAGGGAGCGGCATCCTCATCAACGAAGTCTTGTACGAGGGAGGGATATTAGGACAGCTGTGGAAGCCTTGAATCTTCCGCAAAACCCAAGAGACTTTTGGCGGAAAAGTGCGCGCCGGTTACGATTGGTCGTGTATAATGAAGGCGAGGCCAACGACGAGGACGAGCTACTCAACTATGATCAGGTGGAGGAGGCACTTCTTTGGGAGGACGACGCTACGAAGAGAGTACCCGCGCCCGATACTGACGCACATGTCAAGGCGGAGCCGGAGCCAGATGCTGATCTTGACGTCTCAACTTCAGAGTCGACGCAAGATAGCCATGATTCTGACGAAGAAAGCGATGAGGATACGGCGGAATCGCAGGCCATCGCACAAGAGGCCGACGAGATCTTTAAATTCTCCGTCGCACCCTTCCAGAAGACGCGTAGGACGATGGAGTCTCTCGGCCATCGCATAGCAATTGAGCGAAGTCAGGAACAGTACGCCGAGGATCTTGATCAACACAACAGCTACCAAGATGAGCTGCAGATGTGGGATCTTCTCGCAAAGGCGCCGCCCAGGGAGTTGCCTAGGAGGTCAGCGCCCGGACCTCGCGCGCCAGGGATGCTAGATGTTGAGGGCAAGCTTCCTCTCGGAAGAGACTGGAGGCATACCACCAAGTATGTCGGTGAATGGGAGGTCAACATGGCCGAGGAATCGTTGACGTAGTCACAAGCTTCTCCCTTGATGGGATCCTCTTTGGGTATCATTCAAGCTCTAATATACTATCTGTCGAGGAAGCCTTCCTTATGCTGGTTCATCGGCCACGCCGGCGCCCGCCCCTACCTCGGCCTCGCCCGCGTGATCTGCCTCCCCGGGTGGGCCTGGCCGACGGCGTCGCTGCAGCTTCCTCTTCACTGTGATTCTCCTCCTGACTCGAGTTTCCATCCTCGTCCTCGCTATCCTCGTCTTCCTCCTCGTCCTCGTCCTCCGTTGACTCAGCCTTTTCTGCCTTGGCAGCGTTGCTAGCAGCCCTGGTGCGTCCACGAGACCTCCGTCCGGCAGGTTTCTCGTTGTGCGCGACCGAAACCTCCTCAGTATCCTCTCGTGATGTCCCCCTTGTTCTCGACCCCGTGCCTGCGCGTTTGCGTTTCTTGGGCGGCGAGGAAGGGATCGGCCCTTCAGGGTCGAATGCTGCCGGAGACGATTTTGTTTCGCTGGGATCGGCCCTGGCACGCTCCATGATCGCGTCGTAGAAGATGGGAAGTGGTAGCTGGAAATCGAGATATCTGTCGTCGGGTTCATCGTCGTCAAAGCTCTCTCGCTCGTCGATGGCTTGGAGATTGTAGTAGGTGCCGAGCTTCTTCCAAATGTTCGGGATGCGCGTGTGTCTGTGATAATCGGGGTCGAAGCCATGATTCCGCAGGTGTTCTGATATAGCGAGCATTCGAAAATGCTTGTGCATGCCTAATTGTGAGACGTCAGGTCATTTCATGCCTTGTTCAGAGCTTGATGGGAGGACGCACCGGCAGGTTTCCAGCGGATGACACCCTTGAACAGCGAAGCCACCTGGTCGTCCGTCCAGCAATCGTTTGGATCGATGGCGGACGACTTCTCCGGGGATGCGCTCTTGGTGTCGTCGGGTCTAGGCGTGTCAATGTCCATTTTGTCGTCGTCGCGTGCCGGTGTGGCAGCAGTGGCAGCGTGCGCGCCACCACGCCCTCGTTTCCTGGGCGGCATCGTGGCTGGCTTTGGCAGGGTATCCGCTATTGCTGGGCGACACGGGGGATGTTCAGTCGCGAGGTTGGTAGAATAAAGAGGATAGGCGATAACCAATGGCGCGATGAGTCCAATTGAGATCCTGCAACTGAAGATGCGAAATGCCAAGTACTAGCCTGGTCCTCAGACTCGTCGGGAATCAGGGTCCAAACTCCAAAGTTTGAGGTTTGCGTTTGCGTTGCCCATGAGATCATTCTCGAGTAGATGTACAGGGTACTCTTTTACGCACCTAAAATGGCGCGCTGCCTAGGTACCGAAAACTTGCACCCTCTGTCGCAACAAACGCGCCTCCAACCAGGCCTCAAAGCGCGTGTCGCGGGGCGGCTAGGTGCGTCTTCTCGTCAACTTACCTGAATTACAACTTGCCCTTTGGTCAGCTGCTGCAGATATCGCTTCCACCAGGGCTTGTTCCCAGCTCGCACCTCATGCGTGGCCAGCATTATTGAATTTGCTACAGTAGGAGCGCCGGGAGCACAACATGGCCAACGTATTTGCGGTGCCCGACTTCTGGCCCACAACCTCCTTGGTTAATGAATTACCAAATAGCGATCATGCTGGACGTTCATTCTTCTCCGAGGAACTGGTTGGTGAGTATGACGACGATGCCGTTTGTTGTTCTTGCTGATTTGCGCTAGATTGCGATGCGTCCAAGTTGCTGGATGTCACCTCAACCCACAATGAGCTCTTCTCCTGGCGAGGTCCGCCTGAAGTGGTCACTGGAATACCAGTGAATACGAGCCAACCTATGCAACAATCAGAAGCAGCCGAGCCAGACGCAACAGATGAAGTCTTCTCGGATCTGGATGACGATCTGTGGACCAAACCAGCCCCGTACACCAAGGACACATCGACACTCAGGACATGGGACTCACACATAGCGCAAGATGCGAGCACCAAGACTCCGCCTCGAAATATGACTGAAGCTGGCCCTCAGGCTTTTGAGTCGATGCTTGCGCGCGGTCAAGTACGCGCGCGCACGTCCTCTCAGCCCAGCGGCCCCGCTGTTGCCTCGAGCGTAGTGCTGGCTTCGCTTCTAGCATTGACCGTGGGCAACGAGTCGGCCTTGTTCCAAAGAAGCGAGGATGGACAACAATTCTATGATACATTGCCGGAATTTCGGCTGCATGGGTTCTCTCCCGGTGCTATCGGTGCTATCAAGAAGCGCTGCCTCACCTGTGGCGGGCAATATCTGAAGCTCGATACCTTCGTCAACAAGATGTACACTAAGGAGAGGTCGCGCTGCGCTGTTGCGCTGGCCAGTGCCGTACGCCAGGCGCTCCACTCTTTGAAGCAACACACCGTGTCTCGCTGGCAAGGGGGCTCGCTGCTACAACTTCAAGAACTTGTGAGAGCTGTCATGACCATACTAGATCCCCTTCATCACCTTGTCAGCACTGTAGACTTGGGTGGGGGCGACGCGCGGATCGTGGAAAGCGTGGAGAAGCAGACGGTCCAATTCCAAACGACACGGGGACTGCTGCCCAAGATCTGGCAGGAGTTGCTCCGAGTGGTATGCTCGCCTTGGACTGAATTCCTCGAGGAATGGATAGGGACCAGGCCCGAGACTGGCATCCCCGTGCACAGGACAAATCTTGGGCAGGCCAAGGGGTTCGTCAAGGTCGAAGCAGAGGTTTATACGGACGACTTTGGTGAGGAATGTGAGGATGTCGACTTTCGACTCAAGAAGAACCAAGCACCCAGCTTTATTCCCGATGACGTGCTTGAAATGGCATTCGAGACGGGTCGCAGCCTCCGTTTCCTCAGGGCGTGCCATCCAGAACATGCCCTGTCCAAGCCAGATACGCTGGCCAAGGCCGTGGCACCAAGTATCGACTGGCAATTCGAGTGGGACGCGATCCAAAGACTCGAAGCCCAGGTGATGGTCTACAAAGAGTCACTGGCGGGAGCGATTGAAGAATGTCGCAGCTTGGGAGAGCCACATTCGGGTCACGAATCGGGCATAGCCAGAGCAACAACGCACGCTGCTCGCGATCTGTTCACGCTCGACCCCGAAGAGATGCAAGATCGCATTGCAGCATCAATGCAAGACCTAGACAGGCAACCGACCGCAGAGGAAGCCCCAAACTCGCTGGATGAGCTGATACGTCAACATTTAGACGGCAAAGAGTCTATACTAAAAGGGAGGTCTGATGACGACATGCTGCACTGGTCATTGATTCCCAATCTCAGCTTTGGCAGGCTTATCCAAGCGCAAGCACAAGTTGTCAACCGTGAAGCGCTTCGGGAACTGTTCAGGAGCCACAACCTCCGCAATCACCTCCGACTGCAGCATGACTTCCAGCTCTTTGGCAATGGCGTGTTCTCGAGCCGACTTGCCCACGCGCTCTTCGACCCTGACCTCGAAAGAGCCGATCGACAGGCTGGTGTCGCCCGCCAAGGTGATACAATGGGTCTCCGGCTGGGAGGCCGCGATACATGGCCACCAGCGAGCTCAGAGCTACGACTCGCGCTGATGGGAGTGCTCGTTGACAGCTTTGATACACAGCCATGGGGTGGGACATTTTCCAAACCTTTCACAACGGAGGCTACTGATTTGCCCGGGGAACTGAGCTTTGCGGTGCGCGATTTGTCGGATGAAGAAATCGACAAGTGCGTCAATCCTGACTCTTTGGAGGCATTGGACTTTTTGCGACTGAGCTACAAAGCACCGTCTGAGCTGAGCTTTGCCCTGACGCCGTTGATCCTGATGCAATATGATCGCGTCTTTAAGCTTATGCTGCGCGTGCTGCGTCTAGTGTTTGTCACAGATCAGCTCTGGCGGGAGGCGATGCTCGAGCGCGGGGACGATGAACATGGATACCGATTCGTGAGGGAGGCGCGGCACTTTGTGGCCAGCATCGCGTCATACTTTCTGGACGTTGGTGTGGCTTTGCCTTGGCAGGCTTTCGAGAAGAGACTGGACAAGATTGAGGCATCGCTCGAGCAGCAGCCGACGGACGGCGTGGAGAGTCCAGAGAAACTGCGCGAGGTGCACAGTGCCGTCCTCAATGTGGTGTCGCAGTCGCTGTTCCTTCGCAAACGGCAAAAAGGGGTCCTACAGCTTCTGGAAGCGGTATTCACGATTGTGCTGCAGTACGCGAAGCTCAGGCGACAAAAGAACGAAAAGGGGGCTTCTGACGCCGCCATGTCTTCTACAATGCTCTACAAGCAGTTTAAGAAAAAGGTACAGATATTTGTCACTGTCTGTCGTGGCATGGCCGAAAAGGCACGTGTTGACAAAAGGAGGGAAGAGGACAGGGAGCTTGGGCTCGAGGGGTTGGGCGATGACACGATGGTATCGCATCTTCTATTGAAGCTCGATATCAATGGATTTTACGGCGCGCATTAGATACCCAGCGGATACCGTACCTTACCTACCTTACCTAACACATAGGCTTCATGAAAACAAGCTGCTTTCCCCCTGATTGCCTCGCCCGTAATAACTGACCCCACCAAGGACGTGCCCCTCATCGCGTCTTCCACGCGCCCGTGACCGCCAACTTCAGTCTTCAATTCAACCATCAACAATTCCCGTCATGTCGCGACCGAGTGTAGCACCCCGCAGCTTGACGCTGACCGAGGAGCTTGAGAAGCTGGAACAGTCGATCACGCTGACATTGCAAGGTCGGGATCCTACAGGATAGGGAGACACTTGACTGACCGTCTCTGCCAGAAATCGACCACAACTTCAGTAAAGCACACCGCATCGTTACCACCAGCATTCTCCCGCTCGTCGAGCAGTATGGCGACCATTCGCGGGCCGTCTGGGATGCCTCTAAATTCTGGAAGCAATTTTTTGAAGCCTCCGCCAATGTCTCGCTTTCAGGCTACGAAGCTCTCGACAACGACGCCGAGACGACCAAGAATGACGAGAGCACTGCGATACGCGACGATACCGCCATGACGCAGACACCCCGACGTGGCGAGGATGTCGACATGACCAACGTGTCGGACCACGCGCCGATGGACGCGGAAGGCGAAGAGTCCTTGCTGGATGACGGTGAATTGTCGGGTAGCACCCCTCGAGTACCAGCCACCAAGACCACGCGGACACAATTGGCCGATCTCGACTCGCCGTACGAGACCATGAAAAGGGAGATGCCCGAGAACGATGATACGACTGTGCTGCAAGAGGACGAAGAAGACTCCACCGTGCTCTTTGCACAGCGTACCGCGAGGTTACCGGACATGTCCATGACGCCCCGGCAGCTCCTCGAGCGGAAGGAAAGCGAACAGTCGGTGCAGAAGAGCAAGGATCCTCTACTCCACCGCGTACTAGACAAGAACTACCGTGTGCAAGCCACACCGCACAAACCTGCACTGCGAATATCGCCCATTAAAGGCAAGGGCAAGGGCAAGGAGCCAGCCGTTCCGTCGTGGAAGGACGACTCGCCCATGTCCTCGCCTGAGATTGCTGCGCCTCGACTCCGAAGCGAAGCCTTCATGTCGCCATACAAGAAGGGAGCGGCCGCGGCACCGCAGCGCGGTCCTCGCACACCCGGGGTCAGTGTGCAGACACCCGGGACAGGTCGCAAGGCCAGGAGCGCCTTTGACGAGGGTGAAGGGGGGATGAGCAAGGTGCCGATGGATTGGGATATTGGGGAGGAAATAGACTACGAAGACGACGACGATGCTGATCTGTACGCGGGCATGAGTCCGCCCAAAACGATCCAGTTCGCTCTGCCGCCGTCGAAGCTGCTGCAGACGCCGGCACGCGAGGCAAGCAGGAGAATCGTGGACGACATTCTGATCGATGCGGGCGCCGATCCCGAGTCCAGCGAGTACAGTCCGACAATGGTCAAGATGAACGAGGATATACTCAACGACAGCTTCTGATCGACTGGACGAAGGCTGAAACAGCGAATGAGAGACGAATTGATACCCTACTTTACAACAGTCCTGAACTGTTCATTTTGCTAGACATCCCTTTTCCTCAAGCGGCTGACTGTGCTAAGTCTTGCGCTCCGTCGGTATGCTATGTTTGCCTTTCAACAAGGGCGCCGTAGATGCAGTTGTCGACACGGAAGCCGTCTCGGGATCTCTTTTCTTTGTTTCTCCCTTTTGTTGGGCCTTTTCCTGGCGTAAGTTGTGCAGGATGCCGTCCGTGAGAGCTTGGGAGTCCTTCCGGCCAATGAAGCCGGCTGGTGTTTATTTAGCAGCGGGAACGAGAAAAGGGGCAAGGCGAGAGAGGACATACGGTTGGGGTTTGGCATGGCAAATGGACTCGTCGCGCCGAGGATCTGTTGATGACTGTGAAGTTGTGTTGTCTGCAGTGTGTCCTTGTGTCGAGAACGGAAGTACCGAAGCCTCTTTATAGAGGGCACCCATCCATTTGACAGGGTCCTCACTGTCTAGCAGGCAGTAGTATGCTTTCCTGACGATCTCTACCTCGTATAGGATGCTCAGTCCTTCTCTGTGACTCATGTCCTTTCTGATGATACGTAAAGTTATCTCCTTTCTGCTATTTGCTACTTCCCAAGTGGCTTGTTCCCGAGACCCTGCAGCGAGGAGATCTGATACGCTGATGCCAGAATGACTTCTGGGAATAATCCATCGAGTGGAGGGAGCCATGCATGATCTATTCACCTGCCTGGTAGGCTGGCAATTCTGATGCCCAGCAGCCCAGTGTTCAAACCACAATCATGTTCGCAAGGGAAACTGCACTGGGAAAGAACAAGAGGTTGGCACCAATTGACTGACGCTCAACGCACAGCAGCGAAAAACAAAACAGCTACTGAATGATTGTTTCCAATGGTGACACGAGGTTCTCGCATATGGACGTTGGCGTGGTGTTGGCTGCTAAGTGCTGACTCCAAACAGGGGCACGACGGCGGCAATCGTTCGCTGTCAGGTTCGCAACAGGCGTCTGGGAGGGTTGATTGACCTCGATCCCAAGCACCGACATCAAGACTCTGCCCATGCCACGTAATAATTGTTGCCTCGATGAATGCGACAGAATGGCTCAAATAACATGAACCTTGCCCGAAGCCCAGGACAGAGACAGCGACGGTGTCTTGGCGGGCGACCCACTAAGCTCCAAGCCAGAGCCATGATCCCCCACTGTGCTCTTATCGATAAGCCTTATCGCCCGAAATTTTTCCCAGCAAGACCAACGCCTTGTCGCAACTTTTTGCGTCTGGCGATGTTTCGAAAGCAGTGACCCGGACGACGCCAACCGCAACGATGGAGCAGCAATTACACAAGCCCCATCGCAAGTCGGGCAAGGAGAAGAAAGACAAGAAGGAAAAGAAGCAATCATCGGGCGGTACGTCGAACACCAATGCAGACGCATGCGACTAGGACTGGAGCAATACTAACATGCATGGGACAGAACAAAACCCGAAAGCCTTCGCCTTCGCAAAACCTGGCAAGCTCGCAAAGTCTGCTGCTCGGTCCCAAGATGTGAGTTGAAGATTCTCCTTGCTGACAAGCTTCCACTGACATTGCTCCAGATCAAAGAGAGACGACTCCATGTTCCCCTCGTCGATCGCCTGCCCGAGGAGGCTCCTCCCCGCCTCGTCGCCATTGTCGGCCCTCCTGGCGTCGGAAAAACGACACTCCTCAAGTCTCTGATCCGTCGCTACGCCAAGGAATCCATCACCGACCCGCAAGGCCCGATCACCGTCATTACGTCCAAGAAGCAGCGCCTCACCTTCCTCGAATGCCCCAACGAACTCGAGGCCATGGTGGACGTGGCCAAGGTCGCAGACATTGTGCTCCTCATGATCGACGGCAACTATGGTTTCGAGATGGAGACCATGGAGTTCCTCAATGTGCTGAGCGCAACGGGCATGCCCGGTAACGTCTTTGGAATCCTCACACATCTGGATCTGTTTCGGAAACCGCAGACCCTCAAGGATGCCAAGAAGAGGCTCAAGCGCAGGTTATGGACGGAGCTATACCAGGGCGCGCATCTCTTCTACCTCTCTGGTGTGATGAACGGACGATACCCCGACCGTGAAATCCACAACCTGTCGAGGTTCCTGTCGGTCATGAAGAACCCCCGGCCCCTGGTGTGGAGGAACTCGCATCCTTACTCGATCATCGACAGCTACCGCGACATCACCCATCCAACCAAAATCGAAGAGAACCCGAATTGCGACCGATCGATAGTCCTGTCAGGCTATCTCCGAGGCACCAATTTCTCGTCACAAGGGCAGAGGATACACATTCCCGGGTTAGGCGACTACACCGTGGCGAATATGGAGGCGTTGCCTGACCCATGCCCAACACCTGCTATGGAACAGGCGCTAGCCAAGATCACCGGCAAGACAGGTCGCCGCAGGCTAGACGAGAAGGAGAAGAGGCTTTACGCCCCCATGTCCGACAGAAGTGGTCTCAAGATTGATGGTGACGCCATCTGGATCACCCGAGAAAAGGGCTTCAACTTTGATAAAGATACCGAAGATGCTGAACGTGGCGAGGGAGAGGAGATGATTGTCGGTCTGCAAGCCGAACGTCGTCTACTCGGCCAGACAGAGAACGGTGTCCAACTCTTCGAGGGTGGTGAGCAGATCAAAGAGGTGGCTGAGGATGAGGATACGGGCCGCAAATCGCAGCGCAAGGCACGGATAGCTGAGCGCGACGAAGATGAGGATGACGACCCGGAGGATGAAGGCTTTGCCAGTGGCGACGAGGACCAAGAATTCGATTCGGAAGAGGAGTTCCAAGAAAGCAAGATGGGCAAGATGTTCCGCAAGAGCAACGACAAGGACGCCACTGAGGGAGATGTGGCCTTTGCCGACAGCGACTCTGACTTGGGCTCGATCTCTGGTGCCGAGGATGAGGATGAGGATGATGATGACGAGGAGCAGGAGGAGGACTACGATTCCGACGAGGAGGCTGCCGCTATGCGATGGAAGGACAATCTCCAGTCCAAGGCTATGAAGATGTACGGCAGGAAACGGACTTACCACACAGGCGACCTGGCGCGCTTCATCTACGACGAGTCATTATCACCCGCTGATGCGCTGAAGCGCTGGCGAGACACTGACGAGGATGAGGAAGAGGAAGACATTGAGGCCGACGAGGATGACGATGACTTTTTCAAAAAGACCAAGCAAGAGGACGAGGACAAGACCGAGGACCGATTAATACCCGACTACGACTACGAGGATCTAGCAGCCAAGTGGGCTGACGAGGCCAACGTGGATGCACTTCGTCGGCGCTTCACCACCGCGGTCCGTGGTGAAGGTGACGAGGACGGCGAAGGATTCGATGAAGACGATGAATTCGACGGCATCGATGACGGAGACGACGAGGGTGATGGCGTCTTTGAGGATCTCGAGGCGACAGAAGACCAAGGCGCTGCCAAGCCTGAGGACGCTCCCCAGCAACAGACGGCCGACGAGATCGCGGCCGAGCGCGACGCCAATGCCAAGCGCAAGGCTGAGCTCAAGCAGCGCTTCGAAGAGGAAGATCGGGAAGGTTTCCTGAACGACAAGGCCAACGCGCGTCGCGAGGGCGGCGATATTCAGGAGTTTGGCGAGGACGAGTGGTACGATGCCCAAAAGGCCATGATCCAGAAGCAGCTCGACATCAACAAGGAGGAATTCGCCGAGCTCGACGAGCGACAACGCGCCGCCGTCGAGGGCTACCGCGCGGGCAAGTACGCCAAGATCGTCCTCGAGGGCGTCCCCGCCGAGTTTGTCGAACGCTTCAACTCGCGCACGCCCATTGTCGTCGGCGGCCTCTCCCCCACCGAGGACCGCTTCGGCTTCGTCCAGGTCCGCATCAAGCGGCACCGTTGGCACAGGCGCATCCTCAAGACCAACGACCCCCTCATCTTCTCCCTCGGCTGGCGTCGCTTCCAGTCCATGCCCATCTACTCCCTGACCGACTCGCGGACGCGGTCCCGCATGCTCAAGTACACACCCGAGCACATGCACTGCTTCGGCACCTTTTACGGGCCCCTGATCGCCCCCAACACGGGCTTCGCGTGCTTCAACTCCTTCTCCAAGGACATACCGGGCTTCCGCATCGCGGCCACGGGCACCGTCCTGTCCGTCGACGAGTCGACCGAGATTGTCAAGAAGCTCAAGCTCACCGGTCAGCCGACCAAGATCTTCAAGAACACCGCCTTCATCAAGGACATGTTCTCCACGTCGCTCGAGATTGCCAAGTTTGAGGGTGCCTCCATCAAGACCGTCTCCGGCGTGCGCGGACAGATCAAGCGCGCCCTGAGCAAGCCAGAGGGTCAGTTCCGCGCGACGTTTGAGGACAAGATCCTCTACTCAGACCTCGTCTTCCTGCGCGCGTGGTACCCCGTCAAACCGCACCGCTTCTACAACCCCGTCACCAACCTGGTGGGATGGCAGCCCATGCGCCTGACGGGTCAGGTCCGCCGCGACGAGGGCGTCGCGACGCCGCAGCTCAAGAACAGCCAGTACCGCCCCGTGGAGCGCGAGACGCGCCACTTCAACCCGCTGCGCGTGCCGCGGGCGCTGGCCGCCGAGCTGCCGTACAAGAGCCAGGTTGTTCAGACCAAGAAGCAGCGCAAGCCGACGTACATGCAGAAGCGCGCTGTCGTCAACAAAGATCCCGACGAAAAGAAGGCGAGGGCGTTCATGCAAGAGCTCCTCACCATCCGCAACGAGGCGGCCGCCAAGAGAAGGGCCAAGAAGGAGGAGAACCGAAACGCCTTCAAGAAGAAGATGGCGGAGAACTTGGAGAAGAAGGAGGCACGTGAGAAGAGAGAGTCCAAGGAGTTCTGGAGCAAGAATGGCCGGAAACGCATGGCCGCCGAGAACGGTGGCGGCGGCGGCAAGAGGAGAAAGTAGACTAAGTACTAGTAGCATCCAAGGTCGACATGTATATACATATGCTTCCCACTACGCAATGACGGTGATTCTCGTGGGTGCGGACATTGGTCGTTCATTGTTCATGCAATCTCAACTATAGCTACCAATGTCAAGTCATGTGAATTCTGAGACGCCTTGGAAAGAAAACACCATAGAACCCTGTCTCCGTCCTCTAAGCAGCCAAGACGCCATCAGGCGTCGGGCCCGTACCAATCAAAAGGAAAATGCGCTCATCACCATATCAGCCCATAGCCTTGCCTTTGCTTCCAACTGAAGCCCCGTGTACAGCCCTCCAAATTTTCCACCTTCCACTCCCAGGTCCATCCGTCATCATCGACATCGACAAACTTATGACAGGTGGCCGGGTTCCTCGCCTCGCATGATCAAACGATTAAATGGTTTCCATGAGCAACTGTGACAACAATGGAAACCCTCGTCTTGTCGTCGCTTGATGAACTGGACACGCGCCAGTTCAGCTTGCTCTCTCAGGCCATCTCAACTGGCCTGCTGCCCACAGCAGCATCCTGCAAGCCCGTCTAGGAGATTAGGGGCTCGTCCTTGTTGGGGAGGACGGGCTCCGAGGGAACACTAGGGGCGGGGACATCGGCAGCCGTCTTGGGCTCTTCGGTGGGCGCGTCAGGGAGACCAGGCTCGGCGGTAGGAGTCTTGGGGAAGGCAATAGGGTTGGCGGGTCCCTTCTCAGCATAGGTAGCGCTTGTCTGGGAAGTGTCCTCGCTAGTCTCAGCAGTAGCGGCGCCCTTGCCGCGCAGCATCTCCTGGACCTTGCCAGTGTAGTCACCAGCATATTGCTTGCCGATGGCGCTCACCTGCTCGGCCTGCTTCTGGGCGACATTGCGAACCTGAGAAGTCTGCGCCTCCACGACGTCAGAGGCGTTCTTGAGGTGGTGGTCGATCAACTCCTTGTTGGTGACATAGATCAGGGGCAGGGCGAAAGCGAGGACAGTGCCGAGGAGAGCAAGACCCCAGTAGGGCACCAACTTGGTGAGGTGGTATCCGATGAATGAGACAATAGCAGCCTATCTGAGCGTTAGCGTGGGGTTCGAGGCGAGGATGGGCGCAAACTCACAGACAAAGAGGCAAAGACGTTCTCGACAAACAGGATACGCTGCGCCTCGATGACAACAAAGTTGACAAGCTCGTGAACATCACCGACAAGACCGTCAATCGTTTCGCGGGATACTGTGTAGTACCGACGAGGGCGGATCTGAGTCGCAAGACCATTGTTCAGGACGAACTTGCCGACAATCTCAGCTGTGACGGTTGAGAAGAGTGAGATCCATGCCAGCTTCAGAGACCAGCGGGTGATGTCGAGATAACGGGCCGCGAAGATGGCTGAGAGAATGGAAACGAGCGCGATGGCGGATGCGCCTGTCTCGTCAGTATTGGCCCAGCAGTGGTGATTTGAGCACAACTTACGGGGGTTCTTCCAGGACAGAAGCTCGTGGAAGAACGAGTGGTAGTGTGTCAGAGGCTGGCCGGTAGCAGCAGGTTCGTTGGGTGTCTTGCGTGCGGCGGCAAGGTTGTTCAGCTCAGAAGAGGCCTGTGCCGTGTGGTTCTTGACGTTTTGCGCGACAGGTCCTACCCAGTTTCATTAGATTTGTTCGCACATAACGAGCACACGAGCAGTGACGTACCACTGGTGACGGAGTTGTAGGCTGCGGCGGCATCTGCGGGATGGTTGTGAGTAAGGCAGCTTGACAAGAGAGGCTTGTATAGTAGACTATTCGCGCTGTTAGCCATGCGCACGCGACCAGGTTCGTCGAATGTAGACCTACCATACTGGCCTTGGTGGTCTCTAGGACCGAAGGGTTCTGAGTTTCGGCCATCGCGATGACGGAAGATAGCTAGTGCGGGATGTTTTGTTGATTTCTTATCGTGAGCTTGGTATCGGGAACGGGTAGTCGTGAGATCTAGGCGAGAGCAAATTGTGAGTTGTTGATCATTCGTAGGTGGTGGGCTATGAGGGAGAACTATCTGGCGTTGGAGGGACGAGAACCAGAGAGCGCACGAGAAATTCCTCGGGACGCCGGAGGGAGAGAGGCATCACTGCTGGCAGCGAAAGGATGTTGTTTCACTTACTTGTGTGGGAATGGCGCGAGTGCTGTTGCTTCTACTGAGGTTCGAGTTGGTTGAGCAAGAAGGACGGCAGCAGGAGCATGTGGATGGAGAGAGCAGAAGAAGGTAGTGGTGGTGGTGACGAAGATGATGATCGATGATGGAAGCTAGCACTCACCAGTCACCTCCAGGTCCAGTCATCATTCTAGGCTGTGGAATGGAATGCACGCCCGGGCATGCAATTAGGGGATTTTGGTGGGCGTGAAGCAAGGGAAAGTGGGCAGCTGCAGCAGCAACAGCCCGCAGCAGTTGGGCAATGACGCACCATGGAGGGGTGAAACCGCACCACGCCGAAAACTTCGACATCACAACAGGGTTTCACCATCGCGATTTGGCCGTCGCGACTGGAGATGCACGTACATGACATCAACAGCAATTTTCTGCTCTTCTTCTCCTGTGCGAGCTGAGCTCGAAGCATTACTTCACACGTGCCTTTGCGATATTGTCGCGGACAAAAGCCCATCACGTCCGATCAGGATTCCCTCCATCAGCTTCTTAATCAGGGCCTTATCGCCCGCGGGTGCCGTCTCGCTGCCGCCGGAGCATTTGCTGCTACGTACGATAGCTTGTGATTATGCAGGCCCCATCCTTGACGAAATGGCGTTTGTGCTTTTCAGGACACGCTAATAATCGGGTTATCCAGGGATTGTGCATGCCAAGCTGCATCCCTTGGGCAGGAAAAGCTCATGCACGAGGGCCTGTACTTGGCAGGACATCTGTCGTCACCCCGTACCAGCTCAGTGCGACACTTGATAGTGCCCTGCGCAATGTGCTATCCTCCCAAAGCCCCTCGGATTTAGTCTAGAAATGTTCCGGCGAACGAGCTACAGCTTCACAAGTGTTCTGGAGGACTCTTCGCTCCGGTCATCTCGTACAAATGGTGCATAGTCTATCAGCAGTTTTATTGCATGGTGTAGATCCCAAAGTCCCTGCAGGTACACGTAACCCCCCACCGAGATACGCAACAAACACCTTGAGTGCTCGCAATTGATCAGTGTTGTGTAACCAGACACTCGACAGGAAGTAAGCATCAAATCACGCGTCAATATGCAGTGCCGTGGTATCTTCTGAAATTGAGGCTAGGTTGTCATCTTGAGGGCCTTTGCCTAGCTTTTCCCCTATACAGGGTAGTCAGATACGTAGTCGGAGGAACCACCTTTTTGCATGTGATCGAGTGCAGATCGGAACGGCGATGCAGTCGCGCGAGTAAATGCACGGCGCGTCTGGCCATTACCAAGTATAAGCACATATGTATCTGCTTCAACGAAACAAATTTTGTTCAGCATACTTGATTGCTTTGACGCCATGCTCCCTTGAACGCCACTATCGCTATCGGACAAGTTCAAAATGGTATATATCCCAACCCTTCAATTTACACCCACGAAAAGAAGAATCCGCCCCCGTTCCTACTCGTGTCCTCGCGACAAGACAGTCGTTTCCAATGTTGTGTTCAGTCTTGACACGCCTTTTATGTATCGTAGCATCCCCACGTTACAGTTCTTCCTCATCTTCGCCATCCCCAGAACCCGCCGCCGCTTGTCGAAGATCCGCTCGGCGACCCGACGAGTGGCTTCGCTGCTGTCTCCGCCGGAGGCATCATGCCCGTCTGTCCGGTGAGGCGACCGAACATACCCACGGCATTTATAGGGTTGATCCCCGGGGACGGCAGGGCAGGTGTCTCACCAGGAGCGATACCGCATGCTTTGCGCAAGGCCTCCAACTTCTGCTGAGCTTCGTCCGCCTCCTGACGTGCCACTGCTTCGGCTGTCTTTGATTTCGCAAGCTCCGTAAGCAGTGCATCGTGCTCCGCGACTGTTGGCGGCACGGTCAGCTCCGTGGCCGGCGTCGTCGGTGTCGCTGGCCCTGCCGTGGAGGTCATCGAGATGACAGACTCGTGCCGTGCAGGGAGGGAGGAAAGACGCTTCGAAAAGCCCCCAGCCTGAGAAGGAGTGGACTTGCTACGCGCCAGCTTGAATTCCCTGAGCCCACTGCTGGGTCCCTTGACGTTCGACATGTCCGAGACCTGCTCGCGCCTGGGCTCCACGGTAACGCTGGTCGTGCGCAGCTTCTGCACTTGGTGCTCTAGACGGTGCTTGTCTTGGTGAAGTAGGCGAACGTGGGCATGACTCTCGCGAAGCTGATCCTTCAACGATGCGACCTCTGTGCTTAGATCATGGATCTGGCGATTGAGGCCCTGTGCTTGCGACGCCGAGACGGCCAGCTGGTCCTTGGCGCTCACCAGCTCCTCATGTAGCTGTGTCTTGGACTGCAGAACTGACTCGCGGTCCTCACATTCCTGGTCGGGGAACCTGGCCTGAACCTGCTCAATCAACGCAGGGAGATCTGTCGTCGTTTCCTCCACGTCGTGTTGTTGTTCTACCTCGCCGTCCTGGTTCGCCGGCAGTTTCTCCTCCACTGCTGATTTCGAAGTTGCCTGTTGCTTGAGGGCGTCGAGCAGTGGCTGGACTGCTTGCTGGTCCTCCTGCCTCTCGTCCTTCTCACGCTGCAGCTGGTTCGTCAGCACGGTGTGGCTCCGCTGGAGCTCGCCCATCGCCGTCAAAAGATCCTCAATCTGGTTGTGCAATAACCGCTCATCGAGGGTCTTCGTACTCGTTGCTGTCTTATTGCCCACGGGCGTTGACTCCCGACCCGATGCTTCGTCGTCCAGCCGAGAAGAGTCACGGGACATGATGGAGGCTTCGGTCGAGGCTGAGCTTGTCACACTTGAGGAGCTGGCTTCCATCGAGTTCAGAGTCGATGCAAGGCTCTGCTTCGATGCGCTGCGTCGCAACATGCTCAGGGGTCGGGGTGAGGCACCAGCGCCCGGGCTCAGGGTAGTATTCGATTTGGGCGCAATCGTCGACGAAGCCCATATTCGGCCCAGAAATCTCGAGGCAGCATTTGTCGTGTCCGATGTGCGACTGGCGCTGGCGGCCACGACCAACGATCGACGATAGCCCTGCTCCAACTGGCCCAGATTTTCTCTTGACACTTCGCTTGTCAAGCTGACAAAGTCGTCGACGAACTCCTCCGCGTCGTAGTGGTAGCAATCCCACAGGCCTCGCGATAGCAACAATTGCATCGCATCTTCCAGCTCGACACATGCTAGGAGCCGCTGTTCGTTCTTGCGCATCAACGAGAGCGCCACTCGCATAAGTGTCTCCGGGGCACCCTCGGCGAAGATGACATCGTAGATCCGGAACAGCATCGGTAGAGGGCAGGTTACGGCGAAGAAACTGAGGAACCACTGTGATACGTAGGCAGGATCTACCTGAAGATCCTCAAAGTGCTTGGAGAGTTCCGGTAGATTGCTTTTCAAGAGTTCCCGGAATTGATAAATGCGAACATGGAGGCCCGAGAGATCTGGGAGGAAGCACGTCCGGAGATCGTACCGCTCCATCAGCCTGCCAGAACGGTTAGCCAACAAACCACCCTCGTGTAGACAATTCTTCTTACCGAACCAACACGCAAAATGCTTGCTTGTCAGGCATATGCATCAATAGGGGCCCGACCAGAAACGCGAGGCCCTGGCAGTAGCCAATCTTCGTATCGTACAGGCTAAAGGTCTTGAGCACACGACCTAGCATGCGCTGGCCATCACCATCTGGGTCCCTGAACATATCAACTCCAGGAAAGCTTCGACCGAGATCCTTGCCAATCAGGGGCTCGTAAGGACTCGACTCCCCGCTGAGTTTCTCATATTGCTCTTCCAGGCCCGCATCGCGAGCCCCAGACATGCTCTGCCATACCACGCCTCGTAACGGGGGTGGAATGCCCTTGTGTATTTTATTTGAAAGCAGTGTTGGCAGGCGACCAGCAGTCTGCTGGTAGTCCTTGACCAGAGCTGCCCAAAATTCGAGGTCGGTCATGGGCGGCGGTGGAAGCATCGAATATCGCAGAGCAGATGGTGTCGGTCCATCTACCATTTGTCGAAGCTGGGCCATGGACGGCGGACGAGGTCTCCTCGCACTCGAGTCGCGCGCAACTTGGACTTTGACGGTCTTTGGGTTCGTAGCCAGCTTCGCGTTCTCTTGCTCTAGTTGCTGCAGTAGGAGTGTGGTGGACTGCAATGGCACGTCAGTATAAGGAAATGTCTCACAAAGAGTCGAAGGGAGTTGTATGGGCAACCCACATTATCCGTCTCTTCGTCCTTGGTCTGCGCATCCTCCGTCTTTTCAAGCTCTGCCCAATTGACAGAGTCAGCGTCCGAAGACCTGCGAGAATCACCATCCTCCTCCCCGCTGTCTAACTCTTCTTTCAATGTGCGGCTGGAATCGGGTGTTGCCCTGGACTCGGCTGACGAGCGCTTCTGAGAAGTTTCCCCTTCAGTACTCTCTTTTTCAGCAACTGACGGTCGATCCGTCGACACGCTATCATTTCTTTGCTTCTCATTATTGTCGTCGTCTGAGGTAGCGCTGATGTCCAACGTTAGAGCTGGCGGCTCAGACAATCGCACGGTGACCATGGAGTCGTGTGCCAATTTAGGCGTTTCTGCATCTGCCGCGTCTAGCTTTTCGACTGTCGTGGGAGTCGCTCCTGGTACTTCGGCTAGGTCATCTGCAGCCGTGTGCGACTCTGGCTCAGGAGATATAGTAGCATTTTCGCTTGGTTTGTCTTCGGATGCCATGTTCGAGCAAAGAGAGGCGCTGGGCCCGTTGGCAGGAGAGGTCGGCAAGCTCTCCTCCTGGCTAATTAGAGCTGAAAATGTCCTGTTGGTGTCTGCTATCGGTCGTGGGGGCCGTTGTCGAGGTATCGCCGAGCTTCAAATGGCCTTGATGTGACGGAAATGTAGTGTCGCACCTAATCTCGGACCTGACCAAAACACGAGCCGCCGTCAACATAGGGTGACAAGAAAGGCACGAGGGACAGCCACGTTGAAATCACAATCCGTGTTCTACCGAGCGGTGGGACGTGACTCAGGATGCGAAGTGACCACTCGGTAAAAGTGAAACGTTGTCGCAGCCAACTGCTAGTAAGTGTCTAGGGCAGGCAGGGCACAGTCGGGGTGGTGGTCCGCAACGTCAAGGAGGAAGAATTGAGAGGAAGGGGCGTATTTTTGGGTGTTCGAGAGTTGGTTGAACGGAGAGCCGATTTGAGGCGGAAGCAAGGAAGGCTTCAAAGACGAGACCAGGCGCGCTTGATTGAAGAACCAGAACCATCAATGCCTGGGCCAGGGGTAATTATGAACCACGTTCGGTTTGCTCTGACATGGCGGCTACCGGTGCTAACGACGCGATTGGGGACGATGCCAATCTCGCCGGGGGCGCGAACCGCCAGCCTATTCGCTCCCCTGAGTCCCCGAATCCACACATGTCGACTGCCGTTCATAAGCGCCTGGGCGAAGGCGAGAACAAATTGTTATTGTTACCGAGCGGACATTGGTGAACTTGGCCATAAATTGTATCTAGGAAGCAGGCATGAAGCTGGGTAACATTGCAACTATACCACTCTGCTGGTCAGCAACATCAGAGACGCCCATCGTTTGACCGTTGGATTGGCGAACATTATTATTAGGTTTGGCCCAGACCGGCGTTAGCATCACGGCGTAATGTAGGGGTCGACCACTTAAAACACTGCGTCAGACTTATCGATAACCCTTTCGGGGCACCTGCGGTGCACTTGGCAGCCGACGCGGATCCAACCACCCCCCGCCTTCTGTGGCGCTAGCTATCGATACCGGGACACCAGCCACATCCCGGATCAACAAGCCACATCCACGCGAGGAGACACCACGGACCAAAGCATGCAGGTTTTCGATGCATTGATGCAAGTCATCTGATGCTGTGAATTTTCGGTTCGGGAGCATGCTCTTTGGTTACATCTAGACTGCCATGCAGTACGAAGCACACCGCTTCGTCAAAGTGGCTGAATATGTGCTCTGGGACCTAGGCTGTTGAACTCCGTACCTAGGGTAAAGTGGTTACCGAAATCCATCTTTTCGCGAATTCATCGTCCTCTTCAAAGGGATCCAGCACTAATACAGTAGCATTGTCTCTGGTCTACATCTCCCTGCCGTCACTGCTCCAGAAACCCTTCACCGACTTCTGACTTGGGCGAGAAGGGTGCCGCACGAAAAGGACGGATGGGTGGCTGCCCTAGCATAAATGAACAGACTGGGCGCAATCGACCCAGTTACAACGGCACCTTGTCCCCCACGTTCGTCCAGGGCATGCTGATGCTTGTGCGGTCGAGCGCGCACCGCCTTTGGACAAAGTCAGCGGACCAGAGTGCCATTGGACTCTTATTATGAAGCCAGATTGCACTGGTAGATACTATATTGTCGCTCCAGCCCCCACACGAGTGCGTCTTGAAAACTGAATCGTGAATGTGACCAGAGGCGTCTAACTCGGGTGGCCCCCCTCCAACGCCTCACTCGCTGAAAGTGACCCCACGATAAGAGCCCCCGGCGCGAGCTAATCCTCACCTTGCAAGTTGCATGCAGCATGCTCATCAGGCGCATCAGCCTTGAAACATTCTCCAATGGAAAACCTCCCTCCGACTCCAACGCCTGCACGACCGAGACAACCCTGATTGTCGTCCATAGAACAGCTCCAATCTGGCATGCAGAGGCCCACCACATGTGCGACTTGCAACGATCTAAGAGTGTCATGCGTACGGAGCACAGCGAGTTCGACAAGTCTAGACTGGCACCACGGATCAACGTCATGACATGCGATGCGCGCAAAGTGCCCATTTGTTGGTTCGCCCACATCGCGCTCAGGAAGCCAGCCATTTGCCCCAGGGGTGACCGTGGTATCCCTCAAGCGAAGATCATGGTAAGGTAACCTTGCAACGAGATCCTAGGTCCCATGGTGTCATGTTCTACGATACTGTACTCAAGGCCGATGCTTGATTTTGGACTTAATAACCCCGTGCTACGTGCAAGTAGTGACGTCCTTTGGAAGCGAGGCCGATTTGGAGACTTTCGCAAGTTGTTGGAGGACGCGACCGACCATTAGTGGATGTCACGATCCCCAGATCATTTCCCACACTCCACTGTCTGTGTTTCCAAGGACACAGCAACCCGCGACTGGCCTCTCTTTCTCTCTCTCCACCATCACTCCTTTCTGTAAATTTTTGTTCGACCTCATGGCGTCTTGATACGCGTCTCGACCACCGGCAGGTACGGTAGAGATCTTTGATTTCATCTCTTCGCAGAATGGTGCCCTCTTTTCTGCGTCCGCGTTCTGCCAGACCTCGCGTCGGGTCCCAGGGCCCTGCGATCTCTCCCTCGTTCGAGCAACGAAATCCTCGAGTGCCTGTCGCAGACTTTACGGAAGCCGATGAAGACGAGGACGACGATGACGACGATGAAGAGGACGAGGAAGAGGACGGGCGAGGTCAGGGACTTCGCGCTTTTGGCAGGCCCAGCCGCTTCCCAGATGAAGATCCCCACGAGGACCCGGACGACGAAGGGGACGAAGATGGTCAAAGAGACGCGCTGCCTGTCTTGCCATTATTCTCTGCATCTCACCTAGGTATGAATTGGACATTGGCAATGCAAACGGGGACGCTAACCATGTGCAGACTCTCTGCCCGTGTACAGCATCACCCACGCTATTCGAATCATCGTGATCGCTCGCACTGAAACCTCCTTGACGTGGGACCAGTTGAGGTCCCCGCAAGTATCTCAATTCCTCGTCAAGCCGATGCAGCGTCAAATACGAACTCAGCACTTTACGCGTGCTACGATATATGCCCTCATGGCCAACTGCCTGCAGTTCACCAAGGAGGCTCAGCGATACGCCGCCAATGCGGGCACAAGCCACACGAGAGCCAAAGTCTGCGAGCTCTTGGCTCTGAAAATACTCAAGGAGTACTCGACGAGGGAACTCATCGACGCACTGGCGTATGATTTCCACCCTCTGCAAGGCTTGCCGGGTCTCTCGTCCAACGACCTCGCGATTGGAGCAAGCTCGAAGAAAGGAGGGCTGAACCCATCTCGGACCTCCACTCTGGAAGTCGCAATCAGGGCGTCGGCAAAGCACTTTCTGGCTCATCCCGTGGTCGTCCAGCAGCTTGAGGCTATCTGGAGTGGCGCTGTCACGTTTTACTCGGCTGCGGACAGTCTGCACCGGGCACCGCCCAACAGCCCTTCCCAGACCCTGAACGGCAGGATGGGCAAGCCCAATGCTACAACTCCCTTGATCGGCAAAGTATCTTCCCAAGACAAACACCCACATGTACCACCGGGCAGGCGAACAGTGATGCTCTACGACCCGCGGCAAGCCTCGATGCTGAAGCTTTCTCGCCTGCGCGTGCCTCGTTATAGATCATTCCTGTCCACGCTGTCACTAGCCATCCTTATCGGGCTTTTCCTCGCAGTTCTAATCGAGCGGTCTACAAAGATCACAGGACTGGAGCTCGTGTTCTGGTTCTGGAGCGCCGGCTTTATGCTGGATGAGCTTGTCGGATTCAACGAACAAGGCTTTGCGCTCTTCGTCATGAGTGTATGGAACTTGGTCGACTTGGGCATCCTCGTGCTGCTCATTGTGTATTACTGCATGCGCGCCTACGGCGTCTTCATGGCTGACCCGCATCACTGGAACGATATGGCCTACGACGTGCTAGCTGCTAACGCCATTCTACTCCTGCCACGCATCTTCAGCGCGCTAGATCACTACCAGTACTTCTCGCAGCTCCTGATTGCGTTCCGACTGATGGCTGTCGATCTGGTGGCCGTCCTTGTCCTGGTCCTGATCATGTGCAGTGGCTTCTACGTCTTCTTCGTCCTGTCAGACAACAAGAACGACGGAGGAGAAGTGGCATTCAAGATCTTCCAGCTGCTCATGGGCTTCACGCCTGCTGCATGGGATGTGTAAGTTGAGCGGCGAGCTTTCGAGCCTGGTAACCGGGCTGTTCACTGACATGGATAGGTGGCCTACTTACAACTGGCTTGGACGGGGGCTGCTCGTGCTTTTCCTGTTCATCTGCCATTTTCTGGTCGTGTAGGTCTCTAATACTCCTACAATCGCTAACTAGTGCTTACAACTCGCAGCACCATCCTCATCACGGTCCTCACCAACTCCTTCATGGCCATTGCTTCCAATGCGACCGAGGAGCATCAGTATGTGATCTCCGTCTGCATCGTGTTTAGCCCGAAGCTAATCATTATAGATTTCTGTTTGCTATCAACACTATTTCTATGGTCAAGAACGACGCTTTGTTCTCTTACATCGCACCAAGCAACATCTTTGCATGGCTGCTCATGCCTCTGAGGTACTGTATGCCCCTCAAAGAGTTTGTGTGGCTCAACCGCACCATCATCAAAATTACACACTTTCCAGTGCTCTTCTGCATTTATTTGTATGAGAGGCTCTGGCTTGCATCGAGTGTGTTTGAGCCCACAGATCTCATCGACAACAGCTCTGGTGGACGTGACAGGAACCTTGCATTCATCGATGCTGCTAACAGAAGCGCCATCTTCAGTCCCAACGTCAGAGTGAGGGAAGAGTCGGTGGCGGGATTCCAGAAGGATCGTGCATTGGAGGAAGTTTTCAGACGCATGCCCGAGCCTGCTACGCTGAGAACGCAGCGCAGGAATGAAAGACAGAAGGCGCAGACTGCCATCAGGAACTGGATGGACCAGCACGATGAGGATGGCGGCACGCAATCGAATTGGCCCACAATGGATAGCAGAGCCTTGCCGGACTGGCATCGCAGGTTGAGTGCTGGTCGGGATCGCCCTTCGCAACTGCGGCACATATCTGATGTTCGCTCCACAGCAAGCGACCCTGCTGATCTGATGTCGAACGTCGGAGGGTTGCCAACATTCCCCCGGAGACCACTGAGGAAGGATGTCGTGCTCATGGCGCCCGACTACAAGGAGAATACGGACGCCGATGGGGACGACGAGCTCGTCACGAATGACGAGGACGAAGAAGATAACGTTACGCATGAGGTTAGCAGTCGGAAGGGCGCGATGGGGTCGCAAGCCGATCCAGAGGGGGACTACTTCACGGCACCTGTGACATCCCGACTTGTGAAGCTGGCATCTTCTGCTGGCTCTTCTGAACGTGGTGTGCCGGCGACCCCTCGACAGGCCGCTCCACGCCGCGCGGGCATGCACAGCCGGACAATGTCTACGAACACGATACTCTACAACCCTGGCGAGGTGAAACAAGCCCTGAGGGTTGTCCACAGCTCGTCTTCGGCGGCCTCGCACGGAAGGGCGGACCAGACAGGTAGCGGTCGTCAGAGCGGACGCAGTGGAGGTGATAAGACCCCAGGGAAACGCGCATCGCCTCGGCGACGATCGCCCCAGAGACAAACCGCGGCAGCGGCCACCCAGCCACGACCAGTTACCGCACCGCGCGGGTTGACTGACAATGGCGGCATCACTCGGACGGCTTTGATGAGCATCGATCCCCGCAACCGACCGCGCGACGCACGGAGACTGCCGTCTGTCGACATGAGCATACTGTCTGGCGACACCAGCCTGCGGTATGCCAACGACGACGTCCACGGTGGTATGGCCGGCAGCTTCCAGACCCAAATGGCCATGGCCATGATGAAGGACAACCAGAGGCGCGTGGCCGGCAACATTGATGCCGCAGACCGTGACAGGATGGGACGCCTGGTGCTGGCGAGAATGAAGACCCTGGAGGAGGGCTTTGCGGATATCATCAAGGAGGTGCGCGCAATGAAAGAGTCGGGCCCGTCTACCAGACGTAATTCCGACACGGAATTCAAGGGCCAGCCAGCGAAAAGGGCCAAGGGCGATACGACACCGAACAAGGCGGGCGGTAAGAGGCCCGTCAGCCGGCGAAGCTGGAAAGAGCCCAAGGACATTAAAGGGAAAGGCAAGCGATTGGTGTATTCGTCTGACGATGAGGCTGATGGCGATGAGGGCTTCGCCAGACGAGGGAGCTCAATGTGAGTCGCGGTTTCCAAGGAGGGTGCAGGGCGTTCGGTTGCATGGTTTGCGTAAGTATATATGGGCTTTGGCGTTTCGCAAGACTTTGTGCGCACCAGAGCATATACGACCACCTCGCTTGGTATCTAATTCGAGAAGATGCGCACCACAGATGAGTTCACTTCCTAGATTCGCTATGAGTCAACTTGCGGGGCTGTTAACTAGGACCTTGAAGGTGGTAGGTAACGTGATACCAGTACCTACCTGGAATGATGATACGTGAGTACCTACCTTTCGGCCCGCTAGACATGCACGCAGGCGGGGGATTTGCAGCCTTACGACGCTCCATGTCCGTCGACTAGTAGGTACGTACTCCAGTCATCGTCGGCGTGTGATCTGCCTGGTTTAGGCAACATGGAATTTTTGAAGACTAGAGTCCCAGGGAGATCGACTACGACAATGGCCCAGTCCAGTTTGCCCGCCTTTATTCAGGCAGTTGCACAGCACGGAGCTGTGATTGGTTCGTGAGGACGACAACAGTCAATGCAGTGCCTCACACCATCTTTGGGAAAGAGCCTGCAGAGGAGGTGTTGCCCAGTAGCCGCTGATATTGATCACAGGCAGATCGGTTGCTCTTTCCCTCATTGGGGTGGACGGGCCAGTTCCCCAACACATGGCCATGATGACCGGCTTGGCAGCGGTAGCAGCACAGCACAGCTCAGCATCAGCATGTACAGTCAGGTGTCTATCATCTTTCTGCACGGACAAGTGACATGAGTCCTCGCCCTCATCCACATCTTTACATCACATTCGTGTGACGCTGGCTGACTCATGCCATCGACGCAGCGTGTCTTGTTTGCCTTGTCAATCACAAGGCAGCAAACCGTATGAGCGACGTGGGCCTTTGAAACTTCGCCTCAGCTAGCTGTCAGCATATTGCCTCTTTTCATCCTCACGCGCTCCCCCGCTGCTTCAAATTCTGGGGCATTGCCGCTACACCATGTCGGATCCTGGCCTCACATACAATGGCTGGAAGTCGCCTGAGCGTCCAGCATGGTCGACCGACGCCTTCATGGCAATAGATGAGGAGCAACAGAAACCTGGTGGCGACACCGCCGCGCCGAAACCCATACCCAATGCTAGCACGAGCTACGAAGATGCGCCACCAACCTATGAGTTGACCGAGTCCCAGACTCGAGAGTTCATCCGCACAGGGCAGCTGCCACTCAACACGGCTGCCGTGGACGACGGCTTGCGGGCATCTCTGGAAGACGACGGTCAATTGTCTCTCTGGGAGCGGAAGGACAATGCATTTGCTTCTAGTGGGGGAAACGATGGCTTCAGTCAAGCGCAGTCTCACAATAGCCGCACCGCCCACTCAGCAGCCGATGACACGATCCAGTTTCCTCACATCACTTTGGGCGAGGGCGATGTACTCGTTTTCGTTGACGTCCCGAAGACGAAAGTTGACAGTCGACCCGCGACAACTTGCATCGGTGTTGCCCCTTGCAATCAAAGCTTCAGGGTCCATTCGGAGAAGCTCCTGGCACTGAGGGATAGCAAGTTCCCAGCCATGCTCGACAACGAGATCTATCAAGCCAGAGTTCGACGACGGCGCAAGCTCGATCCCGAGCAGTATCCGGGTATACACTATTTCTTGGACATGACGCCACCCGTCGAAGGTGACGACCTCGTCTTCCAAATGATGAGCCTGTCCCTCCCCCAGGGCATAATGGACTGGTGGTCCGCAGACTTATTCCATGGCGTTGATTCTCAACTAGTACGTGGGCACGACGATCTTTGCTCTTGCTTCAGAGACCGCCATCTGGCCGACCAAAAACAAGCACAAAGGAGGCTTGTCAACACTAAAACCTTGGGCATGACCGAAGACGAGAGGGCTCTCTACTTGGAATCTGTTGGCATGACAGAGGACGATCTACTTCCTGCGAAACCGCCGCTGACATTGCCGCCATCTGTCACGGATCTCGAAAGACTCCGCGCGCGTGGTGCCACAGAAGTGATCAATACACCCTCGTGGTTCCAAATCCCCGACTACTGCCCTTTCCGCCACTGCAACAGCATCATTCGCCTGTTTATGATCATTGAGGACAAACCAGTAGAGTTGAAGTCGGCAGCACGCGTCTGGACCATGGTTGGCATCAGCAAGATCATGGATTGCCCCTCGGTGGTGAGCACCCATGTTGCAGGCTGGGTCCTATCCAACCCCAGGTTCATTGAGGTTCTCCCCGAGGAAGCTTTCGAGATTGGCTTCGCTCTCCAGCTGCCTCAGGTCACTTTGGCCGCTTATCGGATATTAGTCAACGAGTTGGCCCTAGAAGAAGCTGCGGATGACAGTCGCCTGACGGCGCGGTCCCGGTTGACGATCTTTGGCCGCCGGAAGCGCGAGATCAGTGACGACGAGCAGAGCAACCTGATTGAACATGCCGCCAGAGCCTTCATTGAACGTGTAAACAGCAACCTTGCCTGGCTACAGAGCCCTTCTCTCTTTGATCATCTCGACATACCTCAATGGGCCCACCTCCACAAAATGAAAAGGCTTCTTGAGCTCGAAGATGACGGCACTTTCGACGCAGCAAAGAAGGCGCTTTGTAAGCTGATGGACGCTCTTGCGCACAAGGCAAGCCATGCGGTCGAGATCCTTGTCAGATGCGGTGCCTATGGTCGCGAAGCAAATGCTCAGTGGGACGAAGACCGTGCAGCCGTTTTGACGCCCCAGGCCTTTAGGCCAATCCAGGAAATCATGCTGACCCTGAACACAACGCAGAGGCTCCTGCTGCCTTCCTTCTACCACGACTTGGAACGACGGCTGAAAACAATGTACCCCGGGATGGATTCCCTGCATCCAGACTCTCGCCACCAGCACTTCTTGCTCGGTGATGTCGTGCGGGAGCTGAATAAGCTCGTTCAGGCGCAGCCAGATAGACGGCACCGAGAAGAATGGAACTCTGTCTTTGCGCCCGGCTTGAACAATCTACGCCTGGCCGTCCCTTTGCTCGACATGGAACGTTTCGGAGATGAGGTCGAGTATGCCTTGAAACCGATTGTGAGGTCATGGAAGCGCGGGGATTTAGGAGATAAGGATGCCATGCCCCAGCTCAACATTACGAGACATCTCCTCCTGGCCCTCACTCACAATGAGTTGAAGTTTCTGCCGCTGTGGGCTGGCGGGAACAACGATGGTACGGGAGGCGTGTTTGGATCATATGTACCGCCGACGGACATGGGCCCTAATGGCCCAGGCCCGGCCTTTCATACTGGGTGCACCATCCCTTCTGGCCCGCCTAGCCTGTCTGAATCACTCCTAGACGAGATCACTGCCTTCAACATCAAGGGCAGCACAACAGCTGGGTCCGTGGATGTCCACGACAGTATCTCAACAGTCTACCGCCCGGAAAAGGTCATTGTGGCGGACTCGTCCATCGCATCGGAGAGCACCTCGGGCATGGAATCCGAGTACGATCGCGCGCGATTCGAGATCCCCGCGGAGCATCAGAACATGGGGCAGGCTGTCGAACTCATGGTGGACTCGATGGATTGCTCCGACGACACCGCTACGATTGGCGCCGACTCGGACTCGGACCACAGCTTGGATGACTTTGAGGAGGCCAGAATGCATAAATGATAACAGCAATGGATCTACTGCCATCTCCTCGAGTGCGAAGGAGAGCAGGTCTCAGCTCCAACATCCGACGACCAACGGCGGTGGAGTGCCTGATTCCCCGGTCCCATACATCGGGCTGATTTAGAACAGCGTGTGCATATCTTGGAATTCTCTTGGGAAACACGATATGAACTTGGTATGCAAGAACTAAAAAGAGCGAGGGCGATGACGCTTAATAATGATGATCACGACGAGACGACTGTTACGCAGCGTACAAATATACAAACCAACCGAAGCCTGAACGCCATGCATGCATAACCCTGTCTCATTACACATGATCAGCCCATGTTCATCGTATTTCCCGAGCCTTTGGGGTTGTTGTCCTTGAACTCGTCCCAGTCTCTGGCCTTGTACATTTCCCTCTCCATCGCCTCGTAGTCATCCTCATCAATGACCTTCTTCGGCTCCTCCCCGCCCTCGATGATGTTGCCTTGCCGTCTCTCCTCCTCGAGATACTCATCAATCGTCATGGTGGGCAGGTTGTGGCCCGAGCGGAAGACGCCCTTTGTGCGCTCCCCCCTCGCGTTGGCGCCCAGCAGCGTGAACGGCTGCAGCGGTTTCCCAGCTTTCGACAGCAACGGCCCCCCCGTGCCTGGCTTCATGCGCATGGGTCCGTCGAGCCTCGTGTCGTCGTCACGCTCTTCTATCTCCTTCAGCCGCTGCTCTGGCTGGTCGGGCACCGCCTTCAACATGTCAATTTCCCTATTGATCGAGTCCAGCGCGTGGAATGTCTTGTGTAGCCGGTACGCCACGTTGGTCAGGTAGACCTCCCTGATGACCTCCTCATCTCCGTTCTGCAGATAGCGTGGGTTCTTGCGCAGCGCCTCGAGCTTTGTCTTGAGCTGCTTCTCGGCCTTGAAGGCGGCGATCTTTGTGTTGCGCTTGGCAGACATGTCCATGCCCCGCGGCACCACCCCAAACTCATCGTCCTCTTCGCGGTATCTGTCTAGGAGTTTGTTGTAAGGTGGTTCGACGAGGCCGTATGATTCGACGAGGTTGAGGAACAGGTCGTATATCCTCTTCGTCTTCTTCAGGTGCTGCACCCGTTCGCTGGGCTTGTTGTGCCCGGGCGCGCGCTCCATCAGCTCAGCCATGTGATATGCGGTGAGCATATAGGGCAGTTCGGACGTGGCAACATCATCGAGCGTCTCGTTGACGGAGAATACTGAAGCAGCAGCGAGGGTTTCGAGAAGTTGTTGATGCAGGGCGATGGTGGATTCGACATCGGCGGCATAGGCGGCAGAGGTAGCGTCTGCGCGCGACTCGAGATCGGTTCGTTGCTTCTCAGTGGCTTCTAGTAGTGACGATAGCGTCTGGGGGGTATCTAAAGGGTCCATTCTGGCAATCTGGTGGTTTCGTGTCTGAGTAGAGTTACCGAACCTTTGACCCGAAAGCTTAGGGAAGCTTTTGGCAACCATCGTATCGGTAACCAAGTGACTATCTGGTTGTTGCCCCACCCCCACCATTCAACGACTCAAGGAAGGCTACCCTGTACCCGAGTAAGGGCTTCATGTGTGGCAAGATATCACACCTAGCCTCCATTGCTTTGTGTTAAGGTCAAATACCAACGGTAGGTAGACACGGCATGTATCAAGAATGCCTTAAAGAGCTGTATATATCTCGCGTCAAGTGTATAAGCTGTGTAGAAAGTAGAAAGAACGCCCCTGACGCCACGTAACCTTTTCAAGGTTAGTCCTCATCATCATCCATGTCGAACCCGTCATCACTCTCATCATCCTCGTCTAGCCCCATGGTCGAATCCTCGTCGATGATCACTGGCTTCCTCGCTGCTGCAGCCCGGCCTGGTCTCCCACGCGCCGCCGGTCTCGGGGCTGGGGATTCAGGGTCGGCCATGTCTTCATCCTCATCCTCCTCGTCGTCTACTGGTACAGACTTCTTAGCCGCAGACTTCTTCAATGCGTAGGCTTTGGCCGCGGGCGAAAGCGTGGTCTGCTTGGGCGCTGGCTTTGGCTTCGTAGCCGGCTCATTGGCGGCCTTATTCTTCACTCCTGCAGGGCGACCACGGGCCTTCTTCACTACTGGCAGAGCATCCGCCTTGGAAGCCGAGGGCTTCGGTTTGGGTGCAGCCTTTGAAACAACCACAGGCTTCTCGTCGTCATCGTCGGAGAGGAACTCGTCAATGTCCTTGGCCTTGCTTGCGGGCTTGAACGGTGAAGACTTGGCTAGCATCTCGTAGTTGGTGTCGTCCGGGCTGTCCTCATCGAACGCTTTCGATGACTTGGGCTTGGGCTTGGGCTTGGAGCCACTGGGGCCGCCGCTCGACTCGGGCCTGGTCATTGCGTGCAGGCTCAGCCTACCAGTGCCAGCCCCCGAACCACTCGACTCAGGCTCCGATTTGCCGATACCTTTCACCATCGCGCCAACGTCACCAAGCATCATGTCGTCATCCTCGTCGCTATCCGAGTCGAGGTCGATGAAGGTCTTGGCTCTGGAAGCAGCAACGCGCTTGTTGCGTGTCGGTTGCGGCACCGGCTCTTCTTCCTCATATTCGGACAGCGATAAAGCCGGAGTTTCCTTCTTCACCACGGGCTTGGCTGCAGGAGCGGATGATGGCTTGGCCCGGCTCAGCGCCGCAAAGTCGTCGTCAGAGAATCCGTCCAGGGCGGTGCTAGGCTCTGCCTTGGGCTCCTTCTTGACAGCGGTTTTGCCACTGCCAAACATCTCCGCAAACCTCTGAGCGCTCTTCGTGTTGGACGGCGCAACCGCCGCCGCCGCCTTGCTGGTCTTGGCCTTTGACTTGGCCTTGGCTTCAGGCTCATAATCATCTTCATCCTTGGCCTTCTTGCCACGACCAGCGCCAATCTTCTTTGAAACACGACGACCAGTCCTACGAATGTCCTTCGCGATCTGAGCGTCAAGAGTCTCCTGTTTCTCCCACTCTACGGCGAACTCGTCGAGGTCACGGCACCAGAGGTCCTTTTCACTCAACGCCAGCAGCTCGTCATGCTGAGCCTGCTTGTTGCCCATGGCCTCCTTGAGTTTGGCAAGGCGTTCGGCAGTCAGTGACCAGATAGGCATCTAGAGCGTGTCAGTCAAGGCTTGCTGCAGTGCGGGGCGGACGTGGTACTTACCGACAAAAGATAATCATAGTCACGGGCACTTCCCTTCTCGGAGGAGTCATCGTTCTCATCGTCGCCAGACTCGTTCATCTCGTCCTCAGCATCTTTCTTCTTCTGGTTGACGCCGTTCGGGAAGGCCTCGTAATCACGGTCGCGGAGCTCTTGGACCAGAACATCCTTCCTCTTCTTCCCAACGACTAGCTTGCCGTCGATGATCTCTTGGATGAAACGAGCCTGGTTGGTCACTTTGCGGAACTCGCGGTGGTAGACATCCAGCCAGTGCTTCTTTCGCTCGGTGTACATCTGCAAGCGGTGGACGTAGAATGCGTCCAAGATGTCCTCAACCTTCTCATATCTGCGGATGCGGCCTTCGGCATCGAATGCCACCATGTTCGATGTGGCGACTTGCTTCTGCAGCTTGAACTTTTCCAAGAGACCAGCCTCCATTACCTTGTCAATGTGCTTCTCATCTACCTGGATCTCAAAGTGTACGGTCTGATGATCGTTGAACTCCTTGTAATCCTTGATCCAGCTGGGGCCATCATCCCCGCTGATGATCTTTTCGAGCTGTGCCTTGAAGTTGTCGGTCCACACGCGGATGGGCAACTCCGTGATGATGATCTCGTTCGGATTCCTGTCATCTCTGTAGGCAACGCCGTTGAACTTGAAGCGGTCGGGGCCGGCGGGCTCGGGAACACCTTTCCAGCCACGGAACCAGGGCATCATCGATTCGAATGGAGCTTCCTCCGTGTTATCTGGGTCAAGGCGCCCCATGCGTCGTTTGAGGTTGTTGACAATGTCCATGGGGTGGTAGTTGGGGATGTTGGTGCTCCAACCGGTGCCGATACCATCAGCACCGTTGACCAGGACCATGGGTAGAATGGGCGAGTATGTATCCGGCTCGATAGTCACGCCTTCTTCCGTTTGGTAATTCAAGTTGGGCTCGTCCAGTGGGCTGAAGATCTTGCGCGCAAAGGGTGACAGACGGGTGAAGATGTAACGAGGACTGGCCGCGTCAGAACCACCAGCGAGACGGGAACCAAAGGTGCCGCTGGGCTCGAGACAGTTAATGTTGTTGGAACCAACAAAGTTCTGCGCCAGGCCAATGATCGTCTGATGCAAGGATGCTTCACCGTGATGGTACGAGGTTTGCTCGGAAACATAACCAGCCAACTCAACGACCTTGGTGTCCTTGACCAGGTTCCTCTTGAAACAAGCGTAAATGACCTTGCGCTGGCCTGGCTTGAATCCATCCAGCACAGATGGAACTGATCGCACATTGTCAGCCATGCTGAAAAGGATCAGCTCTCGGTTGACAAAGTCCGTATGCTTGATGACCGATGTGGACATGTCGAGGTAAGTGCCCGGCACGAACTCTCCCAGCCAAGCCTTTCGCGCATCTGCCTTTTTCTTGCTGAAGACCAGCTCATAGAGCTCGGGTTCACCTGGCTGTACAGTCTGGAACTGCTTCAGATGCTTGTCAAGGTCCTTGAAATAGATTTGGGCGTCCTCAGGGGTTGATGAACCCAGACCCTTCAAGTACTTGCTTCGCCACTTGGTGAGCTCGTTGCGGTGGGCTTCTTTCCATTCCTCGTACTGTGGTTGAGTGAAGAAGGACTTGAGTCGCAAAGGTTTCTTGGGGTTAGAGCCTTGCCACACCTTGACAATGGGCGTGATGAATCCCTGGAAGAAGCCTGGCACTTGAAGCAAGGAGGGGTACATGACTTGTAGAAAGTTGATGAGAAGCCCCTTGATATGACTACCATCGTGATCCTGATCAGCCATGATCATCAGATGGCCATAGCGCAGACTCCTGTTGTCGGTATACACAGCCTTGTGCTTGAGGCCTAGGAATTGCTTGATGTTTTGGATTTCCGTATTTTTGGAGATTTGGTCCGCAGTAGCATCGCGGACGTTGAGCATCTTACCTCGCAAGGGGAAGACACCGATGCGGTCGGGGTCAAGAATTGCACGCCCAGCGACGGCCAGACCTTTGGCGGAGTCACCCTCAGTCAGGATCAATGTGCATTCATGACCACGGCGAGTGCCAGCCAAGTTAGCCTCGACAAGCTTGGCATTGCTCACTCGTGAGCGCTTGCTGCCGTCACTCTTTGCCATCAATTTGTCGGCCTTCTTTTCGGCGAAGGCCATGATGTTCTGCAAAGCCTCGGATGCGGCGATCTTTTTTAGGAACTTCTCGCTGAGCTCGCACTTGCTACCGAATTGGCTGACCTTGGTAGTGGTCTGCTCCTTGGTCTGTGAGTTGAAAGTGGGGTTGTTGATGAGACAGTTGACGAACACAAAGATGTGATTTCGTAGATGGTTCTGCTTCAACGTGTGCCCCTTTGCCTTCTTGTTCAGCTGCTTGAGTAGAGCATTTGTCATCTGATCAGCGATGTAGTTGACGTGTGTTCCTCCTGAGGTGGTGGCAATGGAGTTGACGAACGAAACTTGTTGGAATGTTCCGTCCGAGACCGTGAAGCCGATCTCCCACCGGGGATGGCCCTTGTCATCATCAATCTCGACCGTCGTCACCGGGGTCACACCTTCCTCCTGGGCTCTCGTGTGGGCAATGGCCTTGGCGTACATGTTGCAGTACGACTTGAAGTCCTTGATCTTGATATGCTCGCCGTTGAGGTACGTTCTAACGCCGCGAACCGTGCCTGCCATATCGTAGACACGTCGCAAGAGTAGACTTTCTAGCGTATCGTCGATACCCTCCGGCATGTTGAGCTTCTCAAAATCGGGTTTGAATGTCACACGCACAAAGTCAGACGTCTTGCTCGACGTGATCTTTGCCTTGGTCACGTGAAGCATGTTATCCGTCCATGTCTGCTTGTATCTCTTGCCATTCTCGTTGTCCTGGCATTCGAGAGTAAACTCCTTGCTGAAAATGTTGCAGAGCTTGGCACCATAACCGTTTCGGCCGCCGACAGTCTTCTTCTCGTTGTCGTCGTAGTTGGCACCTGTAAGGAGGACACCAAAGATCATCTCGGGAATGTACATTTTTTCCTTCTCGTGCATAACGATAGGGATACCCTTGCCGTTGTTCTCGACGCTGATGACACCTTGCTCTCTGTCGATGGTGATCTTCATGTGCGACATGCTCGAGTCACGCTGCTTGTTGTCCGCAGCATTGACCAGAATCTCGTCAAAGATTTTGTAGAAACCGGGCACAAATGTGACCTCCTTGTACTCCATCAATTGAGTCTCTTTGTTGTAGACCCACATCGTCTGGGTGGTTTTTTCGATTGAGCCAACGTATGTGTCAGGACGGTGCATGATGTGCTCACGCTGGGTGAGCTTCTGGTATGTCTCGCTCGCTGTCTTCTTCTTGGTCGGGCCTTTTGATGTTTCCTCGACCGCCATGCTGTCATTCTCAAGCTCGGCCAGGGGGGCGCCTGCAGACTTTTTGACGGCTGGTGCCTTCTTTTGCTTCTTGGGCGGAGTGTTGGAAAAGCCAGAGCCATCGGCCGAATCGTCGTCTTGGTCGTCATTCTCCGGGGCGGGTCGCTTCTTGCTGACCTTGAGGGTACTTTGTGTCATCTTCTTTGCTTTCGGCGCCGGCGCCTTCTTTACAGCCGCAGCCTTGGTCTTCTTCTGTCACGGGGGTGATGTCAGCCGGTTGTCGGAAGAAAAGAGCGTTGAAGATCTGACGAGGTTCTGAGGGTCAGGAAGCTCATGGTGAGCTGATACGCAGGTGATGTTGTTGTTGGGAGATCGGATGCTCTTGAGACGCGAATACTTACAATTACAGGCTCAGGGACGAAGCCATCAGACTCGGCCTCGGAGATGAACGCCGACTCGTCTGAATCCATCTTGGGGTGTGCTACAGGTATCGAACAGAATCTCTCAACGGCGAAACGAGGGTTTATCGACAGCGGATGCACAGGGTACAAAGTTGAACATGGATATGGAGCTGAGATCCAGGAGCCCCTTGGTCGAGTGGCAAGCAGCGCTTTTGCGCAAGATCGCAATAGTAAAGAGTGGCGTAGGGAGTGTGCCACGGTGATGCGAAAACAAGTCAAAGATTGGAAATAGTTGGCGATGCAGGGTGCGGAATCACGAGGATGTCGTCGGCGTTGTTGTGGTTTCCTCGATGCAAAGTACATAAACAAAAACGCGTCTTGAGCCAAAGGTCGCGGTTCAGTGGGGGGAGCGTGTCCTGTGGCGCTAGCAGGGGCGCGGCCCCCGCCGGGAAGATGGGATCCACTCAAGGGCGCGGCGTCAAGTGGCTGCACGTGGCGCAGGATGCCGTATCACGTGCCATAGATCTTGCTTGGGATCACGTGCACTACGGCTGCCCATCTTCATCTTCGAACTCGGTGAATTATGAAATGATATCGTACTTGTACATAATGCAATGGTTACAGTGCACTTAATGCATCATGCTCGGTTACGTTCTTGCCGTCAACCTGCTGGCCACATGTAGGCTGCCTCGTACGACCAAACTTCTGAGCTAGACTCTCGAGTCTTCGCATGTTCTTGCAGTCAAGGAAGCTTGCACCGCCAAGATCAACCGACTCCAGTCTCTCCCGACGGCAATGCCGTCCTGGCACCCTGCTTTATCGGGTAGCTTTAAATGAGAGGTCCTCCCGTATCAAACGGCAATTTGTGGGAACTACTAATTACGCAGTGGCTTTCCCGCCAACTCGCCCCAAGGGCAGAACTCGGGCGAATGCCATCTGATACAGGCATTGGGACTGTGTACCAGGCTTTCTTGAGCCTCCCCCAGACAAGACGCCTGCATGATTTGGCACGCCATGTCCTCGCCAAAGATTTTGTCCTCGAGGATTATGCAACCTTCCGTGTCGCTGCTCCCGGCCACGGGTCAAGCAGTGATTGTCTACAGCGCGCACCTCGTCCTACCGAACCACCACGCGACGCCTTTGAACTTCAAAGCAGGCAGCCAGAGTTTGCCCTACACTGTGCTCACTGCTTGGCAATTCTTGTGAGGATCACAGTTTGAAACACTGCCGTGCAACAGCCCACTCTACCCCCCCTATCCTAAACGCTACATCGACTAGCTGGAAACCCCAGACCCTAGCACTCTTCTGACGGGCCAGTCTGTTCAAAGCATAGCATGATTGACGCGCTTGAATCGTCTAGTAGCGGGCAAGTGGGCAAAGACAAAGCATGGTTGTCTGGTCAGCCCATAGCGACATGCATGGACCTTCAAGAGGCACCATCGGCGACCCTGGCTTGATGCTGAGCTAATATTGCTAGTCGACTGGAAATACTCCATCCATCACCTCTCTATGAGGTTGCCATCATGGCTCTTGTGAGTCTGAATGGGGCTGGGCCTCGATCATGGATGCCATGCATCCCTGGGCGTGTTTGGTATGACAGCAGGCTTGTATGCTGTGCCCCTTCGGGCACAATTCGTGCGTCTGTGGCACCATGACCGGGCAGCGGCTACATGTACGCAACTCAGATCCCCAAGGGTCTTATGCCAGATGCTTGCTATCGCTGGACTCTGCGGAAACCCAAATGAACATCTTGAAGGGTCATCACTTGTGTGCATCGAGGACTGGCGTGCCTCGATGGGGTCGCGATCTTGAATGTGAAATGGGCGCATGACGGGTCGACGTTGCCGTCATTTCGGCTACCTTCTCATGGGCCATGGGTCTCCAAGCCGGGCTCGACGAAGGAGGCAAGTCTACACATGGCTGGCTCCAGTCCCCACCCTCATTCACCGTTACGCAGAGGTATATACTTGGGGAGGGTTTCGATGTTGTTGTCCGCCAACTGCAGTCCGTCTTGAAACCAGCTAGACCGGCTGTCCACCAGGTCGATGCCGCATCTGGACACCTTTCGTGGCCATACCCGTTGCGTGAACGGTTCTTAATGATTTTGGGCGCTCGCCAGTGCCCGTTTGGGAAGGTATCGAGTGATTCATTGTCGATCAAAGGGCTTGGATCTGTGCAGTATGCTGTGGCAGCACGTAGTCTTGGGCGTCAAGTCTGGGGAACATGGCCCGCGTGCTACCCGTCTGCGCAGGGAGGTGAGATGAGCCGTTGGAGGCAAGCTGGTGCCCAGCCAACCCAGCAAGCTTGTATGAAGCATAGTCAAGTGACCTTTGCTCTTCCTGAACGAGCCGTGCCTGTGTCGACACTCGCGTCACGGTGCAGTCTGCGCATGTTTTCCCGTGCACTCTCGACCTTGCACAGACGGTCAAGTCAGTTCACCTTCCAGAGACCGGCCGACTGGATGACCGCAACTTTCCATCACATTGTCTTGGACCGTCTGTCACTTTGTGGCTTCCAGCTAACGACCTTGTCAAAACGCAGGTGGAGACGGACAAACAGTCACTCTGGGATTTCACAGGCTCGCAGGAAGCACACCTTGACGGTGTGTCGGAAACAGAGAAATACTTGGCTAGAGTCACATCTGTGGCCGTCACTTGAGCGCAGAAAGGTGCTGTTGATCCTGGCCCATCGCGAGAGAACTGACGCGCCAATGCGCTCCTGCGTTTGTCAAGCTGATATTTGACCCAGAGCTGGAGCGGTCGGTCCATGGCGATTCAGCATCTTCATTTTCTTACTTCAAGTCCCTGTCCCGTCGATGGTCATTGAGTAACTGCCAACTCTGTTGGACTGTTGTCCTTTCAAGTCGACCATGGGAGAACGCATAGCGATCCAGTCGATACTCAACACCACCTCGCCACGTTTGTCACCTTACCCTTTCCCCTGAGATGGTACATTCTACTGACAATTTCTAGCATCAGACTTCTCTTCCCCCCCCTCTGATGTGCCTGATGCGTTTCCGCACTTCGTTGACTCGGTGCCGGCACCGTCCAAGGCCAAGAAGACCAGAGACTCGAGCGACTTGTCGTACTCGCGAGCTACGGGCTACTACAAGTTCGCCCCTTTCGAGGATCTGGACGAGAAGGCTATGCGAATGATCCGGCCGTACAAGATATACCCGTTTGGCGAGATTGGCGCCTACATCGCACACATTCCGTATAGCAGTGACAAGAAAGATGTCATGGCCAAGACTGGCAGGGAGAAGTTTGAGAGTCAGGCGTCTCGCCCTCTGGAAGCCTCGACCATACATGCTAACACGCAGCAGTCTTTGTGTATAAATTCACCGACCCGGCGGACGAAAAGCCTTATGAGATCATGTGGGATGTTAAAGGCCCTGGCTACGTGCGCATCAGCCCCTTTTTCAAGTGTCTCAAACACAAGAAGACCGGCCCGGCCAAGATGCACGAGGCCAACGCGGGCCTGCGTGAAGTGTCATTCCACATGACGGGGGGCAATCGCATCGCCCAAGGCAAGTATACCACTCCGCTGTGCACTGCTCCGAGGCTGACCTGATCGTGTCGTATCTAGGCTACTGGCTGCCCTACCGCTGTGCGAGAGCCGTCTGCGTCAAGTTCTGCTACCCGATTGCAGGAGCGTTGATCCCCATCTTTGGGCCGACCTTTCCGGACGACTGTGTGAAGCCCGACTCACCGCACTTTGGCCGTATGGACATTGACCCGCAGGAGATTGCGGATGCCAGGAGCGAGGCTTTGGCGTACCGCTTGTCGGCGAGGGCTATGCCCGTCACGAGTCATCCGCGGGACGAGGAGAGCCGGTATTCTCGCTTCGGGGCCATGATGAATCAAGGGCTCCAGTACGCGCCGGTCAACACGTCGTGGGAAGAGATGTACAGCCGACACCCACGCAGCGACCCATTCCTCAACCGCAGTGCTCCCTCCACGCCGCCCCGGAGCAGTAGCGCCATGCAGCACGAGGAACCACGCGACCCAAAGACCCGCGACGTTCTTCCACCTGGCAGTGAACGTCCCATCTGGCGCGCCATCAACTACCATCCTCCTCCTCCCCTTTATCATCCCTCGCCGGCAGGTCAGCGACTACCGCCCATCCGCACCCAGGACCATCGTCCGTCTCCACTACCTCAGTTGTCATCATCAGCTACTGACATCCTTGACCCGCGTCTGCAGCATCCAGCAGCGCTAGGCGATCCTTTCGAGAAGACCCGCAAGCGCCATCAGACAGACGGTGGTGAATATCTGCGCAAACGACGCCGCATCGAGCCATCCCGCCACAGCGACGATCTGACCACTACAACGCGGCGCGAGGCTTTAGAGCGACCACAGGAGTGCCGTCGCAGTAGGTTTTACGAGCGGCAAACATCCACGATGGACGGCGCGGCTCGCGGCTGCACAGGCAAGGATTACGAGGCAGCGTCGATCCTGGAAGCTTTGCACAAGACAGGAAAAGTGAGCCCTGCGCTCAAACCTAGATCCAGGACCCCTTGAGCTATAGGCAGCGTTGACATTGGTACTGTTTTTTGTCTTTCCTCGGTAGCATTCGTGACATAGCGAGCACAGCGGAGTGAGTATGTTTGTATCATGCATGGGGCGGGCGGACAGGTCTGCTATTGAAACTCTCTCCCCGCAAGGAAAATCATCTTTATTTATGCTTTGCCCGCGATGGCCTTCTTCTGCTCCTTGAACGTCTTGACCCATTCGTCAGCCTGCGCCTTTGGCAGCACGAATATCCTCACGACACCATCTACCACTTCGACCTTGCCGGTGCCCAGCACCTTGAGCAGGGTCACCCTCTTGCCCATCTTGAGCAGGCCACCCTCCCTGGTCTCCACGTAGCACTCCACGCCCTCGGTGGTATACCGCCCCTGCTTGTCCCACGGCAGCGGGAAGACGTAGCCCAGGTGCTCCTCGAGCGTCTGCATCTCGTTAAAGGCCTTGATAAAGTCCGACTCGAGGTCCTTGGGGTACAGCAGCACCGTCGGGAAGCTCAGCGTGCTGCGCGGGTCGTCCGGATCCGGCACGAGCTCGAGCTTGGTGTCCTCCATCTCGGGCGGCTTGTCCGTCGTCCGGGTCGGGATGTTGCGCGCCTTGAGCGCCGCCTTGAGCAGGTACTCGCGCCTCTTAAGGAGCGCCTCCCTCTCCGCGTCCTTTTGGCGCTTGGCGTCGCGCGCCTTGGCCTTGACGACAATGTCGTCCGCCACCAGCTTGAGGCTCGCATTGTTCTCGTCCAGCGCGAGGCCGCGGGCGCAGACGTCGTCCGCCTCCTCGATCCGCCCCACGGCCAGCAGCGCACGTGCACTGCGATAGTACGCCTTGATGTTCTTGGGGTTCAGTCTCAGGGCCGCCGCACAGTCGACCCAGCACGAGCGGTAGTTTTTCAGCTCCAGATGGCAGGCTGCTCTGTTTCCGTACAGCGACTCCAGGACCGCTCGCTGTTCCTGGATCGTCTCGTCAGAGTCAATCTTGCCCTCATTGTCGGTTGTGAGTTCGCCGCTCTGCCTCTTCTTCTCCTCCGGCGCCAGGACCTGGATACCCTTTGTGTAGAACTCGTTGGCGTCGGTCCAAAGCTTGGCCCTGTAGTACTCGTTGCCCTTCTCCTTGAAGTCGCTGCCATTCTCTAGCGGCGAGCCCTCGTACGCAAGTGCTTGCAGCGCAGCCGTGTCGTCATTTTCCTCATACTCTGTCATGAAAAGCGGCGACTTGTTCAAATCGGCGACGACTTCATCCACCGTCATGTTCGAATGGAGCGCATGACCCGGTGGCAGCTGGGGCCGGGTGGCTTGTGTTGGGTCGTTGGATGCAGGACCAGTGGCCTGCTGAGGCCCCATGGTCCTGGCCACCTGGTCGGCGATGGCATCAAGATCCATTTTCGGCTGATGTCGCGAGGCGCGTCAATGCGTGAATGGGAGTGAGTGAGGTTGCTGTGCGGGTGAAAATTGAACATCTCCAACTTTTGCAAGTGGTGTGGCGAAAATCTCATTGGGCGCCAAACAGAACATTTCCACGTAGATCTATCGGAATCTGCGCGATTGACTCATTCGGCAACTTGAAGGCTAACGTTAATGTTTAATTGCTTCATTCATCTATGTGCTCATGATCTTTATGCTATGTACGTAATTTTTTAACCGCCCGAAACGCCCTGCAATGACAACCAATTTATGGGGATATCTTTAATAGCATGCACAACCAACATGCAATCAAATCACATCCGCCAGAGCCCAAACGCCAAAAAACAATAATCCGATGGCTCCCGCGATTCCCAGGACCTGCGCCTGCGAAATCGCTGTGGAACTGTAGATATGGTCAACATTTCTTTCCACGCGAGCCTTTCATGAGGCTGGCGTGTCTTGAAACGGGTCGAACGATGATAAAATGCAAACAACTAGTCGCTTCGGTCGTCTGATACTTCAGTGACCACGACGGAAGGTCGGTGCTTGCGCTGAGAAGGGGCGACTTCTTCGTGAGTGTCGGGGCATCGCTCCCGAGTCACCGAGAAGCACTGTACGGCACCAACAATCGCCACAAGGGCGCTGCCATACCAGGCCACGGCGGTGCAGTCCATGCGGCTGCCCCAGGTGTACAGATACCCTGCAACAGGGGGTGCGATCATGCGGCACGCCGCGCCGGCGCTGGCAGCAAGGCCGTTGATGGCGCCGAGTGCTTTTGGTGAAGGGGTGGCCTCCTTGAGGAGGATGAGGAGGAGGGGGTAGAGGATAATGGAGAGGATGTTGCGCACTGTCAGGCAGGCGTAGATGGCAGGGAAGATGAGGTTCTGGGGGACAAGGAGGAGCATGGGCACGAGAGCGTACGCGATGGGATGTAGCACCGTGACAATGAGAAACAGCTTGTACACACCGACCCGCTCGGCAGCAATCGGGAAGATGACAGCCTGCACGAACAGGGCAATGACACCGTTGACGGCCATGATCATTCCGACGGACGGCATCGACAAGCCCAGCCCACCAGGCGAGTAGAATGGTGGCACGGCGCCACTGTGGCCGGCGGCAGCCTGCATGACCGAGTTGACGCGCTCGTCCTCGAAGAAGATGGGCATCAGGTGATCGTATGTCATCGAGTGGTAGGTGAAGATGCAGAGGGCGATGATCAAGTTGATGATGCGCTTGCTCCAGATGCTGGGGATGGTGCTCTTCTCGCGCGTAACCTCTTCGCACTCGTCTTCGACGTTGATGGCGCCGTAGGTTTCAGAGCGAAGATCAACCGCAGGTCGCTTCATGGCGTCTGACGTTTCGAGCAACGGCGTCTCCTCGGAGACATATGTGTCGACAGGCAAAGCCAAGCGAGGCTGCATGTCAGGGTGCGTCTCTTCGAGAAGGAGGAAGCCTAGCACGATGCTGATGGCCAGCAGCCCCGCGCAGACAAGGTTGGGGAGTAGGTATGGGAAACGATCGAACAGGCTGCCCTCTGGGAACAAGCCTGGCCAGGATGCGTGGGGTTCGGCAAACGTACCGCCAATGCAGGGTCCAATGATTGTACCGACGCTCCATACGAAGGGCATGACAGAGTATGCACGCGGCTCGTGCTCTGGCTTGGTGACAAGCTCGCCGACCATGGTCTGGATGACACCAATGTTGCCGTTCAGCAGGCCGCCCACGGCGCGTCCGATCAAAGCCATCCAGATGTTGGAGGCGAAACCGACGAGGACCATGCTGAGCATGGTGCCGAGACATCCAACAACCAGGACGGGCTTGCGGCCTACGCGATCCGAGAGCCCGCCCCAGAACATGCCCATGGCCGCCTCAGCCAGCGAGAAGGAAGAGATGAGGAGACCGGCGTAGAAGGCCGCATCTTGTTCGTTTCCGACGTGGAATTGCTTCACGAATGCCCAGGCGTAGGGGAAGATGGATGTGAGCGCGATTGGCTCGGCCAAGCGTACGATGGCTATTGGACACGCAAGGTTAGCATGGTGTGTGGGATGTCTCGGGAACGGGAGGGGCGGCGCTTACCAAGGAGGAAGAGTTGCAATGTCGGGAAGTCATCGGGGTTGCGAGTGCGCGTCTGCTTGATTAGAGACATGCTTGTGTACTCGACGAAGTCTTACAGCAGCGGACACAACGGATACCGTGGGGTGGAATGCGTGTGTGCGTGCGTGCGTGCCTCACTGGCTATAGAAGGAATGTAAGAGAGAGAGAAACGCTTGCTCGATCAACCCAAAGGGAGATCAGAGTAGCGATAGACGTCGACTGTGAGGCGGCTAGAATGTGAGTGAAGCTTGTTGGGATGGAGGGAACGGAAGGTGTCGAGGTGTGAAGGAAGGCAGCGAGGTTATTTCTACTTGTACTTGTTTTCGCGGGCCATGAACAAGGCAGGGCTGGTGGGGTGGGGTGCAGGCAGGCGCCACCCAAGTTCCGGGATCAGCAGAGACAGTGGGTCGCTGCAGCCGGCCCTGGCCTGCATATGTCTGCATGCACTTAGCGGGGTGAGACCGGTGTGGATGGCTTGGGGTGGGTTGGGGTGCTATCGCCGTCTGCGCACGCATTGAATTGCTGGAGCAGTCGAAGAACATACAAAGGAAGACTTCGTCTAGACATATTGAGCACTATTAAATTCGTTCTTATCAAAATGCCAGCTTGTTATCATATTCGCTGCTATTGCTTTCGCCTCCCAACGCGTGGCGCGGCGTCTGGCTGCGAGGTCACAGGTCACAGCGTCAAAGTCGACAGCCGCCACTTGGAATGCTGTGTCTCAGTCGCACGTTCTGCCGGGGAAATCGACGGCAGCTCGCTGTGCAAGATGAGCGCAAGCAGGCGTGTCTCAGACGGCGAGAGCGTTGGTCGCTGCAACCGCCAGATAGCAACTTGAACTTAGATGCAGACTGGACACTACATGCAGCAAGCGTTGTGCGCCCTTGGCAACCACACGACCTGTCTCACTTGTTTCCTAGACCGCAACACAATAATTACACTGCAATCAGCCGCAAAGCCATAGCTTACTGTCGTATTATCGAAGACGATTAAACCTCATTGCCTTGACTTGACGCCTGTGTCTCACAACTCGTCCGCTCATCTCGTCGATCCGGAAAACCATAGCACGAGGGCCCCGCCGTGAATCCCCTCCCCCTCGTACGCCTCGAACGCGCTCCGCCGGTGATTGGCTTGCTTTTCAATATGCTACAGGGTCCGTGCGCGGGGCTAGTGTCAACTTGGCCAAGCGGAGTTGCCCGATAATGCTGATTCGTCCGCGCATTATTGAAAAGCTTTCGCACCCTTTCGCACCTGCATGGCCGAGTTCCACCTTGACTTCAACGAGGGCGACGGACCACGCGACACGCCGTCAATTAAACAGCCTGGCGAGCCTGAATCATGACTTGATAAAGACCTCGAAAGATACTGACCCGATGCTACGACATATACACAATCACATCCCTATCACAAGCGTGCGCGTCACCAAGGTGTGTTGCCTGAAGATGCGGTGAGGAAGGACAAAGCGTTTCACAGCGGCAGCGATCGCACCAGACATCGTACATTTTGATCCCCGGACATTATTTCCGCCCCGTTCACACAGCCGACGTCGGGCGGCGCTAGCACGCTGCACTGCACATCCACATGCACATAGCGAGGCGTGGGCACCAGACGCGCAGCCCGAAATGCCATGGCCAACTTGTGATTGAACTTTTGCAGGATCGACTGCCACCATCAGTAGTGGCTGCTGTACCAAGGCTGCAAGTTTTCAACAGCAAAAGATGAAACACGGCTGAGCGAGAACGACTTATAGAAGCCTCGCGATGAGGTCAACTATCGAAACCGTTTCTTTTTGTTCCTGTCGCGACGTCACCCAATTTTAAATTTACAGATCCTGCCATATACATACCGTAATATCTCAGAAAGGTCGAACAGACTGCTTCGAGCATATTGTGTCAATTGGCGACCGGGGTATTATATTGATTGGGCCCTCCGCAGTTTTAATAGGGTATAAGCTCGGACCAGCCTGTTCGACCTTTCTGAGATGTTACGGTATAGGGTCGAGGGCCGTCCGTCCCTGCGTCACATCAGGCACAATGTCGCCTCGATAACTCGCTCACACCATCAATTCTCCCGGTGGACAAAAAGGTTCCTCGTGTCATGTGTCGCGAACGAAGCGGGCACAGATATGCATTTAAAGAATTGCAGTCGACGCCAAGAAGAAGGTCACTTTAGTTCCCGAGGGGGAGTGCGTGTCTAAATTCTTGTGCATGCTGCGGGGTGTGCTTCTGGTGATAGAGGCACCCTATTCTTATTAGAAGAACGTATACAAGTATTCTCTGCCAACCTAGATATGTGGCTCTTGGCGATGGACAACCCAGAATAAGTGTCAAATTGAAGTATGCCTCTAAGCTCATCAGTCCCTGCATTCTTGTACGTGCTAGAGGCTTATGTCGCTCGCGTGTCTTCGTCCGTGCGAGGCTCCTGCTGCAGCTCATCGCCAACATGAGGAATGGGGCCAAGACGCTCAGCCTACCCGGTAACGCAGCATTTTGAGGTATTCAACAAGTTACATGTAGCTGCCTAGGACAAAATGGTCAAGGGACATTGCATATCAAAATGGTCGTCCTTTTTTTTTCAAATGCAGCTCAAAGACACCACGATTTGCATACAGACGGGGCACAGTATATGAATTGAGACAGCGCTGACACTGTTTGTACAATAATTCGGGAAATATCGAGTCAAAGCCCAGGTATTAACGCTATCTCTTCATAGGAACTTTCTTCACTTTTGTACTCGAGATAACATTTTGCAATATTCTGGCTAAAGATAGTCAGTCACTCAACTCAGCCATACTGCCACGGGCACTCAGTCGTGTACGGGAACCGCGGTATTGTTCTTTTTTTTTCTTCATGAAGGATATGAGGTCTATTGAATGTACCTAGGAAACGCTCTTGGATGCCTGCAGTCTCAGGCATTCACATCTTCAATAGTACGTAGTCCGCCAATTTCGACGGCCAAGTATCTTGACCGGGTTGAACTTTGGTTGCCAACGTGAGAACAGGCGCACACCGCTTGGCAGAACGCACAAGCCGGTCCACACTTTCAGCTAGATTGAGCTGAAGCTGAATTGCACAAAACAGCCCGAGAATTCTGGTTGAGTTTTCTGATTGGCGCAAATGGGCCCTCCAAGGGTGGAATCGCAATCACTCCTCGTGCACTGACCAGCCTCTTCGTCTATATAAACATCGCTTCCCCCGGCCCAGAACTGCTTCGATTCCCTCTTCTTTTTTTTGGGGCTCTCTATACTTACCTTGGATATCGTTATGCTGCTCAAGATGAGCGTAGCGGAGCGCAAGGGGCCTGCATTGCACATCGCGGCGCCAACTTGCGCGCTATTGCCCTTCGGGGTCATAGTATCCAAAATTTTTGATGGCCTTCATTTTCATTGCTGCCGAGCTTGATGCTCGACTGTGAAGAAGATTTGCTCCTATCAGCGTGTCGCTTCTGCACATGGTCGTACGGACCTGTGCGGTGTCACTCGCTGTGTTGATTGTTATGGTATGGGGTGGTTGGGGTCGCACGGCAACAAGGTCGAGTTTCCTCAGCCGTCACAGGCTCAGCTCAGACTCACATACTCCACACAGCACAATGCCTCGTACAGTTCACCCCTTGAATGTTTGTACACAAGAGACTTAACCCCAGTCGCGTATTTTCTTAGCAGATACACGGGCCCTAGCACCATTCGATCGTTATCAAGGTACGCCAATAATTTCGCGGTAGCAATAGTCAATAATGAACACGCTATCTTGATTCATTCTTGGGCCCTTGCTAGCGCAGTCGATGCACTCTTTTTACAATATTACAGGGGTTGGATTGTACAAGGCAACGCTCTGCCTGCCGTGCACGGGATGTTGAAAACGAGAATGCCAAGTGAAATGTCTTTCAGGACACTGGCTCGATTCCACTGACGGTTCTAGCCTTCTTTGACAACCAACAAATACAGCTTGTCATATTTGTGCCCCTTTTCGCACGCCTTCCTGATGTCTGGAAATCGTGATGCTGAGCTCAGTGATGTCGCCAGAAGCTACGCAAATATGTGCCAATGCCCTTTTCGAGGAACCAACTTGTGGCTATTGAATATTGTTCCAACATGAACCACCTTTATTGACCTTTTCATGCCGGAGTCTGGGGATCGATGATGCTTGGACTTTCAGCATGACCGATTGAACGCGGCCCATTGAAGAATACCGCTTTTTCGTCCGGCTCCCAAGCTTCAAGGGCCTCGTTGACTCAATGCCGCTCGAGATAGGATGCGAGGGTATCGGCCTCAGAAAGCTCAGCTCAGAAGTACTGCGTATTTTGATTCATGCCCGAGATGTGCGTGATCACACAAGTCAATGTTCAGCGGTACACCAGATATATACCGAAGATGAAAGTCGTCTCCAGTTTGCTTGACGCTCTGTCAGAACCTGCCGTAGCCTTAGGGACGCTGGCAGCACAGCGCTTGGCCATTCTCTACGAGTTCAGCCTCATGGAAGTTTACGGCGACAAGAAAAGCATTGCTTTCCCAGAAGCTCAGCGAATGGAAACAGCCAGCGCACATGCGTTTCATGTCTGTGGCTTCATCAATGGTTTGTTCAGTGCCATATGGACTGTGACTCGACATGGAGTCGAGAGTTTGGCTATGTGAGGCCATCTGTGTATTGACCACCAAGGCCGGAGTGGTCAACGGTCAGCACTTTGAAATATTACAATGCAAGTTCTTATACCGCAGACATTCGCGACCCGGGCGCCATGACCTCCAAGCGTGCATCTTTAGTGAACACAGTTCGCAGCAGCCCCGACGAATGGATCCTTCGCCACGTTATCTTGGAGGATGAAGACATCGAAGGCCGATGAATGATCCATGCCATATCAAGTGCACTCAGGACAGAACATCGCTCCATGGCACAGATGTTCCCGTAATGAGACGAATAAAAAATCTTGATTCACAACCTAAACGCCTTTTACACTTGCCCTCGGATATGCCAACCCCCTGAAAGATCCATCCCATTTGCCGTGTACCTGAACTCCATGCCGAAATGACTAAATAATGGTTCGAGAAGAGAAAAGTCTTATGGCTGCGCGGGAGCAGGCACGGGCGCGTCGCTCTCGCTGATGACGCTGCCGACCTCGGACCAGCTCGACGGGGTCATCATGCCGTCGCTCTCGCTCAGGACGCCGTCCTGCGAGCGGTCCTCGATGCCCTCGGCGCCGTCAATGACGGACATGCTGTCGGTGGGCGTGAGCTGCCCGTCGTCGCTGGCCAGCTCGGGCTCCGAGGCGGGCGCGGGCGTGGAGGGCATGGGGGAGTACAGGTCGTGGGACGAGTTCTGCGCCCAGGCTTGGATGGAGGCGTAGGCGCCGTCGTCCTGTCCGGCCGTCGGGTACTCGGCGTCCACGGTCTCGGAGCGACTAGACGCCACGTCGACGACCGATTCGGGAGCGGGTGTCCGTGGCTCGTCGGCGGTGGTGGCGCTGTAGAGATCTTCCATCTCGTCCTTGGTGGGGGCAATGTGGCTGTCGTCCATCTCCTCGGAGCCGATGCCATTCTCGTCGGCAAAGGGGTTGGCGTAGAGGGAAGCCTGGGGCTGGCCACGTTGGCGCATACCATCATGGTGGAGGCCCGTGTCGGCGCCTGTCTTGTAGACGAAGGACCCCTCCTCGCCGGTGGCATCGCGCACGAGAAAGCCATCAAAGGTATCGCTGTCGTGCCTCGACTTCTCCTCGTCCTCCACTTCCTGCTTCTCTTGCTCACGCTTGAGCCTCTGAGCATTCCAGTACAACAGCTCCTCCCGTTGTCTGCGCCTCGTCTCCTCGTCGGCATCGACGCCAGGCTCGGCGCTGGACTGGAGGAAGCCGTGCATGTCTTCGGGGCGGTTGAAGAGCGGCTCGGACTGGGGCGGGTTTATGCCGTCGCCCATGGAGTAGAGCGCGACGGCAATCTTGCGGCGGACATCTTCAGCGTAGCGACGGACCTCGGGCGACTCGTAGATGGCCACGGCGGCGGCGACGGCGACAGAGACGGCGACTGCGGCACCTGAAGCCAGGACGACGTGATTAGCAGGAGGCATGTTGTGCGGGTGCGAGGAGAATGAAGGGGGAATGGAGAAATAAATCAAAAGTCATAGCAAGCAAGGCAGATGGCAGATGGCGTGGACAAGTCGCGGTCAGATCAGGCGACTAGAGTTCTTGGAAGTGGTTTTGCCACCTCCAGGGTCTGGTACTTTGGTTGCTGGCTGATGCCGTGGCCCATGCGTGGAGGGGCGGATGATGGGGATCGCCCGCCCCGTTTCGTCAAATCACCATGTCTGCCTTGCTGCACTTTCCCATCACTGGGCGGTGACGCTGCATGCACGGTCGATCGGACATACCTTTGGCCGCCAGCGGAAGCGGCATGATGGTACAACAGGATCGAATGGATTCTGCTGGTTGATAATGCTGCGAATGAGGGGTGCAAGGTGAGGGACATGGACTGGAGGTGACGGATGAGAGACAGGACTCGGAGTTGGGGGGGCGAGCCTGGGGTCACTGGAATGAGCCGCAGCCTGTGGCGGTGCAGAATGATGAGCTGAGGCGTATGCAGCGTCGCCCAGCCCTTGCTCTGGAGTCAAGGTCAAGCCTTGCCGGTCCAGAATCAAACAACGATGAACAGAAGGAGTCGTAATGAACCTTTCACTGACTTGGAGTCGGCGTGAAGTTCAACATTGATGAGCTAAATCAAGATGATTTATAGTGCATGCATGATCGCGGCCCCACTGACATGAGCGCCGCCGCCGCTCCATCAAACTCCACAGCTTCCGGTCAAGCCTGTCATCCTGTCTGGCCTACCCTGCATACGCCAGCCTACATAGCTGTTTCCCACGAGTTGCAATGACTTTGCCTACAAGTGATCATCCTGGCTCAAAAGACCAGAAATGCAGAATCGTCTTGTCGAAATGGCTACGCCTAGTTGTTGTAGAAAATTTCATGTTCGCTATCAGGGACCATCGCTCAAGAAACCTTAGCACTCCAACCTAACCCTCTCATTTACCCACCCTTGGCCCCGGCTGGTCAAGAGGCGGAAGGAGACTGACGACCTTCTGGCTGATCCCGAGTTCCCCAGACGACGACGAGCCCTTGGCCGACTTTGGCGCGGTCGACTCGCTGTGGGCGGCACTCAACGTACTTGAAGCATCCGACGTGCTCGTCGAGTCCACTGACGTTACGTCCCAGGAGGCCCTGTGATCCCCCTTGGGGATGAGGCCTCCATCCTCATCAGCCATGCGCTTCATGTCCTTCTTGAACTGCGCCGTCTTCTGCTCCTTTCTGCACACTCGTCGTCAGCGCACCAATCCCGCCAGGCATGAGCCGGAACGGGGGCCACTCACAGCTGCTCCCTGGTCATGATGCTGCCCTTGTACAGCGGGCTGTTGGACCGGGCGTGGAACGTGACAGGACTGAGGACGGCAAGGTCGCGGGGGACCTCGACGCGACCCTTGCTCCTCACGTCGCGAGACGAGAGGTTGGGCATGGGCTGCGAGGTGTTGCTTGTGGCCCACATAGTGCTGTGGTGGCGGCTGTTCGGCCAGCAAAAGGCTAGAAAGGGGGCGAGACGGTCATGCACAACGGCAGCGGGACGATTCGTATGAATGAGGGGGCTGAGCCGAGACAGAGGGTTGGTTGTGATTTATACGGGTGGCCTGGGAGTAAACCTTGGCCAGGGGGATTCGCGTCTGGCTGTGACGGCATGGCTGTCGTAGCGGATCATCAAAAACATCCCAAGAGGGAGCTCTCCTGTATTGTGGGCGGGGCAAACGATACAGGATCAGGCGGCGTAGGCGTAGATGCTTGTCGACTCTTTTCGAGCCAGGCGCATGAGCGGGTGTTTGGGCGTCTGCTGAGAGGAATTGTCCCTTGACGGCTACAAGGCGTGACGTCTTGGTCACCAGACAGCAGCGAGAGCTTGAGGTCTGTTCGTCAAGCTAGAAGGCGTTCGAAAAAAGCCCGCAGCAAGCCAGCACGTCAAGCGCGAGACCGGGCCATCCCTAGCCTAGAGCAGGCACAACCTTCTTTGGCCATCTGCCTCAGCGACGAAGAAGAGGTGACGGACCACCCGAACCGGTCGCAGCTGGGACCCGCCCCTCAAGGTTAAATCTCGAGCAGTTTCGCTCGGGGGGTCATGCGGTTTGCCATCATCGACTGTCCATCATCCGCATGACCTCGTCCTCTTCGTCGTTGCCGCGCTTGGTGCCATTCCCAACGCGCAGGCCCCTCTGCTTCATTTCCGCCTCGACCTTGCTGCGCGTGACGGCGCCCTCGTTCATCCACGGCATGTCCTCTCTTCGCTTCCTCATGATGTTGTCCACACTCATAAGACCCACAACGAGGAAACCCAACTCTTCCCTGTCCACGTCAAAGACCTCCCACCAAGCGGACTCGGGCATCTTGGCGCCAAAGTCGCGTGCCGCGCAGTATATGGCAGCGGTGGCCAGGGCGTGAGGCTGGTGGGTGACGTAGAGCATCTGCGGTGAGAGCAGCGCCGTGTTGAGATGTTGCATCACGCGAGCAGAAATGTCCTTCTTATCCCCCAATCCGAGAAAGTCGAGGGTCTGGAGGTATGTAATGGCCAGCGGGTGAGGCAGGGAGACGTGGGTGTTGAAGGACAGGGCGTAGAGGATCCGCGCCTCGAGCGCAAGGATGCGGTTCTGGAATGCGTAATAGTCCGACTCGGAAAGGTAGTATTCTGCCGGATTATCCCCTGTAGGCTTCTCGGCGCGCAAAAGTGGCGATTGCGAGGAGAGTAGATATGCGTAGACGTTGGCGATGTCGCGTGCGGACTGTGGTAGGGGACCCATCTTGGAGACGATGAAGAGGGCGGCTGCCGAGACGTCCTGTGTTTCCGAGCCAAGTCAGCCATTGCTTGTCGTGTCTCTGTCTCGTGAGCTTACGCTGAACTCATGCATCATGGGAGAGTCGACCAGCCAGTACCGCGCGAGCAAGACACTGGCCTGTGCAGTGGTGGACTGGGGGAGCTCCAGGAGCAGGCCGGCAGCTTGCGTGAGGCATTGCGTGGTGGTGAAGACCACTTCTTGCAGGTCGTCCGGCAGCTGTGAAGAGGACTTGAGGTTGTAGAGCTGCGCAGGGGTCGCGAGAGGGTTGACGAGGTGCGCCATGTCGGTGTAGGCGATGCAGTCGGTGATGGTGGTTGTTGGTGTTGAGTTTTTGAAGCTGCATGACGATGGACGGGACCTGCAGCTTTGGAGGTGGGGCTCCGTATGGGGGTCTCTATTCCGCTTCCGCTCAACCTCACTCATCCTCATCCTCCTCCTGCTCTCTACACGTCCACCCAGGACACGCGCACCGCCATCCCACGACCCCAATGTGACCCGTCCCCATCCTACGCACACTATCATGTCGGCGACGATCTCCGCCCCGCCCTCGCCCAGCGATGACAAGCCCTCGTTCGACCTGAACCTCCAGCACGGCCACAAGGACCTCGTCCAGTCCATCGCCTTCAACACCTACGGCGACCGCTGCGCGACCGGCTCCGTCGACGGCTCGATCCGCGTCTTCAACCGCGCCCGCGACGGCACCTGGCGCCTCTGCGATACCTGGACCGCCCACGGCGCCGACGTCCTCGAGCTCCAGTGGCTCCCCGCCACCGTCTACCCGAACCTGCTCGCCTCGCTCGGTATTGAGGGCTGGTTCCGCCTCTGGGCTGAGGACCCGAGCGCCGCCCCCGGTAGGCGCTTCTCGAGTGGCGGCCAAAAGTCTACCGGTCGCCCGGCCTTTGACACGCGCTCCTCCGGCAGGGCACCCTACAGGAGCTTCAGCGTGCGACACGTCGACGACGGCGCCGCCCGGCACACCTACCTTGCCCTGCTGGCCGCCGACGGCCGGCTGAGCATCTTCGAGAACGACCAGCCCGAGAACCTGACCGAGTACACGCCCGTCGATGAGTTCTTCATCTGTCCCCGCCCCGCGCGAGGCGAGGAGGTCTCCTTCACGGTGCGCTTCGACCCCGGTCCCGAGCCGTGCTACGCGGCTATTCGGGCGGGTGTGCCCTCGGATGCGCTAGGCCTGGTCGTCGCGGGCATGAGCACCGTCAAGGTCTACCGCTCGCGCGATGTCGTCACCACGTCCTACGGCGTCCAGGCCACCTCCAAGGAGTTCTACTTGGCGGCCGAGATCACGGGGCACAGGGGGCTGGTGCGGGACGTGGCGTGGGCGCCAGGTAACATTAGAGGGTACGACATCATCGCAACGGCGTGTCAGGATGGCTACGCGCGCGTGTTCAAGCTTGAGACACCACTGGACGCGGCCGACGCGGACGGCAAGTCGTGGTCCGCGACGGCCCTCCTCAAGCCAGACTCCACGGCCCAACGCGACGCCGCCTCGTCCGCGCAGCGGGAGGCGTCGGACAAGGCACACGGGCATCACCCTTCGACGCTGAGCGCCAGCCTCGCCAAGTCGGGCGCCAATGCCGAGCGGCAGTGGACGGGGCAGCCGGGGCAGGTGAGGCACGAGTACACGGAGATTTCGAGGCTGGAGAGCCACCGTACGCCAATATGGCGGGTGGGTTTTGATGACGACGGGCAGATCCTGGCGACGACGGGGGATGACGGCAAGCTGCTGTGCTACCGGCAGAAGCCTGACGGGACGTGGGCCAAGAGCTCCGAGCTGGCCATGATGAAGACCCGCATGGCGGTGCCTTGACATTGTACTTTGTACCAAACATGATAATTATAACAAAAATCACAGGTTCAACGAGAGGGAACAAGTATGCACGTAAAAGTGTTGTTATTGTACTTGAAAGAAAGGAATATCTGGATCAACTCGCCGGCAATGAAAAACAACAACCCAAAGGACGCCACCAAGCAATCAATGTCTGCTTTCTCTTTTGTCCCTGAACGCCAATCATGAAGAAATGCTTCCCATCAGGGGGAAGCCCCGATTACCACTCTCACCCATCGTCATCATCATCAGAGGAATGACCCAATCAGGCCGCGTCCGCGGTGCTGGGAGGCTGGACAACCTTGGTGACCTGGTTGCCGGCGCGGTAGATGCGCTGGCCAGTCGAGTCCTTGACGTACGTAGCATCCTTGTTCTCGGCCTGGGCGCGCTTCCAGATCTCGACCTCGCAGCCGCCGCGAAGGACGCCGACACGCATGGTGGAGAGCAGGTTGTGGGCGGCGTTGGAGTGGTCGTAGACGCCGCCGTTGAAGATGGCGGTGGCATCCTTGCCGATGGCGGAGGAGATGAGGGCCTTGCCACCGGGGTGGTCCTTGATAAAGTCGCCGACGTCGTGGATGACACCGGCGATGACGGTGAGGGCCTTGCCGTTCTTGGCCTGGTCGACAAAGTCGTCCCAGGCCACGACGGGCAGCTGCTCGAGCGGGGTGCCCCAGTCGAGGCGGGAGCGCTTCTGGTCGAGCTTCTTCTGCATCTGCTGGACGCGGCCCTTTTCGATCTCGTTGGCGCGGAACTCCTTGAGGTCGTAGGCGAGGCCGAGCTTCTTCCAGAGGCAGATGGCCCACTTGGTGGGGTCGTACTGCCACCACTCAATGGCGTTGCGGTAGTCCGAGGGGAACTCGTGGTGGAAGTTGTGGTAGCCCTCGCCGAGGGTGACGAGGGCGGTGATGACGTGGTCGCGGGGCGAGTTGCGGTCGTCAAAGGGCTGGTCGCCGAGCCAGTGGGCGAGCGAGTTGACGCAAAAGGTGGCCTGCTGGACGAAGCAGATGCGGAGGATGCCGGCGTAGACGTAGCCGCCCATCCAGTCGCCCCAGCCGAGGCCGCAGACGAGCGTGGGGAAGACGAGGCCCATGGCCACGACGCACTTGAGGAAGTTGACGTGCTGCCACACGACGACGGGGTCCTCGTTCAGGTCGGTGATGTCGGTGCGGCCCGCGCGCTTGGGGTTCTGCTTGAAGACCATCCAGCCGAGGTGGGAGTAGAGGAGACCCTTACGGACCGAGTAGGGGTCCTTCTCGGTGTCGGTGTAGCGGTGGTGAGCACGGTGGCCCCTCGACCACCAGCGGATGGAGCCCTCGACGGCACCAGCGCCCATGGCGGCGAGATAGATCTTGAGAGGCAGCGTGGCCTTGTATGATGTGTGAGACCAGAGACGGTGGTAGCCTATAGGAGTTAGTATGCAATATGGCCGTGCCGTGGCAGGCAGACTACTCACCCGCTGTGATACCGAGACCGGTGTTGAAGTAGTAGATGACTGAGAAGACGGCCGTCTTCCATTGCAGAGGCACCCAGTATGTCGAGGCGAAGCCAAGCAGGGGCACGATGACGATGAAGAGAGTGTTGAGCCAGTCAATGTGCTTGTGGAGGTTGGACCAGGTCATGGGCGTGTCCGCGATATGCACCTTCTTGTCGTTGGCGCCGTTGTTGCGCAGCGGCTTGTAGTCGGTCGTGCCATCCGGAAACGCCTTGGCCTGGACGGCCTGGGGCACTGAGGTCGACATGGCGGATTGTCTGTCTCAACGCGTGTTTGTGACGTGATGTGAACCAACAGAGGATGAGTTCACAGACAAAACAAAGAGATATATGAGATGGAGGGAGAGAAGGTTGGTGAGAAGATAATCAGTTCAGAGAAGCGAGTGGAGGGCAGGGCGAGGCCAAGAAGGTTTAAGAGAGATATCAAAATATGGGGTGGAGCGTGGTTGTTGGGCTGGGTCCTGTGGGTTGGGGCTGGGCGTGGCGGCGTGGATTGGCCACTGAGACCAGGCAAGCGATTTCAGCCTGTCGATGTGAGGCAAACTTGCAAAGTGGAAACGGGCTCGGTGTTGCAATGTTGGACGACCTGGAACGAACCGGGACTGAGACCCCTTCTCTGTGACTCTGAGTCTCTGCCACTCTGGGAGAGATCCCCCACCCCCCTTGGCACGCCCCCCGGAAGCTCGGATTGATGGAACAGCAGCCTGAAGGGTGATACCTCTTGCAAGAGCTTGTATCATCTCAATACTTGCCTGCCTTGGTTCGGTGCGTTCGGCTGCCCGCGGACATGTTGTTGAGGCCTGTCATGGTCATCATCTGTCCGACACGCCGACCTTGACACCGTCAACAATCATCATCATTATTCGTGTAAACAGTTCTCTCCACGCCTACCTCTCTCCATAATGACACCCCTGCTGTATCGCAAACCTCAACCGCAAATTCCTCGTCCCCTTCCTTGGGCTTCCCCAACAACTTTTCTTTGCGAGCGTCGAGCCCCGCCAACGGGCGCCCCCTGATTGGTTGACCGGTGGCAAGGCTGGGCCGGGTCCCGCGTTGCGTCTCTTGCCAAAGTCTTGGCGATGCATCACTCCGCATCAAAGTACCTTGCCGCTTATTCTCGCAGAGGGATACATGTCTCCCGATCCAGGCAATTCTTTATCGGATTGCGAGGAGCTGCCAGAGTGTTGCGATTGATCTTGTGCGACGTGATGGCATTGTCTTAGATTGTAGTCCAGATTATCCAACATAAAGTTTTGTGCTACCGAGATAATGAAATAGAGTACGATTCCGTGGCCCAATCAGACCAGGCTGATGTGCAGCTGCGCTCACCCAACATTACGCCATCCAAGACGGACCATCAACCAAGTCTACATTTACCTGCCCTCCTTACCTCGGGTTCACATGCCCTCGTCGTTCCATTACAATGTCACCATGATGCCACATGATGACCTGACCTGGCCTTATCGTCGGCACACAGTCATGCGTCCGACAGCATATGCTGTTGCATGTACACACCGACACGACGACATAAGCAGCCCCAACAGAAAAATCGCCGAGGGCCAGAACCAGAAGGGAATGCTCGGCACGGCCGCACGGGGGAGCGGGCGCTTGCACCCAGGGGTCCAATCCCGAGGTGCGCCACCGTGCCTGTGGCGGGGTCACGTGGCTCAGCTGTCAGAATGCTGGGATCCACTCTTGGAGCTTCTAGAAGGCGCAAGAAGGTGGCAATACAGTTGTCTTTACCAGGTATGATAACTGCTTGTAATACTCCGTACGTCTCTCTCATTGTGCTCATTATGCCAAAACCATGTCCACGCAGTATACCACCCTTCCGTTCGTCCTGCGTGACATATAAAAAAAGAAGATGTGGTCATTAAAATCATGTCTGTCCATCTGTCGTTAATAATGCCTCCTGTCTCGAGACAATGTGAAAGCCGCCGTCGTATTCTTTTGCCCGCATCGGATCTTTCTCTGGCGTGAGATCGCCAGCCGTAAAGTCCAATCCGTCCTGTTGTTCGCAAGGGGAGATTCGCGGCGTCGTGCTGAACTCGTAGTTCGCCGGTGCGTCGACGTCCCCGGACGCCTCATGCGTCTCTGGTGCCTCTGACGGCTCCTCGACGGCCGTCTTGGGCCTGACGTTGGCATCGACAACGTCCGCAGCTGTACGTATATCAGTCAAGGCTGGCTCGTCATCCTTGACCACTGCATCTTCCACTTCCTCTTTCTCAGCCACGGCCGAAGATTCGTCGGCCGAGTCACTTCCAGACGACGCCTTCCCGGCCAAGATCTTCTCGCCAAGCTGGGCGACACCGAGAAGTGCCGCGCTGTCTAACAAGCACTCGGACCGGTCGGGGACACTGCCGTCTGCCACGGCTTCCGCTGCCACGGCGTTGGGCTCGGGACTTGTTGTGACAGGTTCCACAGGTTCTTGTCGCACTGCCAATGAGGCGGTACCGTGCTCTACAGTTTCTGCTGCATCTTGACACGGATCGGCGGCTTTCTCAATAACTTCAGCCTCATTGTCCATAGGATCTTCGACAGCGTCTGTTGCTGGCTCGTGAACCTTGGGTGTCGTGGCTTCATCATCCTCCGTTGTCGGGCTTTCAGTGTGCGATGCCGACGGCGGAGCGTCTTCTTGAATGTCTTGTGCTCTCACCTCACTGGCAACCTCGTCGTCGAAGGAGCGCCCGTTGTTGGGGCATGGCGTTGCGTCGGCCGAACCATGCAGCAGTTGGTTATCAGTCATCCAACCCGCCATGCCGTCCATCTCCTGCGGCAGTAAAAACGTCGGCATCTCGCCCGAGGCGCTGGGCGTGAGCTGTTGGATCACCTCGTCCGCCCCAATGTCGCTGTAGCACGGCCGAATATTCCTGTTCGCAGCCCAGGCAGACTCTGTGTGGAATCTTCGTGGCGACTTGGAACCGCAGTCGACGTTGCTTGGCATCGGACTCGGAGGAGAGCGGCCTCGCGGAGCGTAATGCTGCCAGGCGTTATAACCTCGCGAATCGCTCGGCCCGTTGGAGCGATCCGGGCTGAACCATCGACTATTCAAGTCATTGACCTTGATCCTCGGCCGGCCGTCTGGGTGGTATTCCTGCTGCGGCGTTGCGTGCAGGGCGTCGTCCGCAGGGACGAGATTCGTGGCAGGCACGGGATCGTCAGGGAGCAATTGCACGAGCATGGAAGCTTGCAGACGGTTTCGAGGATCGGGGCTGAGGCAAATGTTGGTCGCCTTCCTGTACCAGTCGGCTATCTGAACATCGTCCCCTAGGATGAGCGGCCGTCCCTCCCTATCCGGCTCGTCTTCATCCATTGCCAGTGCCCACAGCACCATGCCGAGCTGGTACAAGTCGGACTTGACACCAATGTACATGGTGATGCGCTGATTGGATTCGATCAGGGCCGTCGCCTCAGGAGGCTCCCACCCGACCGGGCAGCCTCTCCGATTGATGTCTATGATCTTGGCATTCTCGAAGTCGTCAATGACAATGTTGGACAGCGTAAAGTCACCCTGCACAAAGCCGGACTCGTGGACGTCAGCCAGCCCACGGATGATCTGTTTCGCCCAGCGTTCCTTGAGAAACTGCGCTAGTCCTTGCCTCCTCTCCTTGCAGCTGTCGTAGATGATGTCGGCGAGAGCACCCCCGTTTGCGTAACTGATAAGAAGACCTTTGACGCACTCCCGCTCATCGTCTACCACCAAACCGTAAAACTTGATCACATGGTCCGAGTACGTCAGGCTGCTCAAGGCATTGATCTCGTAGAGGAACTCTTCCACCGTCTCTGGCCCGGGAATTTCCTTCTTGATCAGGGGCTGGTTGTCGATAGAGACCTTGTATACAAACCCGGACATGTGGTGATCAAATAACAGCTCTCGCTCCCTGACAAGCTTGCACCCGAGGTGTGCGACCTGCTGAACCGGGGGGTAGCTGAAGATTTCGTTGCCATCCTCCACCACGTGCACATGCAGCCGATCGTCGGTCGTTTCCAGCTTGAGGTTGGTGACCGTATCGTAGAACTGGATCTCAGGCAGGCTTTGACGTATTGACTCGTAAATCTTGGAGCTCTTGTCGCGCTGGTACTTCATGCCCAACAGCTCTTCCTCGAGCGAGCCCTCGGGCGCATTCCGGTAGTCGAGCGTGACAGTGACGCGACGCCACAGCTGTTCGCTCTCGCGGTAGGTGACAAAGAACTTTTCCCGATTGGAGCGGTCCTTGTAGCGCATGCTGAGGTTGAGGATCCAGGTTGTCTCCAGCTCGTAGCGGAGCATCCTGTCAAATTCGTCAATCTCCGAATGTGCTATAGATCCATCTTCTGTCATGGCTTCCGATTCGTAGCCCTGAGTCTGCTGCAAGTTGTCACCAAAGGGTTCGCCGCCTAGCGATTGCGCGTGGAGGTCGGTGGTGTCTTGGGCGAGCGTCAACGACGAAAAGGGGGCCGGTTCATGGTTCGCTACTACTGAGCTGATGTTGTCTGGGGCGCTTGCGCGTGGATCTGTCTGCCCTTGATGCCGCGTGTGGAGGGCATGAGAACGCCTATCCATCGACACGGCCCTTCTCTCCTCGGGTGTGGGCTGGACGGGCGCCAGACGGTCCCTATCCTCCGACAGCTGGCGCTTGAACGTCTTCACACGGGGCAAGCCAGGGACGACACTCCTCGACACGCGGCGCGGGGCGGTGCCGGCGCCCTTGACGGGGTCATGATTCTGGTCTTGCGAAGTCGTCTCCTCCGGAGACTGCAGCTGAGGCGCAGTCTGAGAACCAGCGAAGCCCTGGGGAGGCACCGACTCGGAGCGCCCTCGCTGATGCGCGCGATCCAGCAGCCTGGAGAAGAAGTGCCTGTGTCTGGCGGTGGGCGGCGGCTCGGTTTGTGGGTCATCGGGCTGAGCCATGCTGTGATGACAAGGCCGGAAGGCGGGGGGTGGGAGTGGCGGTCAACGGTTCCTGGCGGGCCAATATGACGGATGGAGTACTACTCCCCAAAGAAAGTAGAGGTGTTCCCGAGGTCGTGGATGGAGAGGCGCGAGAGCAAAAAGTCTGCAAATGAGGCGATGCTGCTGATGCAGTAGACAGAGACGTCTTTATCTGTCGGTGGTAAGGCAGCGTCCTGCTGCAGCGCGCTTGCATGCACGACCAAAGGCCCGTTCCGGCACCGCAGCGTCCCTGTCGCTCCAAGAAGTGACACAGGAGGACGGACAGATTGTCGCACAGCAGGATGTAGCAGTCGTTATGTTTGTGTACGCCGAGCGAATCTGGGGTAATCCGGATAGGCTATTGCGTACGTGCTCCGTAGATGATGGAAAGAGAGAAGGGAGACGGACGTCAAGGATCGTGAGACAGACGCATGAGTGCCTGACCGTGACCTGTTCCGACCAGCCCACAATAGTGCACCTGCAGGGGACGACGATGCTGCGCGCGCGTGGGCGCGACGTATTGGCTGCCGCTGATGGGTCTCGCTGCGCGGGAATACTTATGTAGGTGATGTGCTCAAGTCGGGACTGAAGAGCGATGGTGGTGCTGATGCTGAGGTGAGGTGAGGTGAGATGCTCGATATAGACTGGACGTTGTGGCTGGGCTGGTGAGCTCCTGCCCTGTAGTTTGGTGATGCGATGCTCACAAACAAGTCAATGGGCACAGGGAAATATAGTACCGTACTGTAGCGCAGCCCCAAGGTAATTTTTATCCACCTTCACAGTCACCAGACAGCCGCCCCAGCCTCCTTCCAAGCACGCATCGTGATAAGAGACCCTGCCGATGGGTTAAGACTCCGATCATACTGACTCTGGTTGGATCTCATTTAGCGGTGAGCAAAGGCACGTTTTCCGGAGGCTGGGCCTCGTGAACGCCAGTTGGCATAGTGGGGTTGGCGGGCGGGCAGTGGCACCCCCAGGGCGGCAGGGCCCCAAAGGTACAAGCGCTCCCGTGTAGATCGCAGGCTCAATCGGGATTAGCGCGCGATGCCGCCCTGACTGGCAGCAATGGATCGAGGAAAGCCAATTCATCAACATTGAACTCTAAATAGTACTATATTTTGGTCTATCATTATTCGTAATCTATAGTCTATGGTCTATGAAAGCCCCCGAGGCACGTCGTCTATTGCACATCCGCCGGCGTGGGGTACTTGTTCGCAACGTCAGGGTGCGCCTTGGCAAACTCGTCGCTGAAAGGCTGGTCGTTGTACCCCGTCCACTGCTTGTTCAGGTAAAAGGTGTCCCTGTTGTAGGGCGCCAGGGGAATGTCGTGCTTGATCCTGTACACGAGGTCCGGGTTGGAGATAAAGTACCGCCCAAAGGCCACCATGGTATCCCACTGTGCGTAGCGCGTCTCCAGCGCCTGCGCTGCCGTCTCTGGTCGGTACGCGCCCGCGACCATGACGGGCGACTTGTTGTTCCAGTTCTCGAGGATAAAGTCGAGCGTCTTGCCCTTGTTGATGGCCTCGGTGCCGAGAATGAGCTCGCCTGGGTCGCCGCGCGCCTCCACGAGTGAGATGTACGCCAGGTTGACGTCCATCCGCTTCAGCTCGTCGATAATGTACGTGTACAGTGGCTCGACGTCGCCCTTCTCAGAGCCCTGGAAGCCAGCCCAGGGCGAGAAGCGGATGCCCACCTTCTCCGCGCCCACGGCTGCTGTCACGGCACGGACGACTTCGAGCGTCAGCCTCGCGCGGTTCTCAATGGATCCTCCCCACTTGTCTGTCCTCTTGTTCACGCCCTCAGTCAGGAACTGGTCGAGCAGATAGCCGTGCGCCGAGTGGATCTCGACACCGTCACCGCCCGCCGAGACAACCCTCTTGGCCGTGGCTACAAAGTCGTCGATGACCTGCAGGATCTCCTCCTCCGTCATGGCGCGAGGCTCGACGCCAATGTGCTTCATGGGCACGTTGCTGCTGGACCGGTAGTCGTAGCCCCGGCTCTGGACATAGTTGGGGTCGACGGCCCTGCCCATGGCCCAGATCTGTTGAAAGTAGAACGATCCATTGTCGTGCACACCCTTGATGATCTTGCGCCACCCCTCGACCTGCGCGTCGCTGACGAAGCCGGGGCTGTTGTGCTGTCCCTCCTCCGAGTGCGCGATGGCTGTGGCCTCGGAGATGACGAGAGTTCCTGGGACGCTGCCGCGGTCGGCATAGTACTTCTCCATCAATGGAAGGGGGACATGGTCGCCATCGCCATTGCGGTAACGTGTGAGCGGCGCGAGGGCGATGCGATGCTGCAGTTCGCAGTTGCCGACCTTGAGGGGCTTGAAGAGCTTCGATTCGGCTGGTGAGATTTGTGAACCCATGATGTGTGTTTGGTGAGTTGCTCGTTAGAGTTTGTATTGATTAACCTCGTCCTGGCGCGACGGCATTATACCTATTTATACAACGAGCCCAGGCGTAAAAAAAATTAAGCATTCTCCGGATTTTCTCATCAAGGGACCAGGTCATCGTCATCAGCTTCAAAATTCAAACTTGTACCGGAGTTGCGGAGCCGTGATGACGGTGCATGAGTCGCGGAGTTGCGGGCATACCGAGGGGACTGATTTCCAATGCTCAGCAATGGCAAGTGGACCTATGTCATCAGCAGCTTGCAAGGTGCTTGAATCACACAAAGAGAACGCCTTTTTCTTCATCTCTGCTGTAGGGCTGCCATCTTCCATGAGAAACAACCACAGTCACCTTCGGCAGTCCCCTGAACTGATCAACATCGAATCTGACGTCAAACCCTCCGGCCGCCGTCTTCCCGCGTTCTCCACTTTTCCCGAAGCTCCGACCCGGACCTTCGGAGCATGTCAAAGACCGCCTGCCGGCATCGCAAGGACTCGGAAGACAACTGATGCAGAGCGATATTATTGACTAAAAGGCGCTGATCGCCGTTTCCAAAACATCGGCTCTTAGTAAAGGATACTCGCCGTGACAAATCAACCAGCTTACGAATGAAGGCACGTGGGTCAGAACCCAACACCAGACCACCACCACCATCATCATGGCCTTCAATCTCATGATCATCTACCCCAACGGCAGCGAGGCGCACTTTGACATGGAATACTACCTCGGGACACACATGCCGCGCGTGGAGAACATCTGGCGACCACTGGGCCTCGTGCACTGGAAGGTCATCCACTTCAACGCGCCGGGCCGGCAGGGCGAGGACAACGACGACGACAGAGGGGCCCAGGGGTGCTCGTCGTCCAAGTGCAGCAGCAGCATCGGCAACATCCTCACCTTTCAGAGCGAGGCGTGCTACCAGAACGCGATGCAGTGCGCCGCCGCCAAGGACATTTGCAGCAACACGGCGAGGTTCAGCGATCAGCAGCCCATCCTCATCACAGGGGCTACTGTTGCGCTGGGACCGCTTGGGTAGTGGAGGACGCGCCAATTATTCTTGTCTGTTGTCATTTACTGGAAGCCAAGGCGTACAGGGAATTGCAATTCATTTCTATTGCTTACATGCGCGTGCGTGCTTTAAAGCGGCAATCGACATGTTGAATATGCATGTCTTGTACTCGAACAGATGAAGCCCCCCGTTTGGATTGCCGACAAAGCACGACCCCCCCCCCCCTCTCCCCTTTTTGCAACATCTGACATCCTCCACGTCACCATTCATGACAGCCAATTGCTCTGCGCTCGCCTCGCTTCCTGCAGAGGCGATGCGGGGTTGCGCCATCCTGCACCGCCAGTGTCTTGGGTATGCCTGCAGGAAGCGTCAACTTGGGCAGCGTCGGCGTGTCATTGGACCTCTGTCAACGTGCGCAGGCTAGATAGAGGAAGAAGGGGACACGAGGTGCGTCTGTACCGCACCCCAATGTCATGATGGATATCGAGAAGAGTTGTATCATATGCAAATGCTGTATATACCGTCGCCCAGAACCAATTCCCATCTAATGCTCATTTGTATACATTGTACAGCGAGGACGACGCACGTCGTTCGTTCTTTCTAGTCATCGTCCTCGGAGGCCTTGTTGGCGTCCTTGCCTGGCTGGACCCTGTCCTGGTTCGCCTTGGCCTTGTCGAGATCGGGGAACACAATATCAAAGACCTCGGGGTACCACTCTACGGGGTGCCCCTCGATACCCTCCTTGATATTCTAGTCATCGTTGTCAGCAGTGTCTCGATAGAAACATAGTTCATGCACAACGTACCTGTGGCAGCTCCAGCCAATCCGAGAGGTTGTCCCGCGGGAAAATCACCGTGGTGCAACCCGCCCGTCGCGCCGCGACCGTCTTCTCCCGCAACCCACCAATGCGCAACACCTTGCCCGTCAGTGTCAGCTCGCCCGTCATGGCCACGGTAGGGTTCACCGGCGTGTCGATCGCCAGCGAAAGCAGCGACGTCGCCATGGTAATACCCGCCGAGGGCCCATCCTTGGACACGGCCCCGTCGGGCATGTGCATGTGCATCTTGGCCTTGTCGAAGAAGTGGTTGTCGGGGAAGTGCTTGACGGCAAACGACTTGGCAAACGAGTAGGCAATCGTCGTAGACTCCTTCATCACATTCTTAATGTTACCCGTAATCTCCAGACCGGGCCGGCTGTCCGGTCGCAGAGGGGCCTGCAGGATCGACTCGGTGTACATGGCCGCACCGCCGAGCTGTGTCCACGCCAGGCCCATGGCGACACCAGCCGGGCTCACCTCGTACAGGCGATCCGAAGTGAACACGGGGGGTCCAATGTAATCAGTCAGGTTGTCCTTGCCGATGGTGACCTGCACGGAGTCCGGTACGCGCAGGGCCTTGCGAGGCTTCTCTGTCGTCTCGGCCGCAGTCGCCTCTGGCGATGGCTGCTGCTCCTTGGTGGGTTCCTTGGCCTCCTCAGTGGCCTCGGCCTTCTTCTCAGACTCCTCGAGGGCCGACTTGCCCTCCTCCGTCAGCGCCTCCTCCTCGGGGAGCACCTCCTCGCCAAGATCCTTGACGATCTTGAGGGCGGATTTCCTGTAGACCTTCTCAATCTGCTTCTTGAGGTTGCGGACGCCCGACTCGCGGCAGTAGGACTTGATCAGCTCCTGGATCGCCTCCTCCGTCAGGTCTACCTTGGCATTCTGCAGCCCGGCGGCCTCCTTGGCGGCGGGCGCGAGATACTTGTCGGCAATGGCCTTCTTCTCGTCGGCGACGTAGCCGGACAGCTGGATAAGCTCCATGCGGTCCAGAAGTGGTCGCGGGATGGTATCGGTCATGTTGGCTGTGCAGACAAAGAGAACCTTGGACAGGTCCACGGGCACGTCTAGGTAGTGATCCAGGAACGAGCTGTTCTGCTCCGGGTCGAGCAGCTCCAGGAGAGCCGACGATGGGTCGCCCTGGTATCCTTTGCCGATCTTGTCAACCTCATCGATGAGGATGAGAGGGTTCTCGGTCTGGCACTTCTTCAACGCCTGGATGATGCGACCGGGCAGGGCACCGACGTAGGTTCTGCGGTGGCCCTTGATTTCCGCGACATCGGTCAGGCCACCCACGCTGAAGCGGTAGTACTGGCGGTTGAGTGCTCGGGCAATCGACTTGCCAATACTCGTCTTGCCCACACCGGGCGGGCCGACGAAGCACAGGATCTTGCCCTCCACAGTGCCCCTGAGCTTACCGACAGCGATGAACTCGAGAATGCGGTCCTTGACGTCCTGCAGCCCATAGTGATCCTCGTCCAGAACCTTCTGGGCATTGGGGATGCCAAAGTTTTCCGCGCTCCTCTGGCCCCAGGGAATCTGGGTGAGCCAGTCCAGGTAGTTCCTCGTCACGTTGAACTCGGAAGCCGCCGATTCGAGATGCGCCAGCTTGTTCAGCTCCTCGTCAAAGACCTTGCGCACCGCCTCGGGCATCGCCAGCTTGCTCGCCTTCTCCTTGAACTTCTCGACGAGCTTCTCCTTGCCGTCGCTCTCGAGGCCGAGCTCCCTCCGGATGCCCTTCATCTGCTCCATCAGCCAGTACTCGCGTTGGCGCTTGGTGATCTTCTGCTCCACGTCCTTGCTGATCTTGGACTGCAGCTGGGCGTTCATGAGCTCCTTCTTGAGCACGGTGAGGGCCTTTTGCATCCTCTCCTCCACGTTCATGCACGCCAGGACTTCTTGCAGCTCCGTCTGCTCGCCCGACGACACGGCGGCCGCAAAGTCGGCCAGCTTGGCGGGCTCGGACGTGACGTTGCCCGTGGACTGGCTCATGGAAAAGGTCGAGATCTGGTCGCGGAAGAGATTGTTCATGGTCGCCACCTCCTTGAAGACGTTGACAATCTCGTTGGTGACCGCCCGGATGACCTGGCTCTTGGGATCGAAGGGCTCCTCGGTCATGTTCTCCACGTTGACGAGGCTGACAGGGTAGCGCTTGAGGAAGGATGTTGGCTCGTACTTCTCTGCCTGCTGGTCGGGCTTCTTCTCGACGGCGCCCTCCTCGAAGCTGGCCACGACGTCGCCCTTCTTGTCAGTCTGCGCCTGTTGCGGCTCCTCTGGGATAGACTTCTGGGGGATGGGCTCGGGCGGAGTCGGTTCCACCTTGTCGGTCTTCTTGGCATCCTTCCCATCTTCTGCTGTTGGGGCGATCAAGCTGGACAACTTGATTCTTCGGTGAGGGTAGAGAATGGCTGTGAGAGCACCTTCCTGTCCGTGGATGGGAAAGGCGCTCGTGATCTGCGCAAAGACACCTACGTCGTACACGTCGTCGACGTTGCGGATGACATCGTCGTCCTGGTTCTCGTCCTTGAACAGGAACGCGCCGACGTACGGCTGTCCTCGCTTGATGGACTCGGTGATGGCGCTCGCAACCTCGGGGTCCTTGATGGTGATGGCCTTGTAGAACCCCGGGAACAACGGCCTCCGGGCTATCGGAATGGCCAGAACCTGGGGGTACACGTCCGGTACCACAGGCTTGGAGAGGGCTCGTTCCGAGGACTTTTTGCCTTTTTTGCCGCCGTCGCCGGATCCATCGCCCGACCCTGAGCTGCCCGCGGCACCACCAGCAGCGCTTCCCTTGCCGTCCTGCCCTGCACTCTCGCTTTTTGCTGCTGCCGACGAGTCGCCGCCCGTGCTTTTCGCCTCGTTCTTTTCCTCCAAGTCAGCCTTGCGGCGATCCTGATTTAGCTTGGCCTCCTCTTCGGACAATGGTTCGGTCGGTGGCTCGACGGAGGAGTCGAAGAAGCTCTTCTTATCCTTGTCCTTCTTGTCCCGAAGCTGCGCGGCTGCCGAGAACGGGGCAGTCTGTCCCGAGGCTCGGAGCGAGGGCAGCACCCGACTGCAGACATGGGGGCATGTGCACGCAGGGCTGGAGTGCCATGTCCTCGCCGGTAATCGCGATGACGCCCTTGCCGAGCGGACTGCGGTGCTGTGGAGGACGAAGCGTCCAGATGCGCGCGACCTGGGGATCATGGCGCCGTCGGCTGATCGAAGGGGGGGAGTTCGAGGAGTCCGCGACCAGCGAGGGCGCGCACGCGACGGATAGCGACAGCGTGTGACACCGAGGAAAGTAATGTGAGGAAATGAGATACAACCGTCGAGCCGTACAATAGAAATACGGCAGGAGGAGAGAGAGGAGTTTGCGACGGTTGTGAGGGGACTGGATTGAGCTCCCTCGGTCTCGTTGCCGTGGTGTGGAGGCGAATTAGTAAGAAATCGAGACGATGTCGGCGTCAGACGTTGAAGCTGTCGTCCATCCGCTGCCAACGCTAGGCTGGGCTAGGCTGCGGCAGTAACTACGACATCATCCATCTCGAAATTTGGTGACGGCGCCGGGCGGCTGATGTTCGGCATCTGCAGCCAACCACAGGCTGCAGGGCCCGAATTGCTTGGCCATTCCGTCTCGCATCACATCTCGTTGACTTGAACTTGGTAACACCTACTATTAATCTAGACGTTGGAGGTGCATCTTCGAGGACTGTCCGATGGCGCATTGCTGAGGCATCCAAGCCGCAATTGGAAGATCACGTGTAGCCAAAAGAAGTGTAGCAAGAGCGCGCCAATCGTTCCTACCTCTCGGGTGTTAGTGCACGTGCGCTGCATGAGAAGAGCGCAGCGACACGGAGCCGGCAACAGGACACAATCCAGATTCCGGATAGCCCATTTGTGCGTATATGTGTGTTAGTCACAGACTGATTCACTGCGAGAGCACATTTACTCTGCCGAGCCCGGTGTTTTAGCCATCTCGTAGAGCTTCATCGAAGCTATTGCTCCAAGGAAGCGCGGAAATGCGGGGACTGCCGGCCGCCAAATCGTCCTCCACATGGCACACAGACTAGAGATACTCATCGCCAAGATAAACTTTGAGAACCAAGCAATTAAGCCAAGTTCAACTAAAATCAATCTCCTCGCCACAAATTTCATCTCAAAAACACTTCATCACACGTACCAAATTCAGGTCCTTTCGAAACACATTTATCCCTGCTTGAGACCATACTGTAGCCATGACCAGCACAAAGGCAAAGGACGTCGTCGTCGACTCGTGGGATGACGAAGAGATTGCTTCAGAGGATGAGAAGGACACGCAAAGCAACGCACTACAGCCAACAAACACAAACACATCATCATCCTCATCCTTATCCAGGCCCGCTGTGCCCGGTACACCGCCTCCAACGCCCATCACGCCCACCACATTGGACCAGGGTAGTGCTGGCCCCGGGATGAGCTTCGCCAGCCGAAGGGAAGCGCCACCAGAGCGCAGGCCGGAGAAGACGGATGCCGTAGCGCGGCGGATGATTGCGGCCGGCCTCGGACTCAAGGCACCCAAGCAGACGGACGAGCAGAAGGAGTATCAAAAGTCTGTCAGGGAGCAGGAGAAGAGAAGACGGGAGGAGGCACGTCGAGAAGAGGCAAGGAAAAAAGAGGAGGCCGAGAAGGCCAAGGCGGCTATATGGGACGACTGAGCATGTGTGTAGGTATTGCATTATTCATTAATATCTTGGTCTATTCATATTCAAACATGTCGTCTCGGTGCTGGCCCTTCTCCTCAGGGGGGAATGCCATCCTTTACCTCCCATCACTGGCTGTATACCTTCTTGACAGACTCGAGCTCATTGAGGCGCTCGATCCAGTTGTACACGTTGGGATACTTGTTCTTGAGGTCGTATTCCTGGGAGAGCGTCTTCTCGCCCAGGGGGAGGTCAACCAGAACCTTGTTCCAAGGGACGAAGCCAAGGTCGGCATACGTGCTGGCGTCGCATCAGTAACATGTCGTGGCCAGATAGCAGCCAGCGGAACACAGAGAAACTCACAGCTTTTCACCGACAAGCCACTTCTTGCCCTCCAGGATCTTGTTCAACACCTCGAAGATGCGGACCGTCTGCTCAACATAGCGCGCTTTGGCAAACGGCACGTCCTCGGGAGCATAATAGTAGAACCAGGCCGCCTCAAAAAAGTAAGGACCCTGGCCCGACATTTGAAAGTGGAGATACTGCTTCGCATGCCATTTCTCAGCCTTGGTCCGGCCGTCCAGCTTGCCCTCTTGGTCGTAGGTGGACACGAGGTACTCCGCGATGGCGCCAGACTCCCAGATGGTAAAGTCCTCGACATTGGGGTCGACCAGAGTCGGAAGGAGACCGTTGGGGTTGATCTTGAGGTACGACTCCTCCTTTGGGTTCTCAATGAGGATCTGCCGGAACGGGTCAGCGCTGCATTCTTCCATGTCCCCAGTCCACGCGTGGATCGACTCACAGACTCATATGGCAGGCCGAGCTCCTCCAGAAGTATGGCCACCTTTTTGGGATTGGGCCCGTGGGGAAAGACGTAGAGCTTGAATGGCTTGATAGAGGCAGTCATCTTGGTGGTACAGGGAGTAGAAGACGGAGAGTTATGTTAGTTGCGTTGAAGTTGCTGGCTTGGTTGGTACATATGAAGAAAGAGGCTTGGATGATATCCTGTTGCAAAATGTCGAGTACCATGGCTGGCACTTATACGCCTCGAGCATGTTCATTGCGCGGTGCAGTCCCCCGCCGCGCGAGCCGGTCTCCTTGGTGTTTGGTCAGCACAGCATCAAATGCTTTCCGAGTCCGACGAAGCACCAGCGTGCCGTGCGAGCTTAGCAATCTCCATGATCGTGACGAAATGGTTACTCCAACATTCAATAGCATCATGTCAGCCATTGGTCAGCGGGCACCTATCAAGTCCCTTAATGATACTCATCGGCATTTGAATGTCGCTTTTGGCCCCTGCCGCTAGTTCACATTATTGATTGCATTGCAAAGCCTCCAGTCTGCAGGCCAGCTGCGGTGTGAGCGTGCGAGCCAGTCGAGGCCTTTGGCCGCGCATGCACGCATGCAATTGACGGGGTTTACAGATCAACTCGACCCTTTGCATGCTCGCACCAGGCAGCAGCCTATTAGGTCCTAAAAGAGCAGGCCATCATGTAGCGTAGCATCACAGCCATGTTTCTTATCCATTTGTCGTGACCAGAGGCAAAAGCTTGCCTTGCTTCATCAGCGCCAGCTCTGGATCCGCTTTGGATTCGACGTGCCTCGTCGTGACACCGAATCCCTCCAAGCCTTCCTCCTCTGCGCGCCGGTTCCAAATCATTTGCTTCACCTCGCCCTCCGCCTCGCAGAAAAGATAGCCCATAGGCCATCTGCTCCTCCCGAGCGAGTCCCGGACGCCCTTCGTCGCTGGCCTCTGCGCGACCATGAGCCCCAGCACGCCCTGACCGCGCCATCCAGCAGGCGCACCGACAAAGGCCCCCTCCAGTTCGCGGATGAGATTCGGTCCAACGCGCTGCGCGCCGCCCTTGCACTGGATGAGGACACGGAGAGTGGTGGACGTGGAGGGCGGCTTCCACTCTCCCAGCAGGTCGATGCCGTAATCTGACGCGCCGCCGACGCGCCTCAGGTGGAAGCCGTAGCGCTCCAGCGATTTGGCGATGGTGTACTCATAGAGGGTACCCACGTATACGGTGGAGGCTCTGTCGAGTTGCCAGCGTTCGGCATAGGCGAGAAAAGATTCGAGGCTACTGTGGTGCGCACTGGGTGGCTCAGGATATACAAGGGGTGCACTGGGGCCGTTGCTCTCGGTAGAGAAGCATCTTGAGAGATTCGGAGGTGCTCGGTAATGTCTTGGGATACCAATAGTCTTACATGCCAGCCCGACGTACTGTCGAAGCATGGTGCTTCGTTTGTGGTTGAACGTTGTGAACACGGATCAACGAGAATGGGCTGTCGCGGTTTGAGATGAGCTTATGCACATAGCCATGTTATCACAGTAAGCATTTATGCGCGTCCCCAACATCACTCGTTCCCATTCTCATTCATCTTCACAATCAAGACAAAGCAAAATAAGGGGAATAGTCTTTTCTGTCGTTGTAAAGCCCACTCAAACATGCTGGCTACCTAAAAAGCAAATATTTCTCATCACATCGTCCTATCCGTCGGCAAAGACGGCACCGGCGGAATATCTCTCGACCTGCTCCTGCTGGCAAACCGGCGCAGCGTGCTGCGTGATGCTTGTGTATGTGGCTTCACTGCAGACTCCTGCAGGCCTGGGCCGACCTTGCCGGGCTTGCTGCGCACGGGTCGTTCGTCGTCTCCGTCCGACAGCCCTGCACTCAGATGCTCGTCGTCAGACATGACCTCCGTCATGGACATTTGCTGCGACGCAGGCATGGATGGCGATGTGATGGAGCGGTTGTGCAGGGCAGGGCGCGCCGCTGGCACGACAGTGGCGCTAAAGGCGCCCGGGTTCATCGTGTTGGCGTTGGCGTGGGTACGGTCGGCAAAACCATTCTGGAATGCCGTATTGTTGACCGTCGCCTCTCGAAGAATTGGCAAGATGTGCTCATCGTACAACTGCGCACCCGACTCGAACGATTCCGGCGTCAATTCGGTGAGTGTGCGCGACGATTCGCGATCGTCATCGGTAGTCGGGCTCGGGGGCTCGTCAAAGAATTCGTCCAGGCTGTCGAGCTTGGTCACTAAGTCACTGATGGGGCCTTCGTCTCTGCCGCCGTCGGACAGCATGGTGGCTGTTCGAGACTCGTTGCTAGCATCCCAGTAGCTGTACTGGAAATCATCTGTCTCGAACTCCAGGCCGGCAGTGGGCGTTGCCTCAGGCGGAGACCCTTCGGCGCCTTGACACATGTAGAACGCGGCATGGATGTTGGACCGCGTCAGCTCCGTCTTCTTTGCAGGAATAGGTATGGCCCATCCTGATGCCTCCGGGATACCAAAGAGACTCTGGGTCCGCTCGTACTCTTTGCGGACAGCTCGAGAAGTCGATCGTGTCATGCTCATCCGTAGGTGGTGTTTGTCCATGTGGCTTCCGGACATGGTCATAATGTTGTCCAGCACCTTCAATGCGTCCATACAAAACTCCGTCTGCAGCAGCCGGAGCAGCGGCGATATCAGGTCAGACCCGTGGCCAGCAAGTTCAGGGTTGCGCATGTCGATCTCAGGGAGTGTGACACAAAGAATGCGCATGGTCTGCACCTTAACCCAAGACAGCGAGTTGGTCAGCAGACCAACCAACGTTGTGATGAGCTTGAAGTCATGGTCAGGGAGATAGTACTCCCGAATAGACACAAACATCTGTCCCAGGAACTCATCGCTGCTCCGGAAATTGCCAGCCGTATATTCGCCAAGCGTGTTGCCTATCATCTCCAGGCCTTGCCTATCAGCTTCCTCAGCCAGGATGTGCGCTGTGTGAAGCGTGGGCTCGTTGGGAATTCCATTGTCGAGCTCTTCGAGGAAACGCGGGAAATTAGCCAGCACTGAGTAGAAGAGACGGTCATCATCGCCAATCAGTCCATCGCCGGGAAGCTGCACCAACTTGTCCATAATGTCGAGCGTGGGCTGCCAGCACAGCGACGACCTTAGACCTTTGTGCAACAACGGTTGCAATCCTTCGTACAACCCGTTCCACTTGGCTGGCTGGCCATCTGCCAGGATGCGTCGCACATTAGGCGAGCGAAAATCGACCTTGACCAACCACACATTGAGCATCTCAGCGGCTTCGAGGAACTCGCGCTCGTTGATTGAGTCCAAGCACGCACACGTCGTCCAGAAAAGCTGCGGGAAGTTGATCAGCCGCTCAGGCTCAAGCTTGACGATGAGCGTCTTGAGTGTGGTGAGAATCTCCATTGCGAAGAATTGTATCTCAGGATCTTCATCTGCGATCGTGTTCGACAGCCTGGCCAGCATATCCGCCAGCATTTTTTGGTCAAGCGAAGTCAGCACACACCGGAACACCTGGAACGACCGGCATGCGAGGTGCCTCACAGGACACGATGTTGCCCAGGTCAGTGACAGTTTGCTCCATTGCTCCTTGACTCTCGGATATGTGAGTTCAAAAGTTTTCGCAAGCTCGGTGGTCAAGTACTCCATGCCCGGTGGGACCTTGTTGTCGTGATCATCAACCTTGCCGTTACTGTCTTCGTAACCCCAGACAACCGTACGATCGTGGCGTCTGACACGATCAATCAAGTCCTGGATAGTCTCTTTCTGAGCAGGTGGTGTCCGATCATCCATTGCTGAAATGACGAGTTCGTGGATCAAGTGTACCACCATTTCCCGGGCCTGCTCTTGCACCATGGGCATGTAGTGATCCCACAGCACGGTGACAACGTGCAGCAGTAGCGGCACGTTTTCCTCTGGAAGCTGCAATGGCGCCACCATCAAATCGACAAGTAGAATCATGGACAGCTGCCCCAGTGAAAACCCAGCTTGTTTGGTGCCGACCGGCAGCACCTCCGTAAGATCCGCGCAGTACGGCAAGAGAGACACGTCGCTTGGTGGAGGAACAGCCTCTCTTTTCTCGTTAGGAACCATGCTCCTGGGGTCAATGTGCATAAGTAGAAACTCGATGACCTTAACTCCAGGGGGGCTATTTGTCGTCGACAGGAACACCACGATCTGCTTCGCATACTCGACAAAGTTCTGCTCGCGTCGATCTAAGCACAAAGAGATGACAAAGTCCATCACCAGACGAACGTTGCCGGGGAATGGGCCTGTAGCCACCGCTTGCCACAAGGCCTGTACCTCGTTGTGCAAGGCGCCACTGGACTTGATGGTGAGTTCAATGAGGTTCGCCAGAAAGACGTACGACTCGGCGGCAGGGCCTCCATTGGGGTCCACCTTGAGCTCGACACTCTGTATCCACGGTAGCATGACCGCCACAATGTTTCTCTGTGAGGCTGGCTGCAAGTCCTTGAAGTAGAGTGTGAACTCCGCAAACACGTAGAACGCAAGCTCGGTGTACTGCGTCGCTAACCTCTGGGAAATCTCAAATTGCGCGAGCTTGTACACGGCCTGCGTCTTGTCCGAGATGCTGATGTCAAAGTCCTGAATCCTGGAGTTTCTCTGCTGTTTAGCCTCGAGAGCCCTCAGCACCGATGATGATTTGGACCGGACATCGCTCAGGTCGTTCCCCAAGGTGTACAGAAAAAGGCCAAGGAGTTTCCAAAAGGGGCACGGGTAGCTGGGACAGTTCTCGAGGACCAATGTGGTCACAATAAAGTAGCTCTCGAGAACCTTGGGTACACTGGCAAGGTAGCATCGCGCGATGCAATGCTCCAGAAGATAAGGGTATTCTTGGTTATGCACGATGAGGTTCTCGAGTGCTTTCCGACCGATGACGTTCATTCGGTCGCTGCCAGAATTGAAGATGGCCTCTACCCAGGCGAGCATACGCCGCACATCGAATTGCAGGGTGACACCGCTCTCGGTCGTGACGCCAATCGGTCCTCCACACAGCACAGCCATGGCGCTCAGGGCTGCCGTGCGTAGGTCTCGCTTCTCCTTTTCCATGGCAGCTGTGACCATGCCTCGCTCGGCCGTTGACTGCTGCTCAATGACAGATTGCCGCATGGTATCCTCACGGACTCTGATTTGCGTATGGTTGGGCGAAAAGCCGCACCAATCTTCCATCAAAGAGAAAGCGGATTTGCGTGATTCAAAGGTCATCCATCGCGAGGGATCCTTGGTGCGGTTGATTGCCTCAAAGAGCACCTCCATGAGGCCGCAGTAATGTCGTCGCAGTTTCTGGAATTCCCAATCCATTTGCACATCTCCATCCATCAAGAAGAGCTTCAGATCTTTGGCATAAGCAGTCAGGGTTCCCAAGAAGAAATCCGTGTTGTAGAATTCGGGCTCCTTCAAGAAATGAGAGGTGACCTTGAACACATGAGTGATTTCTGTCCGCAGGAGATCCATCTTGCGATTGCGCGGGGGCGTGCTGTTGGAACGCTGGTGAATCCGTGCCCTGGCATCATCGTTCAGTCGTGTGACCTGGGCCTGTAGCTCCTCCAAGAGTGTTCTGTAGATGTGTCTATTGATAGATCCTATCGCAACAACAATGGCTTCTCGGATCGACGCCGATGATGCCGAGAGGAGTGGAAACAGGTACTTGAATAACGTCCGAGCTGTAACAATCTTGTCGCCGCTTGACTTTGAATCTTTGCGAGCATGTTGGTCTTTGCCAAAGGTGGTGTTGCTGCCAGTCTCGGCCAGCGTAGCGCAGGCGAAAATGAGGTACAGCTTCCACTGTTCAATGAGAACTTCGGGGTGCGCAGTGGGTGACCGAGCGGGTGTCCGCGCGCTTCCGGCTTCACTGCCGTAGTAGTATCCACGGGATGGCTCAGACAAGTGCACAATGGTCTTGTACATCTGGAGAGTCCGGTCGCACACAAGGTCCCGACATATAGCCACAGTAAAAGGGCATTTCTCGTAAGCTAAACGGACAAGGTTGGGGAAGATCTTGAACCATAGCGTTGTGTCGTAAGACACATCACTGATACAAAGCTCCACAACAGCACCCTTGCTTCCTGTGCTGTTGGTGCCGGCATTCTTAAGTCCACGGTGCAGACGACTTCGCTCAGCCACCGACAGATGGTCTTCGTTGAAACTCATGACTTCATCTGCGTCGTTCTCGAGGATGTTGATGAGTCTGCCAGAGTCCTCGCCAGAGGATTCCTTTCCCAAGGCTTTATCGAATTCAGAAATGAGTCGCAAGACAGTGATCGCATAGTAGCGCACACGCCTTGATTGGGAACACAAAAAGAACAGGCCGTGTGCTTCAGCCTGGTCCACCTCAGCCCAGATGCTGGACAGATCCAACTTGAGTGCACGTTTGTCCGGAGTGCCCACGCCAGGGATCTCGGCTGCGGCATCCTTCATCTTCTGTCGGATTTCGTCAATCCAGATTTGCAACAGCTCAACATACAAACGCAGGGTGTTTTCGATATGACCCGGCCCCAGCATGCCGCCGTCGGACATTGTTGAGTATCGATCGTCAAAATTGAAAATGAACCTTGAGAACCCCATGATGACACCTTGCGCGTGGGCGTGGCGTGCTATGGCTTTCAGGGAGTTTGCGGACGATTCTGCAATGTTGGATTGGATGTGCGCAGTGCCAGTGCATAGCAAATTGATCAAGGGGTTGAATGGTATATCCTCTGAGAAACACCGAGGCAAGGCTTGCACGGCGACATGGAGAAGCTCGTAGAAAGCTTGTTTCTGATCCGGGGTGTTCTGCTGATCTTCACGGCGCGTGAAGTTGAATGTGTCGGTGATGGGCGTTTTGGGCCCCGGGCTACCGAATTTCTCGTCCAACGTTGCTTGGCCTCCGAACGTATTGTCACATATCCTCGTGATCTTGCCCAGGATATCGCAAAATTTGAGATAGTAGTCTCTGACGCTGTCAGAAAGAACATGAGTGAGTACAGGCCTCGAAATGGTATCTTCCTTCGAGCCAACCGGAGCACCATGTGGCGATCGGACGTCAGCGGGACTGCTGTTGTAGAGTTGTGGAAATGGCGGTCGGCCCTGCTCCCCCTTTTCAAGGTCTGACATGATACACAAGAACGCCCGGATTCCGACCACTATACGGTCTGGGTCAAGTTGCTCTACTTTCAGGTCTTTGGTATTCGCAAAAAGGTCGGCGTTGATCAAAGGGAAGATAATCTGACGAAAGCAGTACTCCGGGTATCGGAAACCCACGGTTCGTATGATCTGGATGAGAGGTTCGGTGACGGCAGCGTCAGATGCGACAATGCTCCGTCTGGATGTTGGCAGCACCAGCTTCAAGATCTCGTCCAGTTTCCGGATAGCGCCCTGTGGAGTGTCGTTGATGCGATAGATGTACGTCCACAACAAACGGGAAATGACCTGGAGGCAAAGGGGCTTGGTAGATCGATCTCTGACTTTTGTCTGAACCGTCATCACAAGTTGAACCCATTGAACCCCGAAACTCTCTGGCGGTGATACACAGAGCATGGTAGCTGTCAAAGGAAACGCCACACTCCAGTGGCGTGGCTTTGTAAACATCTGGCCAACTCGAGAAGAGATGGAAGAAACAACCTCTGCCCACTTGGGGTGCATCAAATGACTATTGCTAGCAGACGCAGCGATTGGCAGGACGAGTGTGTCAACAATCTGGCAAAAGGCCCACTTAACCCTTTGGCCATGAGATTTGCTGAACAGTCGGCCTAGTCGAACAAGAAAATCGCAAGAGTGTTCCCAGGCGTCTTCTGGCAGGATCCGGATGCGCAGGTGCCTCATACCCCCAAGCACGACTTCCAGCTTGCCCTCTTGATCACGTCCGCTTGCCGTGGTAGGGCTTCGGAGCCCACGTTCCTGCAGAGCTGAATCGAGTTCCTCGAGGAATCGTTGCGTCACCGACACAAAGTTGAGTTCGCTCATGTAACCGAGCAGCTGGGCGAAAAGGTTCCAGTTGGCCAGCTTGAGTGGCGAAACAAGCAACTGATCAGGGTCTGCGTTCTTCAGCTGCGCGAAGATGATGTCCTCCAGCTTATCTTCCATTTCAGGGGTAATGGCTCGCAGGTTGCTTTGGCGGACCACCTCGATCAGGACGCGGCAAAGGATGTATATGGAGACCGTTGACCGTCGTTCAGCCTGTGCGACGAATTCTTGTTTCGCGGATACTGAAAGACTGTGTGGGAGTGCGTTTTCCCCGACGCCAACGCCAGGCTGGCCTGGTTGCACCGGTTCCGTATTCCGGCGCAACAGAGGCGCTGCCTGTGTCGCGCTACGCGGCTGCCCCTGGTTTCGAGCTTCTAATGCTGCATCGCTCTTGTTTTTCCTCCACAGCATCATCGAGTCAATAAGAGCTTTTGGCTTGGGGCTAGCGATGTGGCCCAAAGCCTTGATCAGCTGGTCGAAGGCTGGATCGACTCCCGGACCGCAAATATTCTCCACGTTTGGCTCTGGCTCGTTCGCTGGTGTGATACACTCGGTAAGTTTCTCTTCCGCCTGTGCGATGAATGAGGTGAACAAGACATGTAAGGCATATTCGCCCACCGTCTTCTGCTCCTCTCGATGGAGTTTGGAGTGAGATTGGCTAAGCAAAGGGTTTCGACGAGGTTTACTATGTCTTCGCTCAGGCCTCCTTTGCGTCGCGCCGTTCAGTGCCAGATCACCCGCCGAGGCAGCCCTCTCAAGAGGGAACCCGCTGGGCGGGACCATTGAAGAGCCTGGATGCATGGTGTCGAAGCTTCCTCCCGCAGCGGCTATGACTTTGGGGCTGAGAGGACTCGAGGTCGAGCTTGCAAGGCTTCCATTTCTCGAATGCTGAATGCCATGCACGATCGAGGTCTGTCGGTGATGACCGTAGACGGCGCTTTTCGGGTCAACGACGCGCTCTCGCGAATGCGAGGCCGTGACGCGCGGTGAAGCTAAGCTCGCATTTTTCTCCGCGGAAGATTCTCGAGAGTGTGTTGGTCGTCGGATCGAATACGGGGAAGGTTCGAGAGGTGGCGGGGGTCGCACAGTATGTTGCCATGCACTGTCGTCGGCATGCTCATCTTCTTCATCGAGTGTTGATACAGCTCGCACGGCATACTTTGACGGATCCTGAAGGTGGTCCGGCAACGATTGCGGCGGTACTATGTCACAGAGGTCAGAGGATCAGTACCATGGAGTTGTGAAGTTTGAACACGGCAACGTGTAGGAGAGGGGCGCACTCTGGGGAGGGGAAACACGCACCCATCTCAGATCGCTCCGGTCAAACTTCTCATGTTCTGTTCTCGAAGCGCGATGGCTTTCGCGGTAGGCGTAACGAGCCGCCCAGCAGTCCTTGGCGGCAACTCGAGGGCGAGTAGGAGCGGGACTTGAGGTCGTGCAAACGGGTAGACGAAGAGAGTGAGGGGGGGTGCGCGCAAGTTGCTGGCTATGACAGCGTCGAAGTCAATGGGGAATTCGTACTCATTTCAGCTAAGAGGCATGATGAAGTCGCTCAGCGCAGGTCAAGACATGGAGCAACGCCAATTGTCCCAGAGCACGAGGTCGAGGCGAGGATGACGCTGTTGATAGCCGCAGGGGTCGTTGAACATAAATTTGGGCTTGCTATTCCCACGCGGAAATGCAAGGGCCACAGCCAGTCAGAGGCTCTGAGCGCGTGTCTGAGCGCGCTATTATAGCGGGGTTCAGTGGTTGTGGGGTCTGGAGATGGAGCCCACCGCGACTTTGCCAGATGGGAGTTCATCTGTTCAGTCTGTTGTGATTACAAGTACTTAGGTGAAGGGCGTATTGGTCAAGCTTCGGTGAGTATTTTTTTTTTTTTTATCTCGAGAGCCTCGCTGGAAGAGGCTTATCTGCTTAATCGGCAGAGCTTCTTCTGAGAATGACTGATCTGTACTTGGAAAGCGGCAAGCATTTGATCGAGGGGCACCTCACCTACCCTCGGGCGCCTCCTCGCGACTAATACAGCAATGTAAATATGAGGCGCGGAAATACGCCCATAGTCTATAAAGATGTACCTAGTGCTTCATGGTCAGTCTGCTCAAGGGTTTGTAGAGAAACAGAGAACGCCAGGGAGGTTTTGGCCACGGCTTTGATTCAATGTTGAATGTCTGCTTGGCCAAACTAACACTTGATCATTTCATGAGCACGCGGATACAAAAGCTCTCAGCAGCAACTTGGGGGCATAATGATGAACAACTATTCAAGGCATATTCTCTGGATCAGTACATAACATGATCGGTTGTCATCACTGGGGATTGAGAAGTTCACATTGTCTCACTACAGGTTAGGCGGCGCACTGGGCGTGGACTAAGAACGGGATGCAGTTCGCGACGGACGGAAATTCGACAAGACCGCCGGTAGCTCGGAATATTTCCACATCAGGCGCATTTCTTGACCAGGAACACTCCGACGTGAGCCGCACAGCAAAGTGTCCGACATTGCAAACACCTATCCTAGTGGTTCTATCGTGTTCGTATCTAACAGTCACATGCTCCCCAACAGGCTAGCTCATGAGGCGCATAGGTTGCCGAAAACCCACCATCGCAATACATGTATCCTTTCGGCATCCGGGTCTCCTGGATGTTAAATGGGCTGACAGTCGTCGTTTTCCGGCGTCCTGACCCACCCTTGCCAGTTAAAGCCAAGGGAATGTTTAAGCGATCTCTAAAAATTGGTAGTGACGCATGACCGGCTGTCGATGATGATGAGATTCAAGTGGTTGTGCGACACCAACTTGTGATAGATAAAATCCAGAAAACGGTTGCGCGCCACGAACATACACTGACCAAACCGAAGAAGTCGTCTAAGGATTACCTTACCTTAGTTGTACGTAGATAAAGCACGAAGGATGGTCTTACGGTATTACGGTACAACGACCTCTCCGCCGGCTCACGCAGTGAAGGACCCCTCGCAGTACGGATAGGTACAAGTACCTGCTAGACCCCGAGGTACTGGACCCACAACTAGGCTCGACAGCGCATCTCGGGACTGGAGTCCACACTTGTTGGCCTTTAACTCCTGTGCCCCCCTCCTGAATCCTGCCACGAATCCCGCGCAACAAATATCAGCGCTTGTCGTTGCCTGTGCTGCTCTTCGAAAGCCTCGCAGCCTGAGGGGACAAGACTGTCGACGGCTCACGGATTCGCACGCGCACCTCGCGAGACCGAGATCCTACCTTCTGCCCCTCCGTTTCGAAACATCCCGACGAGAGCGACTCGCATAGGTACCCCTCGACGATAAGGACAACATGGCAGAGTTAGACACCTTGGACATTATTGTCCTGGGAGCGATCCTGCTCGGGACACTCGCCTACTTCACAAAGGGCACCTACTGGGGTGTCACCAAGGATCCCTACGCCAATGCGTTCGCCAATGCGAATGGTGCCAAGGCTGGCAAGTCGAGGAACATTGTCGAGAAGATGGAAGAGTCCGGCAAGAACTGTGTCATCTTCTACGGCTCCCAGACCGGTACTGCCGAGGACTACGCCTCTCGACTGGCCAAGGAGGGCAAGAGCCGCTTCGGTCTGGAGACCATGGTTGCCGATCTTGAGGAGTACGATTTTGAGAACCTCGACACTTTCCCCAGCGACAAGGTGGCCATGTTCATCCTAGCCACCTATGGCGAGGGCGAGCCGACTGATAACGCTGTGGATTTCTACGAGTTTGTCACTGGAGAGGACGCTGCGTTCTCTGAGAGCAACGACCCTGCGCTCGGCAACCTCAACTACGTTACTTTCGGCCTCGGTAACAACACCTACGAACATTACAACTCCATGGTCCGCAACGTTGACAAGGCTTTCACCAAGTTTGGCGCCCACCGTATCGGTGAAGCCGGCGAGGGTGACGATGGTGCTGGAACTATGGAGGAGGACTTTCTGGCCTGGAAGGAACCCATGTGGTCTGCGCTGGCAGACAAGATGGGTCTCCAAGAGCGCGAGGCCGTCTACGAGCCCGTCTTTGGCATCGTCGACCGTGAAAACCTCAGCGTCGAATCCCCCGAGGTCTACCTTGGCGAGCCCAACAAGATGCACCTCGAGGGCACCGCCAAGGGCCCATTCAACGCTCACAACCCGTACATTGCCCCGATTGTCGAATCTCGCGAACTTTTCTCGGTCAAGGATAGGAACTGCCTACATGTCGACGTCGACATTAGCGGCTCCAAACTGTCTTACCAGACTGGTGATCACATTGCTATCTGGCCTACGAATGCCGGCGACGAAGTCGACAGGTTCCTCGACATCCTTGGCTTGAAGGAGAAGCGTCACAACGTCATCAGCGTCAAGGCCCTCGAGCCCACCGCCAAGGTTCCCTTCCCTACTCCAACAACCTACGACGCCATTGTCCGATACCACATGGAGATCTGTGCGCCCGTTTCTCGTCAATTTGTTTCTACCTTGGCTGCGTTCGCCCCCAATGAAGAAGCCAAGGCTGAGATGGTCAAGCTCGGAAGTGACAAGGATTACTTCCACGAAAAGACGATTCCGCACCTGTTCAATATCGCGGGTCTGCTCGCCAAAGTCAGCAGCGGGGAAAAGTGGACAAATATCCCCTTCTCCGCTGTTATCGAAGGCCTCAACAAGCTCCAGCCCCGTTACTACTCTATTTCCTCTTCCTCCCTCGTGCAGCCCAAGAAGATCTCCATCACGGCAGTCGTCGAGAACCAGATGGTGCCTGGCCGCGAGGAACCATTCCGTGGTGTTGCCACCAACTACCTACTCGCGCTCAAGCAGAAGCAGAACGGCGACCCGAACCCCGAAGCCTTCGGCAAGACATACGAGCTGCTCGGCCCCCGCAACAAGTATGACGGTATTCACGTCCCCGTCCACGTCCGCCATTCCAACTTCAAGCTGCCTTCTGATCCCTCGAAGCCCGTCATCATGATCGGTCCGGGCACTGGTGTGGCTCCTTTCCGTGGGTTTGTGCAAGAGCGTGCCAAGCAGGCCCAGAACGGCGCTCCCGTCGGGAAGACGCTCTTATTCTTTGGGTGCCGTAAGCCAGAGGAGGACTTTATGTACGAGAACGAGTGGAAGGAGTACAAGGAGGCTCTTGGCGACAAGTTCGAGCTCGTGACTGCCTTCTCGCGGCAGACCTCGAAGAAAGTCTATGTTCAGCATCGCCTGCAGGAGTATAGCAAGGAAGTCAACGAGCTCCTTTCGCAAAAGGGCTTCTTCTATGTCTGTGGAGATGCGGCCAACATGGCTCGCGAAGTCAACGCAGTCTTGGCCAAAATTATTGCGACCGAGCGTGGCGTGACAGAGGCCAAGGGCGAGGACATTGTCAAGAGCATGAGGTCTTCCAACCAGTATCAGGTAAGTTTGCTTGTCTCTTGTGCCTTGACTTTGACGCTAATGAGTCGCAGGAGGATGTTTGGTCATGAGACACGTGCGGGCATCTTGTTTGGATCTTCATGGCGATTGCATGGTGGCAGGTTGAGCTTCTCTAGCCATTCGGTGTTCAGGGACTGGTTCGAAGCTAGACCAAGACGTATAAAGGGACCGATTTTGGAGATAAAACGTCGAAAGAATACTATGGGGGGCCAAGGGCGATGGGGAACATGTAATGTTGATAGCCATGTTCGCCGGATTTTGATGAATAGACTTTCATTGTAAGTACCCGCGAGCTCCATAGGTATGGCTGGCGCTTCCCCCTGTACCACTACTGATCAGCGAGGCTTCACATACGTAGACTCGAGCCTGGTTCGTCATGTTTGCCTCTTCTTGGGAAATGCAGGCGCAGCGTGACAAACAGCGCGGCACTCGGCCCAGAACAGACACCCGGTCGTCTGCGCGTCGCCTCCCGCTAATAAATGAATTATAGACGGAAAATCACATCCAAATTGTGATTGTGAAGGCCTTCTTGACGAAGCTACATGCGGGCCATCGCGACGGCTGTCCATGTTGGACATCGCATAGCCTAAGCTTACCTCGCACGCGGATGCTGCAAAGCTTAGCTCTCAACATATTGCGACATGCCCAGCCTGTCCTTATCTCCACGGTTGAGTTCAAGAAGAGAGACAAGGTTCGTCTTTGAAGCTTGGTCGAAACTGATCGTCAATTGCTGAATTGGGTACAGTGGTGACTTTGAACAACTTTCGTCAATTGAGCCAACCCATGATTACTGTCACTTCACCAGTCACCACAACCGGATAGATTTACTGTGCGTCTTGCTTTCTCTGGCAATTTGGTAATACACAAACCAAACGAGTTACCAGATACGCGCGGACAAGATCAGTCATTGCTTTTTCTGCAACTGGGGTTTGCCCTGCAGGAGTCGAGGCGGCCAGCCGCAAGGGATGCATCGCGTTCAAGGCGTGCATCGAATCGTTCGTCAAAAGCTAACAGGCTGATGGCAGACTGCACTGGATCAAGCAACGAATCCTGTAGATATCAAAATTGCTGGCAGCTCTCGGCCCTCTGATGCCTCTTGTCCAAGTACTCATCAACGCATCTAGCCAGCATCACCTCTGACGACCACCAAGTAGTACCTTTGGCTCTCAAGGAGTCAAGAGTCATTACTGTCCTGCCGGAGCCTGCGGAGCCAACACTACTAGTCTTCCAGAAGCAACTCACGTTCCCGACTTAGCCTAGGACAAGCTTCTCTTGCCCTTGGACCCCCCTTACGTCCGCCCAATAAGGTGAGGAGAGCCAGCGTCCTACCTTGGATTCTTCCAGCTTGACGGACACTTATGGCTCCCCTGGCTCTTGGCACTGGCCGCTTGCAGCCGTCCGGGACGCATGTGGCTGGCTGCACTTGCTGGAGGGATACAAATCTTTTGTATCAGAGAATGCATGTCTGGCGATCTGTTAGTAGACCCAAGAGCGGAGTCGAGTCAAGGCCTAGATGTATGCGCCCCAACGCCGATGAAGCCACCCATAAGAGGGGTGGCATCCTCATTGCTACTTCACCGACGCCTTTCATTTTTCGGATATTGTTTGATTGCCTGCTTTGCCTCCTTATTCATCATCATTCTTAATCGACCTGACTCTCTCTGCATTTGCATTTGCAGAAACATATATACTTAGTCCCGTGTGCTGCTTCACGGACGCGGCAGCCGTGTGCCAGACGGGAGTCTGAACATCGCAAAACGAAAAGCCTCAAAGTCTAGTTTTATGGGACCATAAGCTGAGCATTGATTTCGACGTCTTTTTGCTTGATACTTAGGCAAGGTTAGTTGTGACGTCTGCTGGGACAAGACACATGCAGCTGATATTAAAAAGGGGCCCCCGTCAACAATCACCAGTCACGGCTCGTGGCAAAAGGGTATATCGACACACAAGGCACGCTCTTCGTGGTGTATATCTCACCAGATCACTCTTTCTGATACAAGTCCAGGTGCACTTTGGATCGCCCCAGACAGCTTACTCTGGCAGGTTTTGCCTTTCGCGTTGTTCATAGGGTGCTCGATTTTCACCGACAACTCAGGCTGTTCATCCCAACGATATCAAGGCAAAAACACTGAGGCTGTTCTCGCCGCCTGTGGATACTGGCTTGGTCGATCCAACGCTTTCATAGGAGGCAATTTCATCTGGACTCTTGTTGCTAGGTGACTCAGCCACTTCGTTGAGCTGAGAGCTTTTCTGCGGCTTTGAAGAATTTGAAGACCTTCGCGCACAGCTCTTCTCTTTTCTTCTTTTCTTCTTCCTCAACCTCACTTGCAGCCTTGCAAACCGATCTGCGCGGCCCTCTCTACCTTCCAACAAGCTTACCTGCCTCTTCTACCAACAACCGCACACGCTGGTGCTTTAGTACTTTCACAGCCCGTCATACTACTTGGCATAATTCCTTCAGACGTACCTTCTCTGTATCATTGCGGCAACCTACACGGGTGTGCATACCAGACTCGCCCTGCTTTAATCGTGCGTTTCCAGACCGCACCTACCGATCCTAGAGACCTCCGCCTTCCATTATACTACTGCAATCGCTACCACGCCTTCCGTTACATACACGAGAGGCAAGAACAGGTTGGTGGCTTCTCACGTACTGCTTCCTGCCCAAGCACTGCTTCACTTCATTTAACCCCCTCTATCCCTTCCCCTTTCGCGGTCCCTCTTCTTCTTCTCTATCCATCTCTTTTGCCCCCGACCTCACAGTGTCACTCACCGTCTTTCCCCAAGACCCAACAGACAGTCGTTTTGTTACTGCAACCCTCTCCGTCTTGTTCGATAGCTTGTTCTATCTTACTTACTCTCGCTTCATCTCGCAGCCCCGGTAGCCGCGTTTCCCCCGTTGGCCACGGCTGAGTCTTTGTGCCATTCACAGACGCTTGGAGTCTGAGATAGAGTAAGTCGTTGGCACCATTGACAGTACTGCATCCATCTCCTTCTGCAAGTCACCGGCAATCAGAAGCAAGTGCTTCTGAGATCCATCAAGAGCCTCATTCCAGCTCCGGTTTCCTTGCACCACTCCATCCTCTCTATGCCTCACAGAAAGGCAGTGAGAACGTTTACTGACGCAAAGCCCCTCTCAGTTTGCTATTCTACCAGCCATCATCGCCCGTTCCATCTTTCAGTCAAGACATCTCCTGTGATAAAGGTATGTAGACATACGGCCACTGTTGACACTCGCAACACTTTCCAGTGTCTGCAGATGGGTTCACCGGCCTCGGAAACATATGACACATGGTCTTGACAGCTGCTGATTAACGTGAACAGGCAAATACCACACTTACCATCCTCACGGCGCACTTCTAGTCAACATGGACGGCAGTGGCAACAATGGCAACAATGGCAACAACGGTGCCTATTCCAACACCCCTTCGGGCCGCGGTGGCAAACCTGCATATGTGCGTCAGGTCCACGATCCCTCTGAATTGATTGCATCATTTGGCAACATGAACATGCATGGAGGTCACCATGCTCCCTTGAATGTGAGCTCTGGCAACGGCTGGCTGGCACCCATGATCGACTCTCTGTACCATCACCCACAGAGTTTGCCCACAGATCATCACTACGCTCACATGCCTGGCCCTGGCTTCCCCGGTGCCTACTACGGTATGCCCATGCCTGCCCTGGGTATGATGCCTTACACTCCTGCTCGTCATGTTCCGCATCTCGATCGTGGTCACGCTGATGTTCCGGCCCTTGAGAACCGTCGTGGTTCGTACTCTACCACCGAGTCCACGCCCACTACCCCTTACTGGGCTGGGTTTGGTCAGCGTGAGGGCGCTACACGTGTTGCTGGCCATGACCGCTCCGCCTATACGACCCCATCCCCGCAGCAACTCGGCATGTCGGTTCACTATGAAGTGCAGAAGCCTTCTGTACCTGCCATCTCCGAGTCTGCTCTCGAGGAGCTTCTTGTCAAGGAACCCCCTATTCCCAAGGCTGTTCCCGCTGTGTTCACGCCAACTGGTCAGATAAAGTCTGTCGACCAGAGCCTGGAGAATCGCATCCCAGGAAACCGCAATGTCTACATCCGTGGCCTCCATCCAACCACAGATGACGAGCTGCTCTACCTGTTCGCCGCTCGCTTTGGTCCTGTCGAGACGTCAAAGGCCATCATTGACACCGGCACTGGTGCCTGCAAAGGGTAGGCGGCAAGCGATCTGAAACGTTCTTTACTAACGACCCCCAGATTTGGATTTGCCAAGTTCTTCCACGTCCGCGACTCTGAGATGTGCATCCGCGGCTTTCACCGCCTCGGTTACGAAGTCGGTTTTGCTCGTGTACGTACAAATGCAACATCTCTGATCGGGTAGTACTGACCATTCGCAGGAGTCATTCAACTCCCGTCTTAAGGCTCAGGGCGACGAGGGCTCCACGAACTTGTACATCTCGAATCTTCCCAAGACCTTGACCGAAGTGGTAAGACCGTCACCTCCTGTCTGTTCACAAACACCTGCTGACTACTCGCTACAGGAGCTCGGCACCATTTTCCTGGGCTACAACATTCTGTCCAGCAAGATTCTTCGGGACAACATGGGCAATTCGCGTGGAGTTGGTTTCGCTCGGTAAGACCGTCTTTCACTGATCATTGGGAGTCAACTGACCTTGAAACAGTTTTGAGAACCGCGACATTTGTGCCGATATCATTCAAAAGTTCAACGGCGTTGGTATTGGCGAAGAAGGTCTGCTCATGAACATTCGGTTCGCGGACACCCCTGCCCAGAAGGAACTCAAGAGAGTGACGGCCGAGCGCCGCCAGTTCCGAACCAACGAGTACAACATTGGTGCCTATGGCACCCCTTTGGTGGGCATCACCAACCCGCTGCACGGCCAGCAAGGTGATTGGCGTCGCAATTACAGCACCACCCGCAGGTGAGTCGTCAGGCAACAAGCCAACATTGAGAAGTCTGACCCTTTATAGTGACGACTCCGCCGCCACTCGAGGCAACGGGACATCGGCATCTCAGCCTGATGGCTCCCGGTATGGTTCGAACTGTAAACGTCACTGACCGATCTAACGTTGTACTCACAGAACGGCGAGAAGCTCCAGTGAAGAGGCTGCGATCACTGTCACCACTCCAGATTCTTCTGAGTGCGATGAGGGTGCTACCATCAATGCTGATTCATTCCCCGGCGTTGGCGGCAACGTAAGCATCCAGTCGTCTCCTTCCGCCAAGAAGGAGAAGAAGGAGGTGATCGTTACGACAGCCCGGAAGGAGACTTAGGAGCCGTTCGTTACTGTTCCACTGTTTTGTAGGACTATGTGGTCGACGTTGCCGGTTTAGGTTTCTTTTGTTGTTGAGCATGTTTTCTTTTTGGACGGTCCATCGAGATGTACCCGTTGAGGTATCAAGCCATCAAGGAACATTTCATGGTCTGAGGTGCTGATACAGTTTGGAGGACTATGGTAATGGCTCATTTCTTATGCTTCTGTACTTTACTTTTTGGAGGGGTTCATGATCCAGGGGACAACAGACGCACGGCATCACGAAGAGATGAATAATTTCAATGCAAATTTCGCACAAGCTTGCGTCCTGATGCCAACTGGTGACACTTTGAATAAATTGGGTATCTTGATGGCAAAAACTGAACTGCTCCTCATAGGGCGAGCTGCGAAATTGGCTTGCCAAGGCTATCAGGGTCGGATTCGCCAGGTATTGAAGATCCGTCGGCCCCAACGCCTTCGTCCGTATGGCTATCGCCCTCCCCTAGATTGCCTTCATCGCTGTCATCACTGTCTCCATCCTCAGTCTCGTCATCTACTTCACTCTCCCCTCCGGAATGCGGGGAAGCCTGTTCCTCTTTGCTGCCAGCCTTCTCTTTGATGGCTGCCTCCAAGTCTTTTAACATCTTCTTGGTGAAACCAGATGCTTCTACTGTGGCATCGAGTCGCTTCGCGCCATCCTTGCCAACTGTCTTCTTTGCGTCCTTGAAGAAGGGCCCTGGCTCATCACTAGTGAAGCCAAACCGCCGTGAGAAGAAGCGCTTTATGCAGTTCACGTCCCGATCAAAGTACATTTCCGCATTTTGATGCTCCATCGATACCATTTGCGGAAAGTCAATGACGATGGGCTCCAGTGTTATCGTTTCTTCGCCGCTTTCGTCCAAAGATTTGTTCTCTTTGATCAGGATGTTGAACTCATTGTAGTCACCGTGGATCAAGCCGTGCTTCGCCAGCCGAAGCAATAGGCTGATCACCTCCCCGTATAGAGATGCTGGGTCGGGCACACTGGATATCTGGCGCAGAGGGAAGGCGTCGATCAAAGACATGACGATAGTGTGCCGCGACTGGGCAATCGGGGTCGGCACCGGCAAGCCTTCCTCCAACAGCGCTGTCATGAATGCGTACTCCTTCATGGCTGCTAGTCGGGACAGGTACATCCATGATCCTCCCTGGCGGTTCTTGAGGTAGTCTCGGTTCGACTTGACGGATCGGAAAGATATTCTGCCCAAGCGGTGGATCTTGAGTACCCTCTGTACGTTGTTGTGGTCGGCAACGAGCATGATATCACTCTCCTTGCCGACACCTATCCGGTCGCCGACGCTGTAAACCTCCTTGCGCGAGGAATATGTATGTAGAGCGAGGTAATCCAATCCACCGTAGGTCAGACGGTACCCATCGTACTTGGCCTCCTTGACACGCGCGATAAGACCGACTTTGGCGAGGGCTGAGATACTCCTGTGAACGCCGTTGGCACCGCCTCGTAGTCGAGACAATTTCTCGATCAATGGCGTCGGAACAATCTCGTGGTTTTTGCTGCCCATCTCAACCTAAGAAGGCATGTTAGTGGGATAGATTGGGCAAGATTAGCCTGGGCCGACAACATACAGCCGTGAGAACGCGCCAGTCCTCTGACGCCAAGTGGCGCATGGCGCGCGTATCGAGCTTCATAGTGACGAGTCTTCTGTGATAGTTTCTGGGGGATGCAATGCCAGTAGACGAAGAAATGTCGTAGATCGTGGGGTTCTATCGTGTCTGGCGAGGGTTGGCGGGGGATAAAGAAAAATGTCTGATAAGATAGCGTACGAGTCTTATCGATTGCGCCGCGCGAGACAAGAAGCAGCCTACGTATCCGTTGCAACTGCACAGATCTCTGCGCACATAACACGATAAATTCAGCTTCTCTGGTATTTGGACTTTGATCTATTTAGGACATTCGGTACTCCTTACCGCTTGTTCGTTTTCATTTACTCACTTCTGGCCAGACGCCAGGACTCCTGGCGTCCCAGTGATTATCTAATCACACGTGACCCTCCCTACTGGTCCGATTCTGCAGGCGGCAGCGCCTCACGTAACCGGAGCTCAGACTAGCTGTCGGTGTTTGGAGATCGGCTCCATCAGCTTCCATCGTCGACATCACCTCTCTCCCTCCCACAAAAAGCATTTGCGCGCTCACTTCGCGACACGAGCACACGAAGCAGTGCATTGCGCGACAGAATCTTCAGCCACATCTACCAACTTCTCTCTGCCGCCTATACACTCTTGATAACGACGTCAACATGGCTCAAGATAGCGATGTGCCCACGTCGGCCGACAAGGGCAAGGGCAAAGCTGTCGAAGAGCCCAAGAACGACAAGTCAGTTCCCAACGGGAAGAAAGAAGATGAGGATAAGAAGGATGGTAGGTGAAACGGCTGCGAGAACTTCATCGTGTGACTGACCAGTGCAGCTACTGGCGAGGAGCTGAATGAGGAAGACCAGCAACTCAAGAATGAGCTCGATATGATCGTGGAGCGCTTGACAGTCAGTCCATACGAAGCACCGAAGTATACGTATGCAGAGACTGACACAATGGCAGGAATCCAACACGTCACTATACAAGCCCTCGCTAGAGGCCATGAAGACCTCGATCAAGACGTCGACCTCGTCCATGACAGCAGTGCCCAAGCCGCTCAAGTTCCTCCGACCACACTATGAGACCCTCACAAAATTGTACGACGAGTGGCCCGCGGGCGAAGACAAGAAATCTCTGGCAGATGTGCTGTCGGTGATTGGTATGACATTCTCGGACGAGGACAGGCAGGACACACTCAAGTACCGGTTGCTCGCGCCATCGTCCGACATTGCGTCGTGGGGCCACGAGTATGTGCGGCACTTGGCCCTGGAGATCGGCGAAGTCCACGCAAAACGCCTAGCGGAAGACGAGCCGACCAAAGACCTCGTCGATCTTGCACTGATTCTCGTGCCGTTGTTCATCAAGACCAACGCTGAAGCCGACGCTGTCGATCTGATGAGCGAGCTGGACATTATTGAGCTGCTTCCCGAGTATGTCGACACCGAGTCTTATCCCCGGGTGTGCTTGTACCTGGCCAGCATGGTGAACCTGTTGACGTACCCCGACAACGAGACATTCCTCCGGACGGCGCATACGATCTACATGAAGAACAAACAATACACGCAGGCTATGGTCCTGGCTATCCGGTTGCACGACAGTGAACTCATCAGCAATGATTACAACGAGGTCACAGATCCCGCGCTGAAGTCTCAATTGGCATTCCTCCTCGCTCGTCAGAAGATTGTTCTCGACGCAGAGATCGAGGACGACGCGGAGAATGAGTGCCTTGGCAACATGAAGCTTTCCGAGTACTTCAAGTCGCTGGGAGAAGAGCTGAATATTCTGGAGCCCAAGACCACAGAAGACATCTACAAGAGCCATTTGGAAAGCAGTCGTGTGGCCGGCATGACGAACCTGGACTCTGCGAGGCACAACCTTGCGGCTGCGTTTGTCAACGGGTTCGTGAACGCTGGCTTTGGAGAGGACAAGATGATGCTGGTGGAGGAAGACCCCTGGGTATGGAAGACCAAGGGTGATGGCCAGATGTCAACAGTGGCATCGTTGGGCACCTTGCTCGCCTGGGACCTCGAAAACGGCTTGGACAAGATCGATCAGTACACCTACGCCACCGAACCAGAGATTCAGGCTGGCGCCGCGCTTGCCATTGGTATCATGACCTCTGGTGTGCAGTCAGAGGCCGAGCCGGCGATTGCTCTTCTAACAGACTCCGACAGGCTTGACAACAGCAACTCGATGATCTCGACGGCAGCGATCATGGGTCTTGGTGTGTCTTATGCTGGTGCGGGCAAGGAAGCAGTGCTCGAGCACCTGCTCCCTAAGATCTCAGACTCCAGCCTCAGCATGCAGACCTCGGCCATGGCAGCTCTGTCGTGTGGTCTGATCTACGTTGGCACATCGAACCCAGAAATCAGCCAGGCCATTGTCGACACACTGATGGACGACGACCGTAAGGACCAGCTAACAGACAAGTGGACTCGATTCTTGGGTCTCGGTCTAGGGCTGCTGTTCTTTGGGCGGCAAGAAGAGGTTGACGTGATCTTGGACGTTCTCAGAGTGATAGAGCATCCTATGGCGAAGTCCACAGCTGTGTTGGCGGACATTTGCGCGTGGGCCGGCACTGGTGCCGTGTTGAAGATCCAGGAGCTGTTGCACATCTGCAATGAGCACCAAGAAGAGTCGGACGAGAAGAAGGGTGACGAGCTGCTGCAGTCATATGCTGTTCTCGGCATTGCGCTCGTAGCGATGGGCGAGGACATTGGCCAGGAGATGGTCCTGCGCCAGTTCGGCCACCTGATGCACTATGGCGAGGCCAACATTCGCAAGGCAGTGCCGCTCGCCATGGGTCTCATCAGCCCCAGCAACCCCCAGATGAAAGTCTACGACACTCTGTCGCGGTACAGCCACGACAACGACCCCGAAGTAGCCATCAACGCCATCTTCGCCATGGGCATGTTGGGTGCCGGCACGAACAACGCCAGACTGGCGCAGTTGCTTCGTCAATTGGCGAGCTACTACCACCGTGATCAGGACGCTCTGTTTATGGTGCGTATCGCACAGGGCCTCCTGCACATGGGCAAGGGCACCATGTCGCTCAACCCTTTCCACACTGACCGACAAATTTTGTCCCGGGTCGCTGCGGCCGGTCTTATGTCGACAATTGTCGCCATGATTGAGCCCAAGGAATTCATCACCTCCTCGCACCACTACCTCCTCTACTACCTCGTCACTGCCATGCACCCTCGCTTCCTCGTGACGCTGAACGAGAACCTGGAGCCACTCAAGGTCAATGTCCGCGTCGGTCAGGCTGTGGACGTGGTAGGACAAGCCGGTCGCCCCAAGACTATCACGGGATGGCAGACACAGAGCACGCCTGTGCTGCTGGCCCATGGCGAGAGGGCCGAGCTCGAGGATGAGGAATACTTGAGCTTGAGCAACACGCTAGAGGGCTTGGTCATCTTGAAAAAGGTATGTTGAAATTTGCGCGGTGACGAGAGCAAAGACTAACGATCCTAGAACCCGGATTGGGAAGAGGAGAAATAGACCGGCAGGGCATGGGCTGGAGTTGGGAAACTATGAATGGCAAATGAGACCAAGAACGATACTGTACAGTAATTTATGCGTACAGGTCGCAAGTTTATTAACGCATCCACAAACGCCGCGGAGCAGCTCGAGCTGCCTCGAAACATGCACATGCTCGTGATGGCAGGAAGTGACATTTCATCAACTACCTACTTGTGGACAGTGACGAAAAGTAGTGTTTCGTAATCTGTTGTGAATCATATATGCTATACGCTATGCAACATGCTACCATATGGTTCCTAAATCACCACCTGTCCGGACCAAAGGTCTCCCCCTCCGGGACCGTTCTGTAGGAGCAGGCCTGCCAATCGCAGCCTTGCTTGTATACTTCTGTCCCCCACCAGCTGAAGTTGCTCATCCAGCCGGGATAGATGAAGCCAAAGAACACAATGAGGATGCCAAACGCCAGGCCCGAGTCTAGGGCCGCACTGAGCGTCATTGTGTATTTGGCCCACCAAGCGTTGGCGCGGCGCTTGATGTGGTAGTTGAATATGTAACAGACCAGGGCCCAGACGGAAAAGTTGAGACCCGTCGCCGGCGGAATCCAGGACATGGCGCCAAAGATAATGGGTAGGTTCACCTTGCGAATGATGGAACGCTTCTTGTTTCTGGAATACAGCCACAGCGGGATGGGCAGGATCGCACCGAGCGGGAAACACCAGACAAGCGCCCGATAGATGGCGTTGGGTCCAAAGAACTCATTCACGCCCACGACACCCCACAGAATAGAGCCGTTGAAATGGACGCGGGCGATGGGGCAGGTGAATCCGTTCACAGCCTCCGACGTGCAGAGACCCCGGACGTTGGCAAACATCCAGTTGAGGACGGCGATTTGCGTGACGGACGATACCAGTGTGGCGACGACCTGGACGGTGAACATTGTGCGTGGGGGAATCTTCATGTAGTGGCCGAGCTTGAGGTCCGAGGCGAACTTGATGCCTTGGGCAGAGGAGATGTAGCCGTAGGTGACAAAGACCATGTTGGCGATGGGGCGACCGGGGAACACGGCGCCGCAGATCAGCTGGCAGATGAGGTAGATGGAGGAGTGCTGGTTGGTGACGGCCATGATGATGCCGTTGGGTATGAAGAAGATGGCGCCGATGGCGAGAGAGAGCAGGAGGCCGTACCAGGGCAGGTGGACTGGGTAGCTATCGAGAAGTCAGTGTGAGGATCAGGCTTTCGGTATGTTGAACGTACTATTCGACGATGAACATGCCAATGGCAGCCATGGATACAAACGTGAGCAGATACCACGTCATGGGCACATCGCGGTATCTCTTCATCAAGCGGCAGTGTATATCTTCTCGGCTCATGAGCCCTCCGTCGCCGTGGGAGGAAGCTTGCGACAAGCGCGGTCCATCACCACGGGGCGATTCACCGTCTGCAGAGCCAGGCAGAGACTGGTAGGCAGCTTCCTTGCCCTCCTCACGGGCTTCGGCCAGTGCCTTCTTCCACGTCCTCCAGATATCCTGCCCGTGCCAACATGCGGTATGTGTCAGGAGAGCAGCCAGGCCAGCAAATTGCACGCCATAGCTCAGCATGTACGTAACAGGCAGGAAGACGCGGCTGTAGTCCTGGTAGGCCTCGCGGTCAAAGACAAACTCGGGCGTCAGAATCCTGGTGACGTTGTATAGACTCCCCGTATTGTCGAATACGGCGGTCGAGATGATGGGCATGTACGAGGTATAGCGCACATTCGTGTAGTACATGATCGGGGCGACGATCCACATCACCACGGCAAGTCCTCCTATGACATTGACCGCGGCCCAAAAGGGCACCAACAATGGCGACCCGATGTATGTGATCTGCGCCCAGTCAAATGTCACGGGGAACAAGCCGAGACCCGACGAGACGCCGAAGAGGTTCGCAAGGACCACATTCTTGGGGGCAAACCAGGTGACGACGTTGAAGTAACTCAATGCTGGCATGAGAAGACCCGGCAAGAAGTAGAAGGAGGAGGCTCCGGCCCACACTGCGTAGAAGAAATTCCATCTGCTAATCTTCCAGCCGTTGGCAGGCTTGTTGTCCTGCTTGTGGAGGGTGCCGAACATGGCAGCCGACATGAGCGTGCCGGGCCAGATCATGCCGCTGGGACGGACGAGGAAGCGTCGCGTCAGGCCCGCGAAACCGTACCCCAGGATCTGCGTCGATATCGTCAAGAGCAGCTGGTACAAAATGGGCGCCTCTTGATTGTAGAACTTTGTCTGCTCGACAATCACATCGGTAGCAAATGCGAATCCGAAAGCAACATTACTGCTCACATAGACGCAAGTATGCTCCTTCTCATTCCACCGCCCCTGGGCCAGCCAGAGACGCCACGATGTTGGCCTTTGTCTTGGCCGCAGCGGGTCGTCCCGCTCCAAGACAGACGGCGTACGCTGCCCGTCTATAAACTCCTCTCCGATATCATGCGGTCTTTTGAATATAATGTCCCATAGGTGGCCCAATGGGTGGACGAGCAAGAGCGCAATGACGGGCGTAATGGCAACGCTGGGGTATCGCAAGGAGAAGAACAGGTTGGTGGATGATCCGAGTATCGAGAAAAGCACGGACAAGCACCACATACGCGGCGTATTGATCGATAGCGTCGTGTCGTCCGTTGGGGGCACTGAGGCCCGGACTGCTTCGTGGGGTGAGTTCTCGGCAGCGTCGTGGAAGGAACCGATGGATTCGTCGTCTTGGATAGTGTCCTCCTCGCCAAAGAGTGGCACGTCCGAGGCATCGCTCTTCATATCCTCCTCAATGATCCCGCTGGCTATGGGAGCCTCGGTCATGCCAAAGCGGCCTTCGAGGCCTGACACGAGCATGGCGCCATCAAGCTCCTCCGATATGCGGGAGGACGTCTTGGACAGTGCGGACCGTCTCGAGCGGGCGCTTCTCGACGTGCCGGACACTCGGCGCAACGGATGCGTATCGTCTTCTGTCTCGCTGTCGCTCACGGGCGAGCAGTTGCGGCTGGGGGTCTGCGACACGGATCCATAGGGACCGTCTACACGGCTGGTGCCGTGCGAGTCGAGGAAAGGCGACCTCTGGTGGGAAGCCATGGCGTCGACGTCAATGGGTGAGGCAGAGGCGGAGGGTGCTATCGCCTCGTCGCCAGGAGTCGGGGACTGCTGACCATGGTGGGATGTCGGGGACGGGGTCGACCGAGGACCAGAAGTAGTCGTAGCGGCGTCTGGAGAGGCTGATGATGAAGATTCGGCAACGGAGTCAGGCGGCTGCGCAGGATCGTCGACGTGGTGCAGGGGCCGATGGGGTGGGAGGGATTGCAGAGGCACAGCGTCAGCAGGCTGCTCGCTGTCCTGCAGATGCGCCTGTGTGGTGGTATGCGCGCGAGTGGATGCTGTTGTGTCTTCGTCTGCAAGGCGGGAGGTGGACTGGTGATGACTCTGTGACTGTCGCATGGCGGGGCAGCAAATGTCGTCGCTGTGGAGCAGACGGTTGGTCACTGTTGGACTGGCGGTCACCAACTGGCATTGGAAGCCAGAGAATGTCTCGACGTGTCTTACACAAGTCCGTCACTCACGAACTTGGGACAACCTGCTGATGCAATCATATTTCACGGCTGGTTGAGGCTGTTCACAGTGCCGAAATGTAGAGACATGGGTCGTTGGGTAATCCCAGTCTTTCTTGTGATGCATGCAGACGACGAAAACGGGCCGCTTCGGGTTGCTTGTGCAGGTGCGGGTGGCCCGTCTTTGGCACGGACAGTCACAGCGCTACGATTGAGTAATGCCTTATTACCTTCGAGCTTGGGTTGATCTGATCAGATAAGATTGCCCTGGGCAGTATTTCTGAGCACGCTGTGCGCGCGGCGTCAAAATACCCATACTACATGTATTCTGTTGCACTTTAACTTGGCCATAGATCTGGAGAAGGCGTCAGGAAAATAGGTCTGGTGCGAACAGACATTGGATCTGATCCGCTCGCTGAGACTCAGCTTGATGAATCACGAGACGTAGTAATCGATCATCTACACGAATAAATCCCGCTATACGGTGTACTAACGTTAGACTGCTTGAATCCACCTTCACTAAGGTACTGGACCACCCCCTGCGACTCAAGTCCCAGACTCAAGGGCCCATCATGAACTGACGATTCGGTGCTGAGTGTCTGATGGCGAGATACGTGCTGCCGAGTTGGGAGGCATTTTTGCCGTCGAGAAGAGCCGTGTGGTTCTAAATACCCGACCATGTTACATGGTGGACGATCGGGATATGTCCGTCCTCCATGGGTACCTGGTAAGAGACACTCGAGGTCGAGGACATGGAGTCAAGAGTCAACTTCACGCACTGTTCACGAAAGTGGAGGTGCGGCTGTTTTGTCCAACCTGGTGTTATTTTCTGCCTACCCCATACCCTTCTCAATGTCAACGCACCATTCAATTCAACGAAAAGGCAATGTGGACATGACCCAAAGTATATCGAATTCTCCAGAGTCAATCATGAACTCGTCACTCACAGCAGCGAAGAAGCAGCTTCGGGCTGCTATGAAGCAGAGGTTGTCTTCACTGTCGATGGACACGGTTCGGACGCAAAGTCAGTTGTGACTGGATCTTCTTAACATCGAACGTGTCTGACGTGCCAAAGGTGCAAACGTATTCAACACATTGCAAGGTTTCAAGCCCTACCAGGAAGCCCAAACTATCAGCGTCTACCTGTCCATGCCCGCTGCCGAGATTCAGACTGACGCTATCGTTCGTCACGCGCTGAGCCAGGGGAAGCAGGTCTTCATCCCATACCTGCACAAATCACCGCTGCAGATCCCAGATACACCCTCTCGGGTCATGGACATGGTACTGCTCGAGAGCATACAGGACTATGAAAGTCTACAGCCAGACAAATGGGGGATTCCAAGTGTCGACCCAGCCACAGTCAACAGCAGGCAGCGGATCCTGGGCCGACCCGAGGCTCACAGCGACAAGGTCTCGACACTGGATCTGATGCTTCTCCCTGGTGTGGCATTCGACTACGACGCGTCAGGCGGCGTACGTCGCCTTGGCCACGGCAAGGGTTTCTACGATTTCTTCCTGAACCGCTACCTAGCGCAGCATGGGTTACACGCAGACGATGACTCTTCGTTGCAGCTTTGGGGCCTGTCCCTATCCGAGCAGCTGTTGGCTCCGGGTTCTGGCGAGGAAGTCCCAGTTGGACCGCAAGATAGACGCCTGCACGGTCTGCTCCTGGGTGACGGGCGGGTCAGTGAGTCTGGCTCACAAGTGTAAAGCTAAGGTAATAAACAACGAACCAACTTGAAGCCAAAGATGTAATACCAGTCCAGATAAAGGTACGGATAAGGTGCCTTCGCTGAGATGAATACGCGGCCCGGATCAACCCACCGCCGGTTGCCATGCGCCTTCATTCTGCCCCGCCAGATTGCCTGCTCCACATGTCATCACTGCAGCGTTCAAGGTGCAAACAACTGCTGGTCGGAGCCTGACTGGACTTTGAAGTTAGAGTTAGAGTGGCAGCTGCGTGTCTCCTTTGACATTATCCCTCTTCATTCATCCCTACTTCGGTCCCATCCCTCACTCACTCTACCCGCGCAATCTCGAGACCCTGACTTGTCGTGGCCTTTGTTGCGCTCTCGTCAAGAACATTTCTACCCTGGCATTCTCCCCCCCGCGCATCCAGCGAAGCTTAGATCGGCTCGACCCTCCAAGGCCAAACCCAACCGCGTTGCGGCTTACAGTGTCCTCCAGTCACACACCTTGTCTGTTCAGCTCCTTTTTTGCTCGCCACGAAACGACATGGCCACAAACGGCAGCGAGCCGACCTTCGCGGCAGCCGATGTGCTCGCGGCGGTCGCGACAATGCGGGGTGGGCAGCAGGAGAACAAGAAGAAGGCGCACGAGTACCTCGAAAAGTTCCAGAAATCGGTAGGACACGGCTCTGTCTCTGCTTCGTGGGTGATATTTGGTCGACTGACGCGAGGCATATAGAAAGGTTCTTGGGCTACTGTCGTGGGTCTTCTGCAAGAACAGGCGGATCCTGAGGCTGTCTTGTTCGCGGCCATCACACTTCGAGGAAAGGTAGGCAGTCCGACCCGCGGGCGGTCCAGCAGACTGACGTCTCTAGATTACCTACGACCTCCAAACACAGGTCCCAGCCGGCGAGCTCGCCGCCCTCCGAAACCAGATCCTTATACTGCTCCAGCGGTATGCGAACGGACCCAAGCCTATCCGAGTACAGCTATGCGTTTGTCTGGCAATCCTGGCCATCCAAATGAAGGACTGGAACGATGTCCTCTCTTCGGTCGTCGAGGCCCTCAGCGGCGGCGAGGGCAGCCACGCCGCCATCCTCGACTTTCTGCGAGTGCTACCCGAAGAGGTCACCGAAGGTCGCAAAATCACCTTGTCTGTATGTGGAACACGGAATCGTCAGCCGAGGCACCATCCGAATCGACCTGGTCTCGGGCCATCGGTGTCAGCAGGAGCATAGTCTAATGCGGGAACTAGGAAGACGACCTTGCAGCCAGGACACAATCTCTGTTGGCGGACAATGCCGAACAAGTTGTCTCGCTCCTCATCAACTACTCTCAGTCATCGCGTAAGTTCGCGCCCGCCCTTGGTGAACAAGCAGAACTGACCTTTTCAGCGGCCGCTGCGCAGAACCCTCAGCTCATGGAGTGCTTGACCTCGTGGTTGCGCGAGGTACCGGTCGCGAACATTGTTAACTCGCCGCTCCTCGACGTGATCTTCAACGGGCTGACATCCGACTCTTGCGCGCAAGAAGCCGCCGAATGCCTCACCACCGTGCTGAGGGAGACGGCCGACGTGGACGAGAGCCGGGATGTCATCCAGGTGCTCTTCCCTCGAATTCTCGCACTCCAGTCACAGATCAACAAGGTTGTTGAGGAAGAGGACACGGAGCGACTCAAGTCGTTGACCAAGGTGTTTGCCACGGCGGCGGAGTGTTGGGTTGTCGCAATCGCGCGTCAGCCGGAGCAATTCAAACCGCTGGTGGGCGCTGTCCTCGAATGTGCCGCCAAGGACAAGGAGAAGGACGTTATAGAGTACACCTTCAACTTCTGGTACGATCTCAAGCAGTACCTAGTACTGGACCGGTACGTGGAGAGTAGGGTCGCCATGGTTGACGTCTATTCGCAACTGGTCGACGTCCTCCTCAGCCAGCTACAATACCCCGAACCCGAGGACGGTAACGAGGCCGACCTGTTCGACGGCGATCGCGAGCAGGAAGAAAAGTTCAGGGAGTTCCGACACCACATGGGAGATACCCTGAAGGATGCGTGTGAGGTGCTCGGCGTCACTGAATGCCTGAACAAGGTGCTGAACTCCATCCAATCCTGGATGGGCAAGTATGCGAGCCAGGCGTCAGGGGCCTCCGTACCGCATTGGCAGGAGCTCGAGGCACCGCTGTTCGGTGTGCGTGCCCTCGGCAAGATGGTCGACCAGGAGGAGAATATCGTACTGCCCCAGCTCATGCCGCTGCTCGTCCAGATCCCTCCTCATGAGAAGTTGCGCTTCGCCACCATCATGGTGCTCGGACGCTACACCGAGTGGACGGCCGCTCACCCTGAATTCCTCGAGGACCAGTTCAAGTACATTACGTCTGCATTTGAATCCGACTCCAAGGAAATCACGCGCGCGGCCGCCTTGTCGATGAAGTTCTTTTGCCAGGACTGCAAGCACCTGTTGAGCGGCCAGGTCCTGCAGCTGCAGACATTCTACGACTCGGTCCTGGACAAGCTCCCCGACGTCAGCAAGGAGGAGATCACTGATGGCGTGGCTAGCGTCGTGGCGGTGCAGGCTTCTGGAGACATATACAGTCTGCTCAAGACGTACTGCGACCCCCTGATGCAGCGTCTGATGAACAAGGCGAACGTAGCTACGGACGAGGAGAGTAAACTCGCGCTGGCTGGTAAGTTTGGCCCCCTTTGATCCATGCGGATCGTACTGACTGGACTCATTAGACCACTTGCAGCTCTTGACCCTGTTCATCCAGAACGTCGTCCCGTCGACCAACCCTGGAGAGGAGAATCCCGCAGTCAAGTACTGGGCGGAGAACTTCAACGTGCTCGCCACTGTCTTGGAGAACTTTGTACATTTCTCGCCCATCTGCGAGAGGATCTGCCGCTGCTGGAGGAACATGGTCATCTCGTACCGGACATCGATGGCCAGCCTGCTCCCCAGCTTGGCCAACAAGCTCGCGCAAGGATTCAGTGCTTCTAGGGAGGGCTGTTTCTTGTGGGTCACTTCGGCCATCCTTCGTGAGTTCTCCGAGGACCGCGAGCAAGTTGAGCCGAGCACGACCAACGACATTTACCGATTCTTCGAGGCGCAGACTACGGTCTTCCTGGAAGCACTGTCTGCACTGCAACCTCGGGAGCTGCCCGATGTCATTGACGACTTCTTCCGCCTGATGATCGACGCCCTCCTCTACTACCCTCAACGTCTGGTGCCGTCCCCCTTGATGGGCCCCATCTTCGAGGCCGCCATCTACGCGCTGACTCTGGAGCAACGCGACCCCCTCTCATCGACACTGCACTTCCTGAGAGACCTTCTTTCCTACGGTGGTGACAACCCTGCCAGCAGCCACAGGATACCGGAGCCGGATAGGTTGCAGCTCCAACAGCTTGTGAAGCAGTTGCTTGCGCAGAATGGATACGGTCTGGTGAAGCAGATCATGGCGGGCATGATGATCACCTTCCCCGAAGATTGCTTCGCGGATGGCAGTGGAGTACTGCTCGCTCTGTTCGAGCTTCTGCCCCAGCAAACCACGGAGTGGGTCTCCCAGACGATCCACCTCCTGCCCGAGGGCACCGTGTCACCAGCTGAAGCTGATCGCCTGCTGGTGAAGATCAAGGAGAAGCTGCAGCGTCCCGAAGAAGGGGGTATCCGGGGTGTGCGCGTGCTGCTGCAGGACTTTACCAACACCTACAGGCGGCGCAACGTGGCGCCGAGGGACGGCCTGGGCCAGCTCGAGGCCTCGCGGTTCCAATTCTCCGGTTGAGGAAAAGGGGTTGGGCTGCAGAGGCGTACATAAAATGTTACATATTATGGAAATTTGTTGCTGGGAGGTTCTAGGCATTTTCAAGCGGGCTGGTCGTTTTTGGGGTCTTGAGGGCATGTGTCGTAGATGGTATGGTATACCTGGGAAATCAATGAGGTTGCATAGGTAGACAATTGCATCCGGTGACGTTTATCGGTCGCTTTCAACGTTGCCTCACGTGCCCGTGAGCACTGGTGGGTTCGTTCCGTTGGCAACAATCATCCCATGTTTGTTCCTGTGCCAGTGATACTGTTCACGCTCGCTTCGAGCCAGCCTCTCTGTGTTTCCTCCTCAGATCTCCCCTTTGCATGCTTCAAATATCGCTAACATGGATGACATGGTCTGGTCAGATCCTCCTCCACTCTGCCCTGTCAAGTTCAAGCCGCTGACTGCGATCAGCTCGGCGAGTAGCGATCTGATGAATACTGGAATGGCGTCACCAACCGACACGAACTTGACGATTGCACATGACGAGGTACTGACGGCTGCCCACGGCGAGTTGATAGAGCATATGTACAATACTGACGCTCACAGGGCAACGCGTCACTTCTGCAGGGGATCACGTTCCCCGAAAGCACGTGCGAGGAAGAGACCACAGACGGGGACGAAACCGACATTATGGACCTCACCCAGGGCCAGCTCGAATCACACAGATACTTCGCTGCAGTGTACAACACCTCCACCGCCGTCGAATCACCGTCAACCAACTCGTCCACAACGGTGGTGTCCCGGTCTGTCCCAGCCAAAGAGACAACCTGGCTACGCGATACAGTCGAGGCACAGAACATCCGAATCCACCAGCTGGAGAAGCATATTCACAAGCTCCAAGAGGAGATCCGATCCTTTGCCTACCTGAAGCAGGCCGTCGCCGGGTTATATGAGGAGCAGTACAAGCAGCGGCAGCAAGAACGCGACAAGCTGCGCGAGGCGATTGACTTTTTCGATGCCGAGAAAGCCAAGATCAACGAGGAAAACGAGAACGAGGAGGTGATGGATGTTGATAACGAATGGAAGAGATATGCTCTCCGGGTCGCTCAGGGCATGGCGGGGGCTACGGAACATGATATGGACAAGGTGTATCGGAAGATCTGGCATGCTAAGCTCAAGTGCATGGCCATGGGTAGAGAGGCATGAAGGACGCTATGAGACAGGGCAAGTGAGGGAGAGACGAAATGGGTTGAAACTTGGTTCCACAATCTGTCCCGTCAGAGTACGTATGTTGAAAATATTACCCAGGGGGACATGGCAAGAAGTATGATCAAGTATCGGTCGACTACAGGGCAGCTCCAAAATGGGCGAGGTTAAAATTAGATTACCCCTTTTCATTGAACCCTGCCGGTGACAATCGCTGCGAGTGGCGGCGTTTGTTGATTATTGACGCATTGAGAATCCAGCATGGCGACATGTAGTTCAAAAAGGTTACTAGACTAATGTAGGAGAACAAAAAGATTCACTAGAAAGAACTCCTGATATTACAAAAACAAAAGGTTTTGGACGAACAGGGAATTGAACCCTGGACCTCTTCCATGCTAAGGAAGAATCATACCACTAGACCATTCGCCCGAGTGTTTCCAGAAGCTAGCTGGTTGGATGACTGAACTTCCACAAATGATCATTATGAATGCTATTGCAAACGAGACCGAGCTCGACAATAATCTGAGAGGCATCTGACATGGATGCTGCCAGAAGAAGGCGTTGTGTCATCTAGACAGTGCTTGATGGGGTATCGAGAGAAGATAGGCTTCGGCCGCTCGCTTCTTATCGACGGAGCCTGCGAGCTCGACTCCTTCATCTTCACCATCCTCAGAGCTTCCCAGTGACAGGCACTACTAGTATAGCACTGGCACGGGCTGGAAGTCAAAAGTCACGTTCTGCCCCGAGGTACCTTGTCTACTCGAGTACTAAGGTTCAAGAAGTCCGCGCACCAATGGAAAAGAAACGGTCCTCACCTCACATCCTTCTATTTCTTCCCCTTTACCCAATATTTGCACTTATCATTGATCCAAGTTCACACGAAGATGGAATTTGAACGCTTCGGGGGTGATTCATTCGCTTCGCTCAGCGGAGAGATTCAGAGAAAAGCTGGATCAAAAATAAAACATGGGGAGAGACGTGCTGTGCCTCTCCTTGGGTGTTCTGACGAAGCCTGGCGCCAGATCACACAATACCAATACCGGTCCTTGGCTCAACTACCCGAGGAGGTCCTGCTCCTGATCATGAAGAAACTTTCACCAGACTGTCTGTGGGCCGTCAGGCAGACATCTTCAGTCTTCTTTAGGCTCTTCCAATCAAGAGATTTCTCTGCCTCTCACGGAGACCCGACCTTGAAAAGCCGCCAGGCGACCTTTTTGTTGGAATCTCTGACGGCGGACCAGAGGCAGATTATAAGGAAGCATTCACGAACAGGGCCAGAACAAGAGCTGGTTGCCGACAAGCCTCCCGTCTCCCAGGACGGACATCGCTGTGCCTCATGCGCCGAGGTTCACCAGCGCGGCGAGCACGACCCCCGTCTTATCAATCTACGCCAATTGTACTTTTGCGATGCTTGCCAAGAAAACCACGCAGGCATCTTTTTTCCGGCCCAAAGCCTTCGAAAATATCTCAACAAAACGGGTGGTAGCCTCGTGTGTATCGGAAGGCTAGGGCTGTGTACACTATGCTCCCACAGCTCGCATGCGCCCGTCACTTGGCATGCCGTGGAGCAAGTCATGTTAACAACCGGGGAAAGGCGCAAAAAGAACACATTCTATCAAGACCCCGATCACATGCACGCTGTAACCTGCCTGAAGACGGACCAGAAGATGAGGAAAGTCATGTGCGCGTTTCCGCGCTTGGAAGTGAACACATTCGCGGAGCACGCGGATCTTCGATTTGGATGGGACCTTCCCCTTTTCGACATGGACGCTGAAAAACCACCGCCTCTCCCCGAAATTCGAGACTTTGCCGCGGAACTCATACGCAACGGGGCACTACGTGGTCTGAAGTGCTGCCAACATGTGGTGGACCGGGGTCAGCTCCAAGAATTCACATCCAGTATCTGCCTTTGCTTTGAAAAGCCGGGGTACACCAAAAATCCTGGCGATGATGATGCTTGCTGCATGGTCGGTGAGGCGAGCGCGAGCCAAGGTCGGCAAGTTCTGGAGTGTGAAGAATGCGCTGGTGATTACGCTTGGCGACTAATCTCAGGGAGGCTGTTTCTAAGCTACCGCTACGGCTGGGAGGTGATACGGCCTGTCAGCCTCGGGTGGCTTGGGATTCTGGATAGCGTTCCGGCCCTGGTGTATAGCGAGGAAAACAAGCATCTGCTCTGGTGCGATGATCCAGCTTGCTCGACGGGTCAGGGGAAAAGATGGATGGAGATGGTCAAGGAAGAGACTTGGCTACAGACTTTCCGGTTCGGGGACATCGAGAAGCTCAAAGAAGACTTTCGAATTATGCGCTATCAAAGTCAACATCGCCATCAGAATCCAGACAAAGGGTATCAAATGCCTCCTCTTTACGCCAATGCCTCTTATTTCAAGACCGATGATGCCGCTGAGGAATTGCTGCGTCAGATCAGGGCCGCGAGGAAGCAGGCCATTGCGAGCACGAACCTTGCCTTTTAAAACTGGCCGTACTAGGTTCTACTAACAAGGCTCAATATACCTAAGCTTACTGCATTCAATACACCAAGTCATTGACATTAAAATTAGATCTTAGCTAGGAGCTGAGACTTAGCCTTCTCCTCCGCAATCTCCGCCTTTAGCTTCTGAATTTGGTCCATGCTTTCAGCCAATCGCTCGTTCAGCCACATCTTCTCGCCGGCTCTGGCAGCGGCAAGCTCTGTCATCGAGTTGATCTGGGCCTGGATCTCCCTCATCTCATTCTCGGCTTGCTCAAGCTGCAGTGTGGTTGTGTCCCTGATCGGGGCGCGGGCGGCATCGCTGGTGGCCTTTTCAGCGTCGCTCCTTGCCTGACGGAGCTCTGTTCTCGGTCAATAATCTTACCGGGAAGGCAGACAATATCACATACTCTCGTCCTCCACCATCCCACGGTCCTCTAGCTCCCATTTCCATTTGATTTCCTCCCTCTCCTCAGCAGCTTTGGCCCTCTCTTCGACGGCAACTTCACGGCCATCCTGCCTCCAGCCGCGCACACTGTAGACGACGACAAGTGTCACCAGGCCAGCGATGCCACTGGCTATCAGAGTTTCCTTGTTCACCATTCTGATGAGGTCAGTCAGACACAGTCGAGGTCGCAGGCGAATACGGTATGTAGACGGGGAGCGAATACTCACTTGGGGTATTGGCACAATACGTGCTTGGTGTGGTAGTGGTGCCAGGCGTTGATAGCAGGAGAGGATAAACAAGAGGAAGAGAAAAAAGGTAGAAGAGAGAGGAGCAGCGCAGTAATATATAGAGAGAAAATTCTCACACTCTGGCAGCAAGCAGGTGGACTTGGGATGAAGTCAGGCTCCAGTCAGCACCGCTTCACTTATATTAGATGAAATGCTCGCGATAGAGTAATGAAAATTTAGCGACTAGACCCGAAGAGTGAGAAAAAAGCCTCCAGAAGCAGCCATGAAAGTCGAAGACACCATGGTGTAAGATGGGAATTCATCCGCAAAGCCCTCCGAGTCCGCCCCTGAACCCCTGACTCGAAAGTCAACATTCACTGTTGGCACTCACAGCAACCTCCCCTCCCCTGAGGGCGTGTCCCTAAAATTGAAGTGATTTGAAATTAATGGCATTTGTTTATTTAAAAGCAGTCTACCTCCAAGTTCAGACATTTCCGACTCTCGTTCGAGGGGGTAGCTCGCGGCCAGGGTGCATGTGATGCTTCATTTCCTCATTCTGGCACCAATAAACTCAACAGGACGTGCATTTACGGTAAATCAAAAAGCAATATGTATTCAAACTTTAGCGGATCGTATTGACCTTGTCATCCAAATTATCTACTACCAAGGCATACCAAGGACAAAGCACCCTGGAGGATTTCGCAACCTCAGCTTGCGACCTCGTTCCCCAGCAACCTCCCAATCTCCTCCGCAATGGCGAGCGTCTTCTCCTCTGTCAGGCGTCTGCCGATAATCTGGACTGCAACAGGGGCACCATGGTACGCTTCCGGATCATCTGATGGTCTCGTCAGCAAAGGAATCCAGTCTGTAGCGTTCTTTAGCACTCACACTCCGCCTGGACAGCCTCGTCCATCTTTGTCAATGGACTGAAAGACTCATTCACCTTATCCACCTCCTTGTCCGCAAAAGTGACGGGCACCGTGACGCTGGTAAAATCGAGCACGTTGATCGCAGTGGCGTATCCGTAGTACTTGAATTGGTTGTGGCGGACAGCGGCCGTCGGCGTGATGGGCGCGATAATGGCGTCGAGTTCCTGCCCATGCTTTTTCTCAAAGGCCTCCATGGCCTTGAGATACGCCATCTGGTAGTGCCACTTCTTCAGCTGCGCGTCCCAGACCTCGTTGATGTCGAGCTTGGGGAGCGACGGGTTGATGAGGTCCTGGAAATTGGGTATGGCTGGCTCACCCGACTCTTTGAGAACGTCAAAGACGTCCTACATATTCTGTTAGTAAGAGTAGTCCCATGGTCTCATGTAAGACGTACCGCGCCGCCATCAGAGGCATAGACCTTGTTTGCGAGATCGACGGCATATGGATGCTCGTAAGGCTCCCAGGGGAGAACATTTTGTCCAGCCTCTTGCAGCGTATTGACAACGGTCTTGACGCCACGCAGGATAGGTGGGTGAGGGAGAACATTTCCGTCACACTCATAGTAACCCAACGTCAGCTGTCCAGAGGCAATCTTGGCCTTGACCGCATCTTCCTCACTCTGGCGCCAGGGCATGGGAATCACCTTGGGATCAAACGCCCACGGCTGCTGCGAGAGGACCGACCCGATAAACAGCCGCAAGTCTGCCACCGTATGTCCAAGGGGCCCGACGACACTATGAATCGTCTCCTGGCCCTCCATACTGTTGGCCATCTTGGCGTATGGCAGCCGCCCATGGCTGGGCCGCAGACCATACAGGAAGTTGAATGCCGCAGGCACACGGATAGAGCCACCAATGTCCGTACCAATACCAAGGACGGCACCGCGAAAGCCCACAATGGCCCCCTCACCTCCCGAGCTGCCGCCGCACGACCAATCCTTGTTGCGCGGGTTCACGGTCCGCCCATTGACGTTGTTGATGGTCTCACAGACCATCAGGCTCTGCGGTACGCTCGTCTTGGTGTAGAAGACGGCACCAGCGCGCTCGAGCAAGTCGACCATGACGGACGAGTCCTGGTCCACCTTGTTGATCCACGCGGTGTATCCCATGTGTGTCTGCCGGCCCTTGACGCGCAGCTGGTCCTTGAGCGAGATGGGCAGACCATGCAGTGGACCGATGGGCTTGCCATGTTTGGCGAGGTGCTGGTCGAGCTCCTTGGCACGAGCGAGCGCGGCGTCTGGGAAGAAGTCGTGCAGGCAATTCACCGCTTGGTGCGCCAGGGCCGCTCGCTTACAGAAAGCGGTCGTCACTGCGACGCTGGTGAGTTGACCCGCGGCCAGCTGCTTGACCAGCTCCGTGGCGGTTGCGTTGGTGATTTGGAGCTCTGTCTCCGTGAGAACGTTGGTGCCTTGGGGAAGAGAGAGGGTCGACTTGACGTCCTGGGGGATGGTGATTCTCCATTCTTGGGGAACGGACGTCTCAAGACGAGCCTTCTCGGCACCGGCAATGTCTTCCCAGGTCATTTTCGCGTGAATACTTGACGGTGAGATGAGATTATTGAGAAGCAAGGCATCGTGACATCAGGACATGGAATCTTGGTCGTCATTAAGTACTTGTAGGTGCGGCTTCGACAACGCCTCCAACACACCTCGCAACCCCCCCGCACTCTAATGACTACTCCAAAACATGGAGAGATAAGGGCGGCAAAACGGTTATGAACTAGTTTGCCCAAGGTTCTTGGAGTCAGGGAGGCGCTGCCCCCGCAGCTCGACCTCACTTATCGTCGTGCATGACGCCCAGTCCGCCACCGGGTCAACGGAAAAGGGGTGGGGCATCGATTCATCAAAGACCGATGGGCTCTGGACTCTGGACTCTGGAGACTGGGGCTCTGGGGTAATAATCCTCAACAGCCTTGGGTCAATATTGGCGAAGACTCAACAAGGGCCAAAAGATTGTCTGAAGCTGAACAATATGTATTGGTTACAAAGTCTTAATATCTACGCACGAAAGAAGTCGGGAACCGCTTGCTAGGCAAGCCTCCCCATCCGTTTTCCCCTGACAAATCAAGCCGCCTGCTCACGCTGCTTCTTCACTATGTAATACGTGATCAAGCTCTTGGGGTCGTCCTTGACACCCTTCATCACTCCCCAAAACGTTCCCTCTCCCACGTTGGAGTGCAGCGCAACGCACAGTTGCACGGCATCCATCCTGACGCCCGAGTCGGAGCTCTCGAGGCAGCGCCCCGCCAGCGAGCCAAGACTGGACATCTCGCTGTCTCCAAGGATGCTCTCCGCCTGAGGCTGCTTCTCCAGAAGTGTCTTCAAGATGTGCAAGCCCATGCTGAGTGCCCGGCAATCCTCAACCGACGAGTCAGAGCATTTATTGAGACGGCTTGCCAGGACACAGATGATCTCTGCCGGGTCGCCGAGTGAGACCAGCGTGTCAGACAACAGCTCCAGGCCACTAACAATGTGAGACCGATTGTCGTAGGCGCTCCTGGTCTTCAACAAAGACTCGAGACACTTGGACACGTGCGGCTTGAAGTTCTCGCGGTCCTTCTTCAGCAGGAGCTTGATTGTGGTCAAGATCTGTGCCTTGACGTCTTGCACCTTATCCGCTGCAACGGAAGACAGGGGGTCCTCGAGGTACTCAAAGAGACCCAGCAAGAGTACTTCGAACTTCTCGTCGTTCAAGACCGTCTTGCTATCGCGGACAAGAGACTGCAGCTTGCGGAAGCCATGCACCTCCAGAGACTTGGCCCTGATCTTAGCAATGCCACTGTCCAGCAGACGAGAGTTCTGACGGGCCTTCTCGGGCGAGTCGTTGGTACCATCCAGGATATTGGCAGAAGGCTGCAGAGCAGCGCCCTCGTTCACAGGCCTATCCTCCAGCACAGGCGTGACGATGGTGGGTTTGGATGTCGGCTGCTCTTCGACGAAAGGATCTTCGTACACCTTGAGGGATTCATGCTCAGAGGGCGCAGGGTGGATGGGAAGGGTAAATTCAGGCGGAGCCACGGCCGGTGTCGGCGACCGAGTAGGCTCAGGGTCTTCCTCTGGGGCAACAACTGCAGGGAGAGACTCCTCGACTTTGACTTCAGCCTCGACTTCGGCTTCGGCTTCTGGTTCGACAGGGGGTGCCTCGCCAGGAGATTGCAATTGCTCCGGCTGAGGGTCTGGGATATCCTCCGATGTCGTCACGGGCTCGGCAACTGGTGGCTCAACCACGCTCACCACGGCTGGGATCGTCTCGGGTACCTCGTCCTCCCCGTGCACTGAACTAGACACTGCGGGCGCGGCAGGCGCAGCAGATTGCGTACTCTTAATTTTCGCAGGGCTGCCACGCGTGGAGAGCGCCGATTTGGGCCTAGCACTCGGTGATCTCACGTGCGACTCGCTCGCGTGCGAGGCATGGCCGGGTCTTGGTCGCTGAGCCGTCCTCCTAGGGGGCGTGTCCTTGAGCTGTGGCCGTGACAGCGGCGCCTTGTTCCTGGTGGCGCCCGGGCTGTCGGCTTCCATCGCGGTGGGGTGCTCGCGAACAGAGTAGGGGCCAGCAGTAGCCGGACGAGCAGCCATCTCGGGTCGTCTGCGTGCCGGACGCATAGGAGCCACCGACATGCCACTAGCATTGACCGAGATGGTGCCTGCCTCTGGGCGCGCCCTAGTACCCGTAGGTTTCGCAGCATTGGTCGGCTTTGGGTCTGACACCTTGCGCACGGGCGAGATGTGCGCCATTGCAGACCCGGGCCGGGCCGGCAGCTTCTTGGTGTCGAGAGCAGCCCTCTTCTGGGCAAGCATGTGCTCTCGGACGCTGGGCTTGGTCATGGTACTCTTGGAAAGGCCTAGACCAGGGCGAGCTGCAACGGGCGCTTCGGCCTTGGTGGGCGCATTGGGGTTGCTGGGATCTTTGTTCAATAGTTTCTGAGCTGTAGCGTCCAGGTCCTCTTTCAATGCATCGGCACGAGCAGGGAAGATACCCCAGAAAGTCCAAAATGTCGATCGCATGCGCTCCCTGACAGCAGGGTTGGCATCAGCCAGCCCCCTCTTGATGCTCTTCTCAATCAAGTCCAGACCCCCGGAATGCTCGAGGTGGCTCTTGTGGCCAGCCTCCTTCTTCAGGATGATCTTGAGCCAGCCTGTGGCGTAGGTCCTTGGCTGCACGTTCTTGTCTTGTGCGGCGCCGTGAATGTGCTGCATCAGACGATGATTGTAGGTGACTCGATGCAGCATCGTCTCAATGGTGGTGTTGGCTAGTTGGGAGCTGAGCTTCTTGGTACCCGCGGACAATTTGACGAGTGTCTGCATGAGCAGCTCCACCAGAGGGTCAATGCCAGGCCCAAAGGTGATGGCGACATCCTGAACCAGGGCGCAGGCCTCCTTTGACAGACTCGTTCGCAATGAAGTCATGGACTTGATGATTCCATCCAACACAGACTTTAAGCCCGTCAGGAAGGTCTCTGGGAAATCGGCCGGTGCGTTACCCGCGTTGAGCTTTCGCAGGGTTCCCATGCTGGCCTCGCGCTGCACCCAATTCTGCTCCGACTCCTTGCCCTCAAAGCACCACGCCATCCCCTTAAAGATGTCGTCGAGTTCGCGGTGGGTGTTCACGTACTGGGGCTCGATGTTCTCCGACGCGCGCACTTCCAGTGCCGGGGTGATAGGCCTGTCGACCGACGTCGAGGTTGTGCTAGCGCTCAGCGCCTGTCTCTTAGGGGCAGGCGCAGGGGCAGCAGCTTCTGCCGGGGTCTCGGGTCGAGCAGAGGCGGAAACAGAGGCAGAGTTTGGCGCGATAGCCTTGACGATTGATTGCTCGATCGCGGGCCGGACCTTGAAGTTTTTGAGTTGGCGCTTGAGGTCGGACTTTGCCGCGCCTGGCGCGTTGCGGAACAATTCAATGACTGTGCTCTTTGCCGCATCGCGCACCATGCCGTCGGCGTCTTCGAGCAGATCCATCAGGAGAGGGACATAGGTCCTGAACTGAAGGCCTTGCTCTTGGTGCATCTGCAAGAGCCATGCCATGGCGGCCTCCTTGGCGCGCGGGTTCTTGCCAGTCATCGCATTGTTCCGAATCACCCTCTCGACCTCGATTGGCGCGACCGTGTAGTATGTGCTCAGGGCGCCATGCGCTGTCGTCCTCAGTTTGTCTTTCTGGTCGCCCAGCTTCTCAGCAATGAGGGGTAACGTGCGGGCAGCTTCTTTGGCAAGGTATTTCGGCTCCTGTCGCGTCAATCGCGTAATGAGGTGGTTCAGCGAGGTGAAGCCGACGTTGACGATGGACGTGTGTTGCGACGAGGACGCGGCGCGCAGGCCGTCAAAGAGCTGCGCGACCGATGTTTCGGGGACATTGTGTTGCTTGATGCCGGACTTGATCAGGTTGAGGTAGTTGACCTTTGCGTCGAGGCTTTGATCGGAGCGGAGGATCGTCGTCAGGTCGATGACCTGCTGGTCGGTGAGCTTTCCGTCGGCCATGGGCAACTATCGCGCGAGGGGTTAGTCGTGGTGGTCCTGGTAGTCATCGTGCTTGCGCGGGCGGCAAGTTGCGCCGATAGGGGTACTTGGGGGTACGCACAGATGATCAGCCCCAAGCCAAGGAAGGGCAGGACTGGAATGCAACAATGACTCTTATGAATAGAGGCAGAATAGGCGATGTGTCTCTCTGGGTGTGACGTGCATTGAGGAGCGTGCGCGCGGCAGAGTGGGGGCTAGCAAGATGTCGTTGGTGAACGAATGGATGATAGCTAACTGGTGTTGATAGTCGATGAGGTTCCATTGTTGACGTTGGCGCCGCTTTTTAGACTCGCAGGCACCCACGCACGTTGCCAGGGGTTTCCGTGGTCCTGAGTCGTGCGCCGTCCGTCATGGCGGGGCTGCAGGGTAGGTTGGCCCATCACCCCGCGCACCTCCGAACGTCAACCATCGACGTGAATGCGATCCATATCTTAGGATCAATGAGTCAAATAATGTATATAAAAGCTAGCTTGAACAAGTTTAGTTTCTATTAGTCAAGGATTATTCTGGTTTAACAACTCTAGCCAGCTGAGATTGCGGCGTCTTGAACCCCAACCTCAGAACCGCGCTGAGCCGCGAGCGACGAGGCCCTCCCTCCAGCTACATCTCACAAATGCCTACCATACAACCCCAGACGACACCAGCGCCCCAGTCTCCCCTCGTTGCCATGTCTCCCGCCGTCGCTCCTCCCAGCGAGGAGCAGTCACACTTCAAGCTCCCCAAACTACGGCTTGAAGTGCGTGACCTCTCACACAAGGGGTCGTCCATCTTCCTATCCACAACGAACGCAGTGGACGCCCTCCAGAAGGCATGCCAGTCCGTACTCAAGCTTCTCTACCTGTCCCCCCACGAGTCGACGACCAACGCTCCGCCCACACGCTCCGTGACGTTGATATTGAGGGACATGCCAGGCGTAGCATACACGACCGGGACAGAGCTGGACAACGACCACAAGGAGATCCACCTCTCCCTGCGATACGTAACGTCCATCAGCCCCGAGACCCGCCAGGCAAAGGAGATTGAGGGCGTCATCACGCACGAGCTGGTACACTGCTTCCAGCACAATGGCCATGGAACGTGCCCGGGGGGGCTGATAGAAGGGGTCGCTGACTGGGTCCGTCTACGGTGCGATCTTAGCCCCCCTCACTGGAAGAAGGACGGCAGTGGGAAGTGGGACGCAGGGTACCAGCACACCGGCTACTTTCTCGAGTATCTTGAGCAGCGGTTTGGGCAAGGTACTGTGCGTCGACTCAATGAGAAGCTGCGCCTGAGACGGTATGAGGAAAAGGCTTTCTGGACGGAGCTTGTAGGGCGGCCGGTCGTGGATCTCTGGGAGGATTACGGCAAGACGTTGGAGAATGGTAAGCATTCTGAGACCAGCTCACAGTGACAATGTGTTATTTAGATCTGTCATCAATGAAGTACCTATGATGAAGCGTCTGTTCCATCGGAAGTAGATTTACCATGTGACGATATGTACGCTACCAACAAAACTCCCCCACTGCCAGCGGGGAACACATCGAAACTCCAGAGCAATGACGGGGAAAGTGAACATATAAAACAGAGTTTAAGACTCATATGCATCCAGGTCATAAGAAGAAGAAGAAGAAGAAGAAGAAGAAGAAGAACAGGACCAAGAAGAACAAACATGCGATGGGGCCATGCAGAAGCCCGGTATCATAAGCTAAGAGAGAAAAGAGCAGGTACATAAATCTCAAGCCTCTGTAAAGATAGTGCGGCTGTTCTCGAGGACAAACTGCACGGCCAGATTCTTGGCGTGCATGTCCGTCATCTCGCGCTCGATGCTGCGGTCGAACATGATGGTAGGGGCAAAAACGACGGCCAAGTTCTTGGGCGTCATGAGGTTCTCGCTTTGCCGCTGAGCGACGCGATCGAGATGGAACATGAGGAACTCCAGACAGTCCCGGTGGCTCTGCGGAAGCGATGCAAACGTCTTGCGCAGGTGGTCGCATCGTTCCGACTCGTCAACGATGCCTGTCATCCCGTTAGTATGATCATAAATAAACAGATCCCTTTGCGCGGTGCACTTACTCGTCGACTCCAGAACCCGGTCATACACATCATACGTCAACAAAGGCACCGGCAGCTTGCGGAAGTACTGCTTCAGCACACTCGTGACGGCTGTGATATCCAAGTCAGGATCGGAAATGTCAAAGCTCTCGTCCTTGTCGAAGCCGTCCTTGATCATGTTGACCTGCGAGTTGCCGCCTGTCTTGCGGTAGATGCCTTCCTGGTCCATACCCCTGAGCTCGACCTCTTCGATACAGCGGGTCACGACGCTGGGGATCTGTCGACGCTCAAACTCGGCTCGCTCGCTCAGGTCAGAGCCGAAGAGAGTGGTGGACGCATCGGGTACGGGAACTGGCGTAGACACGGCGCTGGACGACTGCGACTTGGGCATGTTGTTCTTCTTGCTGAAGAACCCAAAGCCCTGGCGCCCCTGATCTTGCTGCCTCTGGTGGTGGGTGTGGTGGTGATTGCTGGTGGCAGGGGGGTTTGTTGGCCCATTTGGAGTGGTGACGGGCGGTGAATCCACGGTTGCAACCGTTGCGTTGTACGGCATACCAATGTCGCCGCCGGCCATTGTGGTTGGGATACGTTCCCCTCGGTCGTTTTGCTGGAAAGCCACCACAGCGCCCCTGACACCCTTCGCCACGTTCTGGGCGAGGCCCTTGGAGCCCTTCTTCCAGTTGAACTTCTTGACTTGACCCTTGCGCACCTGGACGACGGTTGGTCCCGTCTCGACAATGGGTTCTTCATCGGCGAGGAGGGTCGGGCCTGTAGACAGACTGGCATTGTCCAGATTGACAGAGGAGGATGCAGCCTTGTGGTCGCCGTAGATGCCCAGGCCATTGAGTGCCTTGCTGTCCATGGAACTGTTCTTCATCCGTCCCTGAAGCTCGCGCGTAAGATCATTATTCATGTCCGCGAGCTGGGCGTTCTTGTTGGACAGTTGCTCAAACTCCATCAGAGCTCGGTCGCGCTCGGCAGTGGCCCTCAACTTTTCTTCCACCAGGAGGTCGCGCTCCTTGACCAATTGCTCAATGCTCTCCGACATGTCGTTCTTGACACGCTCGAGCTTTTGTACAAAGTCTTTGACGGCCGAATCCTCGAGTTTGCGGGCATCGACCGGTGTCTTGGTCTCCTTGGCCTTCTCGACGTACCCGGTGAGGACCTCAAGTTGGCGAATCATAATCTCGCTCTGCGTGTCAAGCTCTGACACCATCTTCTTCTTCTCCATAAGCTTCTTGCTGGCGTTTTGCAGATCCGCGTCGGTGGAGAATCGCCTTTCCAGCTCAGCTACGCGAAGTTCGGAAGACCTGAGCTGACGCTTGAGGATAGCAGGATCGTCACCAGGCGACAGGGAAGTCGGACTAGTGAAATCAGACATCTTTCCGTTGCGCTCACCAATAGACATGGTTCTTTGCCAACGTGGCGAGCCAGTGCCCCGAGTAGTCTCGCTAACGCTGCGTGCATGGCTTGCTCGCGAGGGTGTTTGAGCGGTCGACTCGACACTGCTTGTCCGCCCGTGTCGTACCAAGTTTGACGCGCGCCTCATCATGGATGATGAACCTTCGTCGGTACCTAGGATCCTAGCCATATCTTCATCCATGCTGAAGTCACCACCGCTGCTCCATCGGGGCAGCTTGGGGGATGTCTTGGGCTCGCCATTGTCCTGTCCAGCCTGAGGAGGCACGGGCGCGGTTCGGGGGGCCATGTAGCTGTCGGTACCACTGCGTCCTGCCACTTGCGGCCTTTTTTGGCGGTTGACATCGTCTGCCGACTTGACGGGGCCTTGCAGCGGTCAGCACTTGTATGCACGTCTAATGTTCTGAAGGGTGAACTTACCAGGCTTGGGTCCGGAGGGCACCTCCTTTCTCGCGATTGAGCGATTGGTGTCTGGTCGAGGCGGCGCTTTGGGGGCAGAGTCCATAGACGGGCGGCCGTCTGCTGTTTCAGGCTTTCTCGTATCCTGCGATCGCCGCGGGGGAACGTTCTCGCTGTTCTTGCGGGAATCCAGCTGCGGCGTGGAGCCGTAATCGGAGGAGGTGCTGCCATTATCAGAAGTCGCCTTGCGCGTATTCGGAGCATCCTGCAACTTGAAGTCGCCGGTGCCTTGCTTCCCCCTCGGGGGCAACTTGGGGGATGCTTCCTCTTGCTTTGACTGCTTGGAAAGGTTCCGTGTCAGCGACCCGGCCTGCGAGTTGCTGTAATCGGATGACTGTTGCCGGCCCTTGTCCTGGAAGGCGATATGGGGTGCGGAACTCTGCGATTCGCTGCGTTTCTCGGACGAGAAGGAAGATTTGGGGATGCTGAAGTAGTCTTTCTTCTTGTCGGTCACGTTGCCTGAGCCACGCGTGTTCGAGTTTGAAGCAGGGGCAGGGCTTGGATCAAGCCCAACGGGGATGAGGAAGCCGTCCTCCCCATTCGTTTCGCTACTCATCATAGTCGAGCTACGGTTGCTGCGGTACGGTAGGGAGGAGGCCCCCAACCCTTCCGACTTGGCGCCACGCTCAGGCGATCGCGCGGCCGGCCTGGAGCCACTCCTAGAAGACGATTCTGACTGCTTGTGTCCCTGCCGAGGGGGCGCCGAGAGCTCGGTCGGCGTGTCGGAGTCGGGGTCGACCCGATCGTTCGAGAATGCATTGTTGGGTATCACGTTGGGCGGCAAAGCGGGCAAGGACTTCTCCGTCACCATAGGCGAGTGGTCTTTTTCTCGCCCCTTGGCGGCTGCCGCGGCCTTGGACCGTTTTTTCCGCCGCGTCATGAGCGTCTCGTGGCAGCTCATGCAGAAGATGCCTTGAGTGGTACGCGCATATCGTAGGTTTTCGATCTTGCGCCTGCAGTTGCGGCATCGGAAGCAAGTCGAGCAGAAGGCCTGGTCGCCCGTCAGAATGGCGAGGTCTTCGATCTTGTTGTTGCAAGCACTGCAGCTGTATGTGCAGTTGTTGCAGATCAGGGAGCCATCGCCAAGGAGCAAAAGATTCGCGTCCGAGTCGAGAAGCGTGCCGCAGGTATGGCAACGGAAACAGTCGAGGTGCCATCGTTGACCAGCTGGGAACCAGTGTTAGTAGCAGTTCACGTCAAGATATGTCTGTGGGCGCCCGGTGTCGTGCGACGCCGTGCGATGGAAGGTTCTGTGAAGGCCTGATGGCGCGGAAAGGGACCACAGTCAGGCACCACACAAGAGGGATGGACGTACCAAGTTCAAAGGCTTTCCCCTCCTCGAGAATCTCCCCACAGCCTTTGCATGGGTACAAATCATCATTGTCCGTCGACTGGGTCTCGAGGTAGTCGTCCACGACACTGGTCATGGCTGCTATGGGCTGCACGCTGCGCAGACTTGAAGGCGAGAGTGGTCGTGTATCGAGTCAGGTCAGGAGGGGTTTCTCGCAAGGAGTCGATTGTCTTCGCTCGAGTCGTCTGCGTGTTGCGGAATTGCTCCAGGAAATCCCACGACGGTAGGCCCTAAGATAGAGATGCGACGGGCCTCAATGCGAAGATGGGCGTGAACAGCTCGAGGCTGGCTGGGAGCTGATGGAGTTCGATGTGGCAGCTATGCGGGCGTGGCTTTCATTCCTCAGCGAGTGTGGGTGGGTGGTGCTGCTCCAAAAAGTGGCGTTGCGAGCGAGGGATGGCGCACAAGGCTGCGAGACGCGGACGTGCTGTGTGTCAGAAGCTGTAAGAACGGCACGACGCTCCAAAGAGGAGGATGAGGACAGCGCTATAGCAAAGCAAGACGCACAGAGGGAAGATGGAGAGACGATGGTGCCGCCATGCGCGCAGACAGATGGCTGTGGACAAAGGGCAATCTTGGACATCCATCTGGCGCCAGTGGCCACGCACACAGGGGGCCGCTAGCGTGGGAATCGCTGCCTGTGGCACAGGGTGGGGACGCTCGCTAATAACCGCCATTCTCAATCTGTATCAGGGGTCGAGCCTGGTATTCTGTCCCTGGATGAATTACAGACAACTTGCCGGCCCTCTTCCACCTTGTCGTCTAGAGATAAATATAATTACAACCAAATGACAGACAGCGCAAGTACGAGCGCCCATCCAGACGTTGTATTCTGGTCATTGACACTCGACAACGAGTCAACGGCATCAGACTGGCCGGGGCCTAAAGTGGAATCGGAGACTAATAACAGTAGGACACTGGTCTTGCGCTATTCGCCGCCCTTGTCTGTCCAGTTGCAATGGTGTCGTCCTTACATGAGTTTCCCAGAGGATGACAGGACCAACCACTCGAAGTGCAGCAGAGTCCGTGCCGTACAGCTGCCTTTGCCCTTGTAGGTTGTCGTGTTGGGACTTGGGACGCACGTCTCTCCGTGCCTGCAGAATGATAGCTCAGCTTCCACTGTAATTACGAGTCGGTTGTTGTTCAACAGAGATCAAGTATTGTATTTTTCCCGCCTCAGGACGACCGTCCACAATCCTTCCAACCTATTCTCCCCAGCAGACGGCATCTCTCGAGGCTACATACTCCCCCATCCTATGCCAGGTTTCACGACGGGCTGTTGCTGGTGCTCGAGTCTCGACGTTGACCTTCCACACCGTGACCAGCTCGCAGTGGAGCCGCTTTGGAGATACGCCGGGGTTTTGGTGGGTGGGGACTCTCACGGATGCAGGGGAGGGTCCAGTCACTTCGTCTCGGACTCTCGAGCACATTACAGAGCCTCGCACCTTGCACTTGTTGAGCTCTTGAGCCAGCGGCAGCTCGTCGACAATCCCTGAACACAAAGTTCTAAAAAGCAGGTGATCTATCCGTTCATTTGCCTGGTCTCGCACCGGCAGTGAAGACGAATGTGGCAAACCACGAACTTGCGAACCCCTTCTTTTCCTCATCACTGCTTCACGTCAGCAGAGTCGCACTCGCGCTTGTTGCATTGCACGCTCCTGGTTTCCTTTTGCACACGGAATAATAAGGATTCAACGCAGTCCGCCGGATAAAGTGGTCAGCCATTGACAACCTTTGTCGTCAAGGGATGTCGGCAGCCGTGATTCTTTGTTCTGATCGCTGTGTAAGTAAGGTACGTAGGTACAAGTACTTGCTATCCGTAAGAAGAAGGTATACCAAGTAGTATAGCTCTGATTATATCTCCCACCGCCTATGTCTCACTTCCTCGATATCATTATAAGGTACAGACTTGCTGCGTGTGCCGGCATTGTCACTACTGCACGTGCTAGCGACGTTGTACAAGGAGGATATTCCTGCCTCTGGATTCTAGAAGACCCAGCGTCGATATCTCAGACTGCGTCGCAAGAGTTCACGACGAAGCAGTCGCAAGAGTTCACGACGAAGCACATGGAGCAACACTATCAGCTCCTTCAGAAGCTCTTCAGGAGTTGTCAACGCCAGTCACGAAGCCAACGTTAGAACCAACATCTTCATAGTGATTAATTACAGTAGCCCCCCGTGCATGCAAGAATTGCGGAGTCACAGGCATGAATCTTGAACCCTGGCGGGATTTCCACAATTAGTACCCCTGTCTCGAAACGGCCCAACAACCCCAGCAGGAGAACATGAAACAGCCGCGATGGTGATTGCAATTTGAACCTGGCTCGCAACAGGCAACCCGTGATTTTCGCTACGGACGTACGAGGCAGGCAGGCGACCGCGAGACCCCCTCAGTCGGGTATGGCTTTCGGGGCCGCGAACGTGGGTGGAAAGCTAACAGCCGGGCCACTGTTTCACACCATGTCTCAAACATCTTCAACACCACATCCCTTTGGCTGTTGTGTGGCTTCTTCCCGTCCATGCCAAGCCGCTGTTTCGTGACCGATTCAACTTGGCCATGATTGATGGAAAAAGAAAGACGATATGACAGGGACTTGGTCCATCGTTCTCTGCCGCACAAAATAATAGCCGAAGCAACTATAGCTGTATCAGGTTGGCACTGCCGGATCTACAGCACAGGCGGTGACGATCGCCCATTGTGATAGATGACCCGTGTGTTATATGGATAGGGCTGCTGAGCATATTAGGTATTACACCGCACACGTGAGTGCCACGTACATTAGTCGATACTATTATTCGTACCTCGATGACATGGCGTTGTGTGCTCAGAAGGCAGCAATGCCTTGACAATGGTAATGGTCGGGACCACAAGCCAGATAATACCAGACGTCGCATCAAACACAATACGTTACAGCTCATCGCAAAGTGGTACCTACTTGATTAGGACCGCTATGTGATTCGGCAGCATTTTCAAAACGCGAAGCGCCTTGCCAAACTTAACTCAAACTGAAAATCATGACTTTACTCGCCCATCATCTTCTTCACCTTCTCAAGCAGGAGACCGCTCTCGCGACCCAGCTTCTTCTTGCCGTCTTTGCCCCTTGTCTTCGCCATGGCTCTCTTGTACCTCTCTCGCTCCGCAATTTTCTGCTCGCGCTCGGCCCGCCGGCGCGCTGCCTCTGCTTTGCGTGCCTCAATCTCAGCCTTGTGCTCCTCAGCCTTGGCCAATTGCTTGTCATAGTATCCTGGCCGCCGTGTGCAGCGACGGTGGCCGTCGGCGTCCACTGGTTCGCCGTTTGCGATGGCGTTCTTCTGGGCTACTTCCTCGTCCTTGAGCATCAGCTGTCTCGTGGGGTGGAGCGCTTCACTCGCGTCCTCATCGTTGTGCGCTTTTTCCTCGTGCACCTCATCGTGCTGCTGCTCTTGCTCCTTCTCCTTCTTATCTTCCTCGGCTTTGACCTTGGCGTATTGTTTCTTGACCTTGGCCTTGTGGATCAAGTCTTGCTTGATTTTGGTGACTGTGTCGCGTGAGCTTCCCCATAGTATGAGTGAATGCGACAGCAGGACTTACCTTTCCGTCGCCAAGGTCCGTCTGGTAGATTATCTGGCCCGACTCTAAATCCCTTCTTGGGCTTTTTCGGTTCCTGCGATGACTTCGCATCGTCTAGAGGGCGTTTGGGCGCCATGTTGTGCTTGGGTGGATGAGTTGTCGTCGAGAATGTGAACCATGGAAATTTTTTGAGATGCGATTTGAGTGGCGGATCAACCGTGGTGCTGGGTCTCGCTGTCCTCCGCCGTGCGTGAGTACGTGCGTGGCAGACAACTTAGTGCCCCTTTTGGATCTCTACTAATTGTTCTACAGAGCCCAGTGACCATTGCATTGGTATCTCCAGTCAATATTCATGTTACATATTCTCCGAATGCTTCGCTCCTGCCTGACCTTTCTTCCTCACTGCTGTTACGTGCTGGCAGGCTGGCACCTGGCACAGGACCCCTAGCCCCACCCGCTACGCTCCGCCGAATATGGCAATACCTACCGTACCTAAGCTGCAACAGATTACGTGGGTTGGGCTCTGTAATGTTGAAGTTGCGCTTGAAATAGACTCCAGTCCCTATATGGAGTTGATTCTTTTTGATCCTCAACATCAGTGGTACCCAAAGGGACTGGGCCTGCGGCAGAATGATCGCCATGCGTAACGAAGGACTGCAGTAAAGCTGTGCCGGTGCATGCACAACTTAAGTTCTGCGCTAATAGGCGGCAGCTGCCCCAGAATGACGGCATGCGGCCCTGAATCATGGGCAATTAATGCGGGACGCGGCGTAATTGTTAGGCGTGCTTTCAGCATTTCAGCCTTCCAGTCCGCTCACCGCTTAAGGATGGATGGGTCATCTGCTGGTGATCAACTTTCATCACCTCTACGAAATCGCCCATGATCATAGCTTGTCCCTACCGCGATCCAGCTTCCTGTAGTCACCTAGCCTCGCCCTCTTTCTTCGTGCTATGCGTTCCTTTTACTGACTCTGTATTGACTCGTCGCTTATTCATCTAAACCCTAGTTCAGCCAAAGCAACCAGGCACGCGCCGACATCGCCTGCATCCGTCCATACCCGTTGGTTGGTTCCAACCGCTGCCGCTTCGAAGCACGTACGGCACACGACAGTCAACGAAAGTCGTTGGGCAGCGAGCAAAACCGAATCTGCACCTCCATCGGTTACATGATTTCTCGGAATTCAGAACAGCTTCAGAGCCGCAGCTTCGCTGTGGTTCAGACCAGTAATCATGCCTATCGCACACGACGACCTCAACAATCATGACGATGTTCTTGAACCCCACGACATGGAGAGTACGATCCTCGGCCGCCCTCGGCCGCCCTTGAGCCGTCTGTCAGAGGAGAGCTTGAGAACTGAATTCTGCGAGGGGCCTATCCCGGATAGCCCGCAAATGATGCCTAGTCGCAAGTCGGACGAAGACATGACTTCCAGTCGGGAAGAGCTGATTGAGAAGCTTAAGAAGGGTGAGAGCCTAACCTGGGTACCGAGTCGTCACGTATGTTTCCCAGAATATGAACTAGTAGCCATGGCTCACAATTCTCAAGCTTGAAACCCTCCTGCGCCGCCAAAGCCCCGAAGCTCATTGTCCAAGGAACACCCAAGCGCTGGCCGACTCCCCAGAACTGCAACCCGCAATGGAAATCACACCAGACAAAATAAAGTCGCAGGCGGCACCCGACGCGAGGGTTCGAGATGGCATGAGTCTGGAGAGACCTGGGTCGGCTTTGCACTCGGGGGATTTCACGGACGACGATGGTAACGATGCGAACAGGAGGTCCCATCCGCGCCGACCACAGCTCGACACATGGGCAGCCACCTCGCCCCCTCGAGATTTCACGTCTTACTTGCGGCACGGCCGAGGCCAAGGTGTTTCCAGATCTCGCCGTCGTGACTCGATACCTGTAGGCACTTCGCCGCACTCTATATCCTCTTCCCTCTCATCGAGCCTTGCCTTCCAACCGCCAACGAGCCCTCTGGTGTGCTCAGAGACGAACGAGGATCTAGAAATAGCCGAGGCGCTGGATCATATGGAGATCCCTTCCCCGACGCCTAACATGCGGAGGCATACGTTTTACGCTGCGCAGTCCTCGCCTTACGCATCGCCTTCGGCCAGAATGTCGTCGCACTCCAATATGCCAACCCACAGACGCCAAGGATCCTTTCCCACACAAGCGCACCAGCCCAGACGGTCTCTGAGCTTCCTGAATGGCGGCGAAGCGACGTTGTCACCGCCGACACCAAACATGATGCGAGCTGCCCGTCGGTCATCACTTGGTACGGATGCTTCACCCCTCTCACGGCACGCTGCAATGGTTGGCTCGTATGAGGAGAGCATACTTCGCGGACGCATGTCAACAACGCCGTCCAAACCTCTCGACTTTATGGCTCAAATTGCGGTTCTAGGGATGGGAAAGTGCAAGTCGAGTCTGCGTTGCCCAGCGCACGTCACCCTTCCGTTCCACGCAGTTTACTACAGCTACAACACTACTTCCCATGGTCGGCCTACGTCTGACGACAGCCCCAGCCCTTATGTTGGACAAATCGACCTCGAGAACGGGCTTCCTAACCAGGATGATTCCCGCTCGAGGAGGAAAGCACAAAGCCGCTGCAGCGGCCGGAATTCCATGGACATGGCCATAGCTTCTTCAGCGTGCGAAGAAGAGATGGAGTCACATCGACCTCAAAAGTCAAGGAGAACATCTGCTGCACCTAGAGCACCACCAGGAGGCAGCTACCGCATACCCGAAAAGGGACAGCTCCAGATCATCATCAAAAACCAAAACAAAACTGCTGTCAAACTTTTCCTAGTGCCCTACGACCTTGCTGGCATGGAGCCTGGCACCAAAACATTTGTTCGTCAGCGATGCTTCTCTGCCGGCCCGATCATCGACGGCGTACCACCCATCGGCTCTGGTCCTCCCGATAAACAGACCCTGCGCTACCTCATTCATCTCCATATATGCTCGCCGTCCAGAGGGCGTTTCTATCTCTACAAGAGCATCAGGGTCGTCTTTGCAAACCGGGTACCTGATGGTAAGGAAAGGTTGCGAAGTGAGACAACGTGGCCTGAGCCTCGTTTCACACCTTACAAAGCCATCAGGGTGATGCACCCGCCAATGTCTACGGGAGCTGGCGCCGGGGCAGCTCTTGCTGCTGACAAGGCCTTCCGAAGGCGAAGCTCGGGAATCTCATTTCCCAGTATCCCGCGCGACTTGTCGGATGGCGTGTCCCCCTCAACTCCCTATCCATTCGCATCCGCCTTGGCTTCGGGCCATGCAACCACAGTCGAGCCGATCCCTTTCACGTCCCCGGTTCCAGAGCGACCCAACAGCGAAGCAAGCAACGCGGCCAACGACCCAATGGAGGGCATTCGATTGCCCGAATCACGAGATGTGACTCGTCCCTCAAGCGGCGCTTCGAGCGCTGGACCAGTCTGGGAGGCCGGTCAATACGCAAAGCTTAGCAAGGGCGACCAGGGGTACGGCATTAATGGGTTTGCCTCTGGCAGCCCAGGCTCAGAAGGATTGCTCTCCCAGCGACTGCGATCGTTGAGACCGAGTTCACCATCTGACGAAGGCTGAGTGACCTTCTCGCCGCCATGCCAACCACAAGGGCCATGGGGCTTCCGGGTGGTGTTCAAGCGTTTGGTATTTCATCTGGTAATTTGCACATAATATCCACGGGTACTTGATACAGCGTTGCAAATCGCTCGGAAAGCGCGAGCGTGTATTATAATTCCAGCGGTGATGTACAATTAATGATACATATTTATATGCTCCCGTTCCATGTACCGCCGAATGGATATACAGATCCCGTACCAAAGTGTACAATGCTAATATACAACACTCCCTCTTCGAAAACCAATCGTGGTCATATATCTTGCCCGCCCAATGAATGCTCCTAATCGTGAGAGCTCAAAACGTGATATGGGCGCTTAACTGGCCCCGCTGCCAAAGAACTTCTCCTCAAAAGCACTGGCATCGATCCTGGCGTCGTCACTCTTTGTATCTTGCTGCTGCTTCTGCTTGTTCCTCTTCTTCCCGTTCTTCTTGGTGGACGAAACACCATCCGCCTCGTCGCCTTCGTCCTCCCGCACGGGGGCATCGTAGCTGACATGAACAATGGGCCGACGAACCACCTGTGGCTTGAGCTCCTGCTCCTCCTCTGCGTAGGGATCATACGGCGGATCCCCTGAGGCGATGAGTATCTTGCGGATCCGGGCAATCGCATCCGAGACGGAGGAGGCGGTCTTGGGATGATACGCGATCTTCTTCATGCGCTCGTTCTGTCGGCGACGGACATTGTTCCAAAAGTCAGTCCGGCGCGCCTTGGGGCAGCCCTTGCCCTTGCTGGGCTGTAGCGGATCAAACGGCTCGGCAGGCGCAGGCAGGGGTGGATAGTTGAGAGTATATTTCCGCCCCACGGGATCCGCAGTCTTGAGCTGGTCCTCTGCCTCTGGGCTTTGCACCGCGAGGCGCCTCTGGCGGATGGAGGAGAAGGACTTTTTGTCCTTGACGGGGATCTGGTCCCAATCCAATATGAAACCGGGGGGCCGCGACTGGACGGCTGGCGGTCGGTGTTTGTCGGCGATCTCGCGGAGGGGCGAGGACCAATACCATGACTGGGCCGGGAGATTTTCTCGCGTCTCATCTGCGTCTTTGGGCGGGCGCTGATCGGCGGGTAACTCTGCACGTTGCTCGTCTCGCGCCTCTTGGTGCAGAAGTGCATCGCCGAGCTTCTTGATCTTAAGCTGCTCGGGCGAGCGAGGGGTGATCACGCGCACAGGGTCGGTGAGCTTGCTGATGTGGTCGCGCAGAATCCTGTACATCTCGTATGTGTCCTCGTAGGTCTCAGGGGCGACCGCTGCTCTCACCATCTTCTCCGACATGTCAGAGTCGGTCATGGCCACGGCGTCAATCTCCTCAAGCTGCCGCTCCAGCGCGCCCACCATCTGTCGCAGCTCGCCCAAAGACATGGTCGCCAGCATCTTCACCGCGGCCTTGTGCACGCGCATGCTCGGGTTGACCTTGTGCTCGGAGCCAGGTGGTGGCTCGTAGCGTCGAAAGGCTCGCTTCAGCAGGGGCATGGTGGCCTCGATGCGCTTCACTCGGCGCATCGCCGTGGCATACAGCGGAGCATCCAGCGTGGCGTCGACCCAGACATTGCGCATTTCTTGGATCAGGAGCGGCGGGACTCTGGGGAACCGAGTGCTTCTGGTCTTGCGACGCTCGTCGTGGGAAGGAAACATTGTCCACCAGTTGGTCCACGTGGGCATGAGGTACTTTTCCGTCAACTCCATGGCGCGATCAGCTTCGCCATTGTCAAGCATGGTCTTGAGCACACGTTTCCACACGACCCAGGTGAACATGAAGCCGACTGAGAGGCATTCGTCGACGACTCCGCGGAGCTTCCTGCCCATATTCTGCATCGCACACGCTTCGGTGAAGCGCAGAAGCATGGGGTTGATGTCGTACTTGAAGCCCGGATAGACCTTGGCATTGTTTGGGGGACACCATTTCTTGAGTAGCTTCGGCCATGTGTCGTCCCAGATCGCCTGGACGCGGTCGTAGTCCTCGGCTCTGAATGCCCTGGTCATCAAGGAGGTGGTCAGCGTGTGAGGGAGCATCTCGCCCTTCTCCAACTCCGGGAAGAGCTCCGAGTATAGGCCAACGAGTTCATCGACAAGGTGCGGCTGGTTCATGTCGATCATGAGCCGAGCTGCTTGGCCAATGTTCTGGGTCACGATGCGCAGACGACGCACATCACGGGCGACCTCCTGCTGTTCCACCTCTCTCCGTAGTGATCCAAATACCCTCTCGCACATCTGATTCACGTCAATGGCAGACGGATAGTACTTGAGGAGCATCTGAGTGTAAGAGACGATTGCGTTGAAGGGGATCGGTATCGAATGATTCTCCATCAACACCATCAACCGCTCTGCGTCTGGCCGATTGTTGCCGCGGACAGCCCCAGCCATCAGAATCGAGAAGTGTTCCGAATCCACCAGGAAAGGCGAATACTTGAGCGTATCGCGCAGGATGGTCATGGCCTGGATGGTCGAGTGCACTTGCGTCAAGGCTCGGAGTAGACAAGCAAGGGTGTCACGATCCCACTCGTACTTGAGTTCCTTCATGGTCGCCAATATATCGTAGACCCGTTTCGTGTCGCCCTCAAGACCGTAGTGCAAGATCAGCGCGTTCCAGCTGTGCGTGCCCACATTGATGCGACGTCCGTGCAGCTCGCGACAAATGGCTTCGGCAGCCCTCGTCTGACCACTCTTACAGTACGCGGTGATCAGCGGGTGAACAACCTCCTTGTCCAGGCCAAGACGCCGCTTTTGCACCTCGTTGAAGAATCCCAGGACCGTCTCGACATCTCCTTTTTTCGCAGGGATCGCCATGAGCTGTGAGAACGTCTGGCGGCTGGGCTCTGAAACGTTGCAAATGTGGTCATAGCAGGTCATAGCATCGTCCCACTTGCCCAGCCGCATGTGAGCCTTCAGAAGGATATTCCAGCACGTAATATCGGGCTCGACGCCGTAGTCGTTCCTCATGATCTGGAGCTGGCGCTCAACGGCCTTGACATCGCCACCTTGCGCGTGAACGTTGAGCAGGCTGGTGAAACCCCTGGGCTTGGTCAACTTGTCAGGCAGCGCCTGCACGTAACGAGCCCACAGCTCAGTCACCTTCTGAACATTGCCTTCTTGGGCGTAGAGTTTGAGGTATTTGCTGAACGCCCAATCACTGAGTTCGCCGTGGAAGGAGACCCAATCTTCGCGTAGCTGCTCAAGGGCTTTCTTGTTCTGGGGAAAGTGCAATTTGAAGACACCGCGCAGGGCGAAGAAGTTCGGCTTCGCACCGGGCAGGACTCGGTAGTCCTGGTAGATTCCGTACAGGCCGTATGCTGTGGTTTTGTCGTGGACTTTCTCATACCATCTGTCAAACATCCGCCAGAGGTACTCGTCGTACCAATCATGATTCTGCCAGAACGCTAGTATCGTGCGCGCATGTGTCGGTGCGCAGGGCTTTTGTAAAGTGGCCACTGCGAATGCTCGCCTGAGGACCAGCAACGAGTTCCTGGTGAGCTCCTCGGACTCAAGCCACCTCTCCACCAGTCGATCGTCAGCCGCCAGCCATCGCTCAAACGAAAAGTACAATCCGGCTAGCTTGTCGAGCTCAAAGATTGGTTGCAGTAGCTTCGTGTCCAGTGTGTCCTGCTGATTGTGACGCGCCAGCAATCTTGTGTTGGCTAACCACACGTCCATCATCGTCGTCCATTGTTGCTTGTTGATAGAGTCGATCAGAAGGTATTGCAGGCCTCCCGTCAGGTCCTTCTCAGTAATGCCCTTCTTGAAGATGTCAATGGCGGCCTGCTGGTCGCCATTGCGCAAATGGACGAGGACCACGGCAGAAAGATACTCATTGTCCCAATACTCCACAGCCGTCTTTGGTATGAGAGACGCAACACGATCGCGCTCGACGATGTTGTCTGCCCTCGATAGGTAGGCCACCACTTTCGGCCGCATGATGGGGCGATCGTGATCCTGTAGAAGTAGGTAGAGATCCCAGACCTCGCGATAGCGCTCCCCCTGGGGGTCGGCCAGGTACTGTTCGAGGTGCTGCTTGGCGGCAGCTATCCGGCTTCTGCCAACAAAGACAGCCGCCATGTCTTCTGCGCTCTTTTCAAACTCGCGACCCTCAGGCGACGCTGATGGCGCGCGCGCGAATACGTCGACGGGCTGTACATTGATCTCGGACTCCCAGCCTGCCGTTGGGGCCATGGCATCGTCATAGATCGCCTGTTCTGCAGCTTCCTGGTTGTCGTCAATGGTGTTTTTATCCTGGGCCTCACGACCTTGACGTTCGACTTGATGGTCCCACATGACAGCCTTCCGTGGCTCAACCGCCCGGGGAATCTGCGCTGGCCTTGACTCGTCTGCTGAATTCGGCCACCCGTCATGTTCTGGCTCAGGTGCATCAGTGTAAAGATCAGCCCCCTCGAATCGATTGAGTCTCGATGCCCGTGAGGTTTCCGGGCCCTGGTCTGCGGACTCATGTGCAGCTTGTGATGTCTCTGTCACCAAATTGGCGATTGCTTCAGCATCCTCATGGACGTTGGCGCTAGGAGTATGTACGTCGTCGTTCCTCTCTGATGCAGCGGTTTGGTGTGATCGTGTCCCTTCTGTTCCTTCCACGCGCGAAGATCGATGTCGTTCTGATATTGACGGTGGCCTGTGAATGGCATCCTGCTGCTTAAGACGGCCAGGGGTTGCGGGGCCGCGACCAGCCTGGGCCACATGATGCTCTGCGTCTTCGGGCGCATGCGATCTGACAGCATCACTGGTCGAGTGCAGTCTTCGCACGCATCCGTTCCAGCAGATAGGCGCCCGTCTACTTCGCGAGACAGAAGGTCGCTCTTTACGAAGCAGCCCATATGTTCCTCTCGGGTACAGGAAGTCCAGCCACGGAGAGTTCGACGGCCGTGAAGAAGACACGTCGCTATCCCTCCGACTCGATCTCCTCCGTGCTATCGCCTTGGTATGGGCGCCATGACTGTGTGCGAGATTCTGTAGCAGCCTCGGCCGCCGTGAGGGTCGCGTCGTGGATCGAGTCAGTATTCGGCGAAGATGACGGCCTGATTCGAGTCGGGCGGCCGTTCTCTGCAGCATACCGCACCTTCTGGTCGTTTTTCAACCAGATGCAGGCGTTGGAGGCGTTGTGCAGTAGCTGGTCGCGGGATGGTAAGGGGTGGCATGGGAAAATGGACGACGTCAAAAACTTTTGGAGAATCGGCTCATGAAGCTATTAGTGCAGGTCGCCCTTAGTCCGATGCATGAGTGGGGCCTCGCAGCTGCTCGCGCCAATGGACGCGTCGCTCCGAAAGCCGTTGAGAGGGGGACACAATAAATCCTGAACATGTCGGTCTATTATCGGCGAAGACTGTTCAACTTTCAATGACCAGCTTCAGGTGTATTACCCGTACAACCTGTGTCCAGTTACCAGATATCTAATTATGCACTACAAGTACTATCATCATGTGTCTGTGCTACTAGTAAGTAAACTTGGTCTCATTGATCATTAATACGAATCTGCATCATTATCTCGTACAGCAATGAATTGAAAAACAAACGCCGAACCCTGTTACCAATCCCCTTTCCGCTCCCAAAGACAAATGAGGTATCCCCGTCTCCCGCAATTGATCTCGAATGTCGTCTTGCTAGACTCAATCTTTTTTCTTTCTCTCTCTCGCACGTGCGCCCAATTTGTAGTGATACATGAAGACTCTCTGAGCTTCTAGCAAGGAAACATTATACTCCTCTGTGGAGGGAGAGCATCATCGTTGGATGACGCTCAGACGTCGACCTTAGCCGAGATGCAGCTTGTAGACACAATCAGCCTCGCATGTTGGGGGACGAGGTAGTGGAATTGGTAGGCTCGCTATCCACACGGACTTGGTGCCGCAGAGAGGAATGCGTTTCGACAGTCTTTTGTTGCATGTCGGCCTCCAGTCGTCGAGGGCCCCGGCTGCGGCTTCTGGTGCGGCGGCGTCGTTGCTGGAGCGCCGCTGTCTGAGAGGGCGACGAGTCTCTGGCCGGGCGCGAGGGACAGTGTTCGCGACGGGCGTCGCGCAGCCGGTTGTGGAGGAGTATCTGGCGTGTGGGGGAGAGCATGGAGCGCGATGGGTTGCGGGAGGCAGGGCCTGGGGGAGACGATGCTCGTTGGCGGGAACGACCTCTGAATGTGCTAGATTCCACCTTGTCCAACCGTTCGCCAGCAAGAGCTGCCCTGGGGTGGCTACGGTCGCGGGTGCGACCTCGCATCATGTCGGAGCCTGGCATGGGAGAGTGGGTGATGGAGGTGTCGATGCCACGAGAAACGGCTTGCATTCTCTGTGGTCGGTTGGTTGTCGCGGCGTAGCTAAGGTAGGTACGTAGTAGGTCTGGATGGGCACGAACGGAAGGTATTGGTATGAGAATGAGTAAAGGTTTTTGGTCAAGATATAGTTACAAGTGAATCCCGGGGTGATGAATTGAAACAAAGAAGGAGGTGTATCGGATTCCTGGAGGTGGCTTGTCTGGGCTATTATAAGAAAGTTGATAAGCTACCTGAGGCAAGTAATGCTTCCAGGGTTCTTTCGACCAAGATGGCCCAAGCATCCAAAAATGAAATGAGTCAGTCAAGGTCCCAGGATGACGGGTGGGCTGGTCTTATCAATGGAAACTAGCAACCAGACAGGGTACAAGGTCGAACAAGGGAGAGAGAAAAGATTGGTCAACAAACAGACAGACACTGTTCCGTCTGTGAGGAGGGGGATCACCTGATGGATGGTTGGATGGATGGAACAGCGGGCGTCGGAGAAGGATGGGCGGATTGGCCTCGCACCAGCCCAAGGCTCCAAGCCGCGTGCGTGCGTCCTACATCACTTCAACACGCAGCCTCTCAGGGTCCGAGCATACCTCCTCAAGGTACTAATTATTAATGATAAGTGCCCGGTGCCTACGCGGGGAAGCTGTCTCTCTGCCGCGCTGCATGGGTCTAGAGTTACTGGAGTCTAGACTACCTACTTCGTGCTAACGTTAGGCTACGACCGCAGTCCGCAGACCAGACACCTTCACAACTGGCATGATGGCCGTCCAAGAGGGCGCGGCGGGCTGATCTGACGTTGGGCAGCGGATCTGATGAATTGGCAATGCAATGCCGACGGGGTCATTCGGTGCAGGGGACGCTGGTCAGCCACTGCGTTGACCAACCCCAACTACAAGTACACCACATGGCCTCCGTCGTGGCACCAAGGAACGATCATCAATGAAGATTGATGGACACGTATACGGACTACATCCTGGCGCTACCGTCGTTCCTGTCCACAGTAATAGAGATTATAATACCCAATACTCCGTACTGAGGTGCCAATTCATTCTGCGGCTCAACGCATTCCACCAGACTGGGGATAGACCCTCCCATCGCCTTGGAGGTGCAGGTATGTGATAATGTGACCAAAATTAGAGTGCGACGGGATTCCACAGCACCAAGATGTCCTCTGCGGGGTGCTACCACGGCACCTTCACCAGAATGTTCGCTCGAGAAGCGTTCTACATCCGGCTGTTCTTAGGTCGAGCCCGTCTCTGTGTTTTGGGCACGATGGAGCATGGACCGATGGTGCGGGCGGCTGCCCTCTCTTTCCCCTTGCCAAATCAGGGCAACTTGGCACACGCGACACCTCCATCACAATTAGTCTAGATGCCCCCGACTGCTTATTAGGAGGTCATCCGTCACTGTTCCTGCGTCACCAATGTCTGCGGTTGTGTCTTTTTTTCCCACGCTCGTACGCCAGGTGTCTCCAGCTGGTCAACAACGTCTTTCTGTCGGCCTGAATCTGACGGACGATGGACACGGAACGTTGGTGGCGTTGCGGGGGGCAGTGTGTGTGGTGACACTGGTGATGGAATAGAGTTTGGGGTCGCTTTGCGGATCGCCCACCCGCGTGACGAGTGACGATTGTGAGTGACATTGGCTCGCTGATCATCTGGGGAAGCGGCATGGCCAAGAACCCCGAGGCTTGGTATTGCTATCACTGTTCGAAATGAGCACATTCTAGATCCTCGGCACCATATCACAAGAGCCGAAAATTTGCACATTGCAAAGGAAGGATTTGCTTCGTATGCTCTTTTGATGTCGTCTACAGGTACGAAGTACATTTGATCTGCGCGCTCAATCGTCCGCTATAGGGTACTTGCAAAAGACGGGTTATTTCGACAACCCTGTAGCAAAGGCACCTCCGAGACGACGCTAAACAGTACGTAACGAGATTGCTGAAAGCTAGGCGAAGATCACACAACGGCGTCTGTATCTTTGTTTGTCTTATCTCGGTTTTCTGAGGCCTCGCATGAGACCCTTGTGGTTGGAGATTCTCTCAGAAGACATTGGGAGCGTTCAACAAATACCTTCTGCATCCCCTGCACGATTGACGGAGCGCAGCCGGAGCCCCACATCTGGTCTCTTAGCTTCCGACAGGCTGGAGCTGCCAAGTTCCCACCAAACCGTTTCACTGTGACCAGCCTGGCAGCCTGGCAGGCAGCTCCACGTCCCCTGACGACAGGCCGCAGCTGGCATCTGCAATTAGCATGTGGGAAAACCGGACAGCAGGCGCGTCGTCGGTCAAGAAACACATCACCATTGCATCGCTCGGGTTGTGGCAGAAGGGTGCTCATCATCGCCAGACACTTTATTCCGCCAAATCCTAATCCTACCCACCAATTGTCTCTGAACCGTTTCTGGCCGGCCGCAACGGACCGTCCGCGACGTATCCTCATCCCTGCGTCAAGGGTCCGCGTCAACCCCCTTTCCCGACATCCAGCGAACACCCAGTCTTTAGAAATCACGACGGACCTTGAACAGGCGACAGCAACCAGACGTAATGCCGCGCGACCGCCCGGCCACGACGGGCTACGAACGCCTGGCCCAGGCCGACCAGCTCTCCGACTCGGACGATGACGACCTTGCCATCGACCAGCCCTCTGCCGCCCTCTCCGCACCTCGCTACGCACCCATCTCGAACCCCCCGCGCCCATCGCATCGCTCCGGTCTGCATACGCCTGCCTCCTCGCGACCCATCATCCACCACCGGTCGGGAAGCGCCGCAGGCGTCGACCTCAAGGCGATCAATGCCCGGCTGGAGCGCTGGGCCGATGAGATCGCGTCAAGATTCAAGCGGGGGCGTGGGAAGCACCAAGTCGGCGAGGAGGAGCGTTTTGAGATTCACCATTCGGTGTTCCAGCCACCCGAGGGCGTGAGGCCCATGTCTCCGGAAGAACTGGGGGGCTTGCAGGTCGGCCACATGGCACAGAGCGAGTTTGAGCGAATCGTGGATAGCGTACGGACGGCCATCGGCCAGGAGATCCACCCAAGTATGATTTCGCAGGGCAGCTCGGGCAGCTACTTTGCGCGTGACCCAGATGGCAAAATTGTGGGCGTCTTCAAGCCAAAGGACGAGGAGCCATACGCCGCTGGCAATCCCAAATGGAACAAGTGGATACACAGGAACTTGTTCCCGTGCTTCTTTGGGAGAGCATGGTACGTCTGTTCCCGCTTGGCATCTTACAAAAAACTGATGATTCGTGCAGCTTGATTCCCAATCTCTCCTATGTGAGCGAAGCGGCAGCCTACGTCCTCGATTGCCAGCTGCGAACGCATCTCGTGCCATATACCGACGTCGTCTGGCTCGCCTCGAAATCGTTTCACTACCCCTTCTGGGACCGACGCAAGTTCAACCGCAAGAAGCGGCCACTGCCCGCCAAGCCAGGCAGTTTCCAGGTCTTCCTCAAGGGCTTCAAGGACGCCAATGTGTTCCTGAGGGAGAACCCCTGGCCCGACCAGTACTGGTCGGGTCTGCGCACAAATGATGCACATCGAAAGAAGAAGAAGCGGTGGACTGAGAACTGCCGACCGTCGAGCAGGCCACCGAACGACGTGTCCTATAGTGACGACGAGGATCAGCTCGAGTCTGACCTCTCGCCATCACCGGAGCGTTTTGTCTGGACAGAGCCCTTGAAGCAGTCGTTGCGAGAAGAGTTGGAGAAGCTGGTGGTTTTGGATTACATCATGAGGAACACGGATCGAGGCTTGGACAATTGGATGATCAAGGTGGACTGGGAGACGGGGAAAGCGTCGATTGTGTCGGATCCAGTCCGCATGAATATGGAGCCCGTGGCGGAAGAAGAAGGGCCACGACCAGCCCAGGCAGGACGGAGTCACAGCGCCGGCGCTACACCGCGAGCCGCCAATCCCTACAAGAGTCACAAGCCGATGGAGGCGAAGAACAGAGAACCAGCGGGGAATCAACCATCGATCGTGATAGGAGCCATCGACAACTCGCTCTCCTGGCCTTGGAAGCACCCCGATGCATGGCGAAGGTACGTCAAGGCTCACCCGCGCTCGCGAGACACGCACTGACATGCAGCAGTTTCCCCTTTGGCTGGCTCTTCCTCCCAGTGGACCTGATTGGACGCCCATTCTCACAAAAGACGCGCGACCACTTCTTGCCGCTCCTGACATCGACTGCATGGTGGACGCAGACGACCATGGCACTCAAGCGGGTGTTCCAGAACGACAATGATTTCAAGGAGCGCATGTTTGCCAAGCAGCTCGCGGTAATGAAGGGCCAAGCGTGGAACGTTGTCGAGGCCCTCAAGCAGCCTGACCACGGCCCTCTCGAGCTGACACGCCGCACAAAGGTCTGTGTGTGGGATGATCTTGTCGACGTGCCTGTCGCGGTGCCGATGCAAATGGCTACCTCTGGGACCGAAGCGCACGCCTGGGACGCCCCAACCCGCGAGTCGATGGACGAGGCGGATATCGCCGCCTCTGCACCGATACGGAAAGCCAAGGTGGACGACCTCCTTGGCCTGGGGAGTGCGCCGGTGGACATGCCACACCCAGGGCGCTTCGAGATTGCCTCGCCGACGGAGGAGCCGACGTCCCCCACCAGCGAGCGAGGAAAGGCCAGCTTCGGCTCCCTGGAGCGCCCGGCGCATCTCAAGCACCAACTGCCCACGTACCATGGCACATCACTCCCATCGCCCCAGAGCCGCCGTCAGAGGCGGTACTCGTTCACCCCGACGCTTCGACGGAGCAACAGCAGCATCGCCCGGCAGCTGTACGACGGGGACGACCTGGAAGGCGATATTGGCTATGCCGCTGCAGAAGGGCAGATGGGGAATCAGAGAAAGGTCATTGTTGAGCGTCTGGAAGCTGTGAAGACCAGCCCGTTCTTCACGTGGTGCTGAGTCGTCAGCCATGACCCAGATGGCGTGTCTGATTGTACTATGCAACCCCTTGCTGCCTATGTGGACGGCATACACATGCTATAGAGGGATGGTTTCATTTACAGGCGTTCGAGAAGGGCGGCGTTCGTTTATGATCTTGGGTCGTTTTGAGTATCGTGGGGCATAGACAGGTCAACGTGGACAGCATTGAATGCACTAGACAAGTGGCATGGTTTCTATACAATACGAAGTCTGATTTAATGCGACGTTTAGGAGTATCATTCAGTGTTCAAGCGAAATGCAACTGTACCTGTACGGTATTGCGTATCACCCTGCGGCCCCTTGACCCTTCGCGCATGCATGACGGATCCACACCAACCGTGATGCCAAATTGGAGAAAGCTGCCTCGAATTCAAGCTTCAACATTGCCATAACCACACGTCGACAATCCGCCATGGCCTCGCGATTCTCTCTCCAGCTCCTGCGCCGCCCGGCGCAGCACTACACAACTCGCTGCAGGGCCTCCCCCTCGATACCATGTCGCTTCTACGCCACCGCCGACAGCAGCGCACCGACCTCGGCGCCTTTCATGGCCACGCTCAAGACGGAGCTCAAGACGGCGATGCGCAACAAGGACACGCTCCGCCTGACCGTCCTGCGCGCCATCATGTCCCACAACCTCAACGCCTCCAAGACCAAGACGCCGCTCCGCACCGACGCCGACCTCGTCCTCGCCATTATGCGCATGCGTCGCGCCGTCGAGGACGCCCGCGCCGAAGCGAAGCAAGTCGGGCGGGAGGACCTGGCGACCAAGGCGGACGAGGAGGTCAAGATGTACGAGGACATTGAGAAGCTTAGCGGCGTGGAGGTCCTGGGCGCGCCGGAGCTCGAGCCCATTGTCCGGACGCAGGTCGACGCGCTCTACGAGCCGGGCGCCAAGACGAATGTTCTCGTCGGCAAGGTCATGGGCAAGGTGAAGGCGGCGACGGCTGGGAAGATTTTTGAGCCGCAGTTGCTGTCTTCTTTGGTGAAGAAGGCCATACAGGAGCGGGAGGAGCAGTAGCAAGGGCAACGGACCCGTGTATGAAAGTGTAGTATATGGACGAAGTGTACTCAAGCATGTATATGTAAACAAGAGATGGCGATCATTCACTAGGCAGTTGGATCTGCAGTAGCATGAGAGACGTGGACGGCTGTATTGTCTATATCTGCTGCTGCCGATGGTCGGAGGAACCTGAGTCACCTACTAAGGTAGGCATCAGAAATCCCAGACCTTGCCAAATCCTTACTATTCTAAACCTGCAACCTTTATAGAAAACTCTACGCTTGTGACAGCATGCATCGCACCAACATCACGTCCGGGTCGTCCTTTGAGAGCCAGATTGGCTACTCACGCGCTGTGGTGGTCGACGACTGGATCCTCGTCTCGGGAACCACGGGGTCCGTCCATCCATCGTATACCATGAGGACTTGGAGTCAAACGGCTGACCTCGATAGGTACGACTACTCCACAGGCGCCATCTCCAGCTCAATTGCTGAGCAGGCCGAGCAAACCCTCCAGAACATCTCCCAGGCCCTCGCAGAGGCTGGCGCCAGCATGGCCGACGTCGTCCGGGTGCAGTACGTTCTGCCGAACAAGGCCGACTTCCCCGCGACCTGGCCCGTGTTAAAGAAGTGGTTCGGTGAGGTTGGCCCTGCGGCGATGATGATAGAGGCTGGACTCATGAAGGGCGAGATGAAGATTGAGATTGAGGTGACGGCCAGAAAAGGAGCAGGCAGGCAGCAAGAGTAGCTGAGTTTCTTTTTTCGAGTGCAGTATCTCAAAGGAAGCTGAGGGCTACCGCTGATCCAGCACCAAACATGCTCATGATTGTGATGACGCTCGAGGTCGAGAGCAACGACATGCCGCTGATGCCGTGTCCAGACGTACAGCCACCCGCGAGCCTCGACCCGATGATCATGAGGGCGCCGCCTGAGATCGCCAGCGCGGGGGACAACTCCTTGACAGGTCCCACGACGATGCCAGGCACCAGGCGTCCCAACGCCCACGCGCCAGCGGCCACGCCGCCCGCAAAGACCATGTTGGCGTAGCCAGGCTGGGACGCCGAGCCCGCGCCGCCGAGGAGCCACCAAAAGTGTTTGCCTGCTTCCTCATACGACCCAGACACGCCCATCATGCTCCGGCGGGTGAGCATGGAGAAGAGCTGGGCGCAGCCGATGAGCAGACCACCCTGCCAGCCGGGGATCTTGAGTCCAGGCGCTGGACTAGTGTATACGACTGTGCCGATGATGGCGGCCGCGCAGGCCATCTCGAGCAAGGCTGCCGTCGCCGTCCTCGACAAGCCAAGGGCCTCGTTGAGGGTGGACACGTCCGCCTTGGTCCCTGCCTTGTCGTTGCTGGCCTTGACGGCGCGCGCGATGAAGCCCGTGTATAGGATGCCGCCCAGGACAGCGCCCTGGAACACGTAGAAGCCCGTCGTGACGCCCGCGCCCATCTGCGCGAGCATCGTGCCGGGGCACGAGCCGGACAGGGCCATGCCAGCGCCGAGGAGGGAGCCGCCGATGATGTTGCCATCGTACTTGGACAGCACGCCCAGGGGGGAGTTGCTCCGCGGCGTCAGGGAGACCACGCCGAGCTTCTCCACGACGGTGTAGGCGACGCTGGGTTGTCAGAATAGGCATGACATGAAGGTTGGTCTGGTGGAATGCACTCACGCGCTGGTGGCTGTGGCGGCGAGGAAGGCCTGGATCATGTGGCTGTTTTCGAACTTGAGCTGGGCGAGCACAATGGCCGGGTTGTAGAAGCCCGCGGCGAGCATGGCGGCGCCAAAGGCCGCCCCGGAGAGGAATGTGGCCATGTCGGATTGTCGAGGCTGCTTTGCTTTGCTCGTTGGGAGGAGGATGTCTCTTCCACGACGAGGGATGGCGCGGCTTTATCAACGTGGCTCGCTAGCGCCGGCGGCGACCCTCAATTTTCTTTCTGGCCATGATGGCTGTTCAAGATCCAGCGACGACGGGCCCGTGAGTGATTGATCGACTGACTGATCGCCGACCCGGTTGATGGGGCCTCCGGGCTTTAGGCTAGCCAGACCCGTTACCCATGGCGTGGACCATTATTAATTGCCCCCTACGGACCAAGTGGAGCCCGAGACACGCGCCTTTGGAGCCATCAAGTCGCCGAGCTTGTCTTGGACGGACGGGGGGCTTTGTCCACGGACGGACAAGACGCTAATTCGGAGGAGGAGAGGAAGTTGAAGGTGTCGCTGTCTTGGACAGCGCCACGCTCCGGCAGTCGACGCCCAAGCGTGTGTCGACTTGAAGTAAACAGAACACACTCGATCGAAGAAGGCGAAGACTGCAATCCCAAGCCCCAAACAGAATGGCGTCTGTGTCTAGTACAGATCCGTTTCTCCGTGCTAAACCCCCGATTCACGGTTCGAGATCCTCGGCACTGCGGCATTGCGGGGGAGGCTACATGCACCTTAGCCGACGACTTCACGTGACTTTAGAGCTACATTCTGCTCGCTGGCACTGAAAGTACTATCAATCATATAATCATATAATCATCGTCAGCAGTTCGTCACCATGTCGCGAGTGCTGCACATCAAGAAGGTGGACGGGAAGCCTGGAGAGGTCTACTATCCGTGCGTTCATCTACCTCACTGGAGTCACTGAACCCAAACAACTACTGACACATCTCAGCCTCCAGATCAAGACCGTCGACAAGCCGACACCCGGTGAGAACGAGCTGCTCGTCCGCCTCACGGCCGCGGCCCTGAACCATCGTGACCTCTTCATCCGCCACCACCAGTACCCAGCCATCTCCTTCTCGGCACCCATGCTCGCCGACGGCTGCGGCGTGGTCGAGGCCGTCGGCCCTTCCTCCACCCGCCGGGACCTCCAGGGCAAGCGTGTCGTCCTCACCCCCATGCGCGGGTGGGAGAGCGACCCCGAGACCCCCGAGTCCGGCATGGTTCCCGTCACCGGCAGCACCACGCTCACCGACGTCGGCTGCGCACAGGACTATGTCGTCGTCCACGAGAGCGAGGTGGAGCTCATGCCGCAACACCTCTCCCCCGTCGAGGGCGCCGCCCTGCCGCTCTGTGGCCTGACGGGCTGGAGGGCCCTCGTGACCAAGACCAACGCCGCCGCGCCAGGCAAGAACATACTCGTCACGGGCATCGGCGGCGGCGTCGCGCTCAACATCCTCCAGTTTGGCGTCGCCTTTGGCGCCAATGTCTATGTCACCTCGGGCGACCAGGCCAAGATTGACAAGGCCAAGGCGATGGGTGCCAAGGGCGGCGTGAGCTACAAGGACAAGGACTGGGAGAAGCAGCTCAAGGCCATACTGCCGAGTGACAGACCCTACCTGGATGCGGTCGTCGACGGCGCCGGCGGCGAGGTCGTGGCCAAGAGCGTGAAACTGCTCAAGGCGGGTGGCATCATCTCGCAGTACGGCATGACCGTCGGGCCCAAGATGAACTGGCTGATGAGCGCGGTCCTCAACAACATTGAGCTCAGGGGCACCACCATGGGGAGCAAGCGGGAGTTCCGGGACATGATTGCCTTTGTCGGCCAGCACGGCATCAAACCCGTCGTCAGCCAGACGGTCAAGGGGCTGGACAATTTGGAGGGCATCGACGGGCTATTTGCGGACATGGAGGCTGGCAAGCAATTCGGCAAGCTCGTGGTCGAGATTGCCACGGACGCCTCGCCCAAGTTGTAGGATAGACCATTCACGTAGTGTATTCGTTAGATGTCTGGGTATATCTTCCTTCCACCATCTTCGTCTCCTTCTCCAGTTCCCCCTCGCTGACACACTTCCTGCCTACTCCTCCTTGCTCTTCTTGCGCTTCTTCTTGGGCCGATCAGCCTCCTCGGGCGGCACAAACTCGGCCTCCCGCTCCTTTTCCCTCTCCGCCTTGCGCTCCCTCTGCTTCTCCAGCCTCTCGTTCTGCGCCGCGCGCTCCTTGTCGCCCTTGCTCATAAAGTAACTCGAGTTCTCGAGCTCGATATCCACCTTGCTCTTCTCCGGCGCGGGTGGGAAGGGCGTGTACACCTTCTTGGCCTTGTCCGTGACCTTGAGCGGCTGCCGCCTCCGGCTGAGCGTCTTCTTCTTAAAGTTGGGCAGGAAGCGGTCCCAGCTCTCGTTGGCGAGCTCCGGGTCCTTGGCGAGCTCGCGCTTGATCATGAGCTCCTTGACGTGGTAGATGGGATGGATGTTGGCCATGCAGTCCTCGACCACGCGGCGCACGTCCTTGAGACCCTTGTACGGCCCCATGGCCGAGACGGTGTTGCCGTGCACGAGAATGTACGTCTGCGTCAGGAGCTCGAGGGCCTTGAGCGTCGAGCCGTTGGGCCCGAGGATGCGCTGGCGCCGCTTGACGAAGCGGTCCTTGTTGTTGACCAGGTTCCGGATCTTGATTATGTCGCATGCGACGCCGTCCTCGAGGATCTTGATGGCCTGCGGCGCGGGGACACTGCGCGCGAGCAGCTTGATGAGGTCGCGGGCGTTGAGGATCGCGGCGGGGTCAAATGTCTTTCGTGTCGTCTTGACGGTCATGCAGCCCTCGACGAGATCGAGCGTGCAGGCAATGCCATTCTTTTCGAGGGCCTTTGTCACGAGCGGCCATGCTTCTTTCAGGTAGACCTCGCGGTATTTGGGGAAGAGGGTGGCAAAGGAGGATTCTTCGGCAAACGTGCCGCCCAGGTTGTCTTTGGGCGTGAATGCGTCCACCTTCCACTTGTCAATGTCGTCCGTGTCCCACGGCTTGTCCTTCTTGTGCGTGGAGGGCATCGTAATGATTCGGTTGGAAGGTGTGGATGGTGCAGTCTTGCTGTCGAAAAACGGGCGTGGTCGGGTTCTTGGAAAGATTTGTTAGATGATGACGAGCAAATGATAGTGAAGCGAGGATGAAGAGAGACAGATGTCCGCCTCGTGAACCGAATCCCAATTTTTCTGGTCAGAGAGACGAGGCCGAGAAACTTTAAAGTGGCACCAGCGACTGCAGGTGGGGGAACATCAAGGAACCCCTGCTCGCGACCAATCACAGACAGGCTGGATCGCAGAGGCTCTGGAAATCTTTCCCATCCATCGACGACAGCGCGTCGTCGCAAGGGCCATCGATTGCTTTCTTCATCACTCACAATCCACACAGCACAGTCTCGTCACCATGTCGAAAAAGGGAGGCGCCGCGGTCGACCAGATTGTCAAGCTCATAGTCGGGGCTGGGCAGGCCAGTCCAAGCCCGCCCGTCGGTCCTGCGCTGGGTAGTAAGGGTGTCAAGTCAATGGACTTTTGCAAGGTCAGCCAGCCAGTCGGGTGCATCTGAGGGGATACTTGACTCTAACACGATCCAGGAGTTCAACGCACGAACAGCACACATTGTCGTCGGCACGCCCATGCCCTGCCGCGTCACCGTCCGCCCCGACCGATCATTCCACTTTGACGTCCGCACACCCCAGACCGCCTGGCTGCTCAAGAACGCCGTGGACGCGCCGCAAGGAAAAAAGGGCCTCAAGGCCGCCAGCAAGCCCGGCCACGAGACGATTGGTACCATCAGCCTGAAGCACGTGTACGAGATTGCCAAGATCAAACAGACCGAGATGCGCCTGTCGGGGCTGTCGCTCAAGGGCATGTGCCGCGCCATCATACATCAGTGCAAGTCAATGGGCATTGGCGTTGTGGCGTGAGAGATCGAGGGCGTCGGAAGGGATATTATGGCGTTTTGAGAGCGTGTACCAACTACGTGTATCATCAAGCATTGGGACGGCTGTAGCAAGGCAATTGTACATTTCAACAGAGGCATATGCATGTGTGTGTTAGTCCAAGTGGTCGCCATGTGTGTTTGATGCGGGATTGGGAAAGGCAACTGTCATTCATGTGCTGGGCGCACTGGCAGCGATCGGGCTTGTCGACTGAACATCCGAGACCCCTTGAAGCGCTGGGGTGAGTAAGGGGCGACTGGACATTGCTTCATGCACAACGCATCACGGGAGGAAGTCATGCACTTTTTAGGGGTATAACCATCCGGTACCTATATCCAGCCCGCCAACAATTGCGCATTTTGTCATCTACGAGTGTTGTACAGCGCAGCGTGGGTTGCTGATTTGTCGCCCCAGGGTAGCCGTGACCGCAGACGGACTGTAGGAGCACCGCGAAAGGCCCGGTTAGGCTACACGCGGCTCGCTGGTGAAGGAGACAGGGTCTCATGCAGCCAGCTGATTCTTATCTACCGTCGAGAGAACAACTGATTGCTGGAAAAAGATACGTCTGTTAGTGGCCAAATTTACAGCAATAGAATCAAACGTAATGGGCAACGACGCCACCAGCACGACGTCGTCAAGCGATCGACGCTACTGTAGGGGAGAGAGAACTTTGTCCATCTAATTAGTCGGCGTTGCTCGACCGGGCTCGGACTCGTGAGCAGTGCGAGCGAAGCCTGACGCAACATCACCACTTTTTATCCGTTGGTGCGATTGTGATGCAACTTTGCACAAAGTCGGCTGTCTTCTCCCAAGCGTCTGTCTGTCTGCAATTTTACCTGGAAACACGCTCCATCATTCCTAATAATTCTGCCCGTAACTGGGTCTGTCCCCACGTCACACTCTTACCAGCTTCATGGCTCCATCGCACCAAGCTGCGCAACGGCGCCTGGCTTCGACTCCTGCTGGTACGTACATTTTCTGCTTATGCAATTTTCTTTGGCTGCCGAACCCAATCACTGGCCCCTTGCCGGTCCTTCCGAAGTCCGGACTGACCCGTTTGCGCGGGTAATCCATCGACGGTGACCAGACATGGCCTAGAGGGACATGAATGACTGCCACTGGCCTGCAGTCAGTGCCCCGCCATGCCAGGCCAGGCATGGCCATCGCCGCTCACGCAACCGTCCAAGTCCAGTCCCACCATCCCGCCTTGCCCAGCGCTTCTCGCTCGCTCGCTGGAACTCTTTTTATTTCACAGCAGTAATTATCACCAATTGCACCTCTCTCGCCGACCGCTCCCATACATACATGGTGCAAGGCCAATCATTCGCTAACATGCCGCCTGAAGCAGACGCCTCGCAAGCAGCAGCGGCCCGGGACGACACTGCGGCGTCAGCAACGACCGACACCAAAAGACACCACGATGACGTCCCCGCCGTGCGCTTCTCTTCCGCCATTGAAGAGATTGCCCCCAACGCAGCCCACGCAGCTCAGGCCGATGCCTCTGGCTCTGCGCCCCAGTCTCCCGAGGTCGCAGCTGACCAGCTGCGTGAATACACAAAGTCGCTGCACGCGCGGCCTCTGCTGCAGGAAAGGCGCATGAATACCTTTCAGTTCGAAGCCTTCTCGCTCCCGGCATCCAGAGTATGTGAATCGCCCGGGGAATGCCCTCCTTTACTCAGGAGGGCGTGGTGGCAGAGGTAGCAAGAATGACGGACTGACGAACAATCCAGGTACCTTCTCGTGAGGAAGACTCTCCGGACAGCTCGCGTCTACCAACGCCTGCCTCGGGCCAGTTCCAACCGTCGCCCCATGGCAGCCCCAGACTCACGGCCATGGCCTCACCGCCGCTGACGCCGTCGGGGTCCGGCGGTGCTGGCGCGGCCGAGAAGGCCCAGCCGCCCACGTCGAGGCCCAAGACGCTGGACGTCAACGATCCGCAAGCGATCACGCCTCAAGCTTCAACGTCCCACGACAAGTCACCTCAGCAGTCGGCATCGCAAGGTCAAACCCTCCCACATCGTCCGGCCTCGCCCAATCATACCTTACAACGATCGGCCTCGGCCGAGGACCATGATGTGGACGTCAGGTCCCATAGAAGGGGCATGTTTGGGGGAGGCGCCTCCGTGCCGGTCTCGCGCGAATCTAGTCCATCGCGCAACGCGGCGTCCAACTTCTACTCCCGGCCCATGGCCCCTGGCGGCGACGCCAACGACCCGTACGCCAAGGGACGTCGCCCGCAGCAGCACTCTAACCACCACAACAAGAAGCACATTGATCCCCGGTTCATTTTCAGCCGGAAGAAGAAGAAGGCCGCCTCGCCCCCGAGCTCGTCCAAGAACAGCATCTCGGAGAAGCGCGCCTCGGGGATGTTCAGCAGAAACTCTAGTCACGAACTCGGCGAGGGTGAGAGCGCCTCAGGGGCCGGTCATCAACACAACCCGAGCAACGGATCCATGTCTGATCTGAAGCGCTTCTTCAAGGGTGGGAAGAAGCATCACAAGCCCAAGCGTGATGCGTCGCCCGCCTCGTCCACCAGGACTGGCTATCAGACTCCGCCTGCCGCCCGCTCTACGCAGCAACTGCCCTTTGCAGAAGACCATGGGCTGTCCACGAAATATGGCAAGATTGGGAGGGTGTTGGGTTCTGGCGCTGGCGGCTCCGTCAAGCTGATGAAGCGGAAAGAGGACAACACCGTCTTTGCTGTCAAGGAGTTCCGCCCGCGGAATCAGTACGAGACCGAAAAGGAGTACAACAAAAAGGTCATGGCCGAGTTCTGCGTCGGCTCCACGCTGCACCACGGCAACATTATCGAGACGCTCGACATTGTCCAGGAAAAGGGCCGCTGGTACGAGGTGATGGAGTACGCACCCTTTGACCTGTTCGCGACGGTCATGACCGGCAAGATGGGGCGAGAGGAGATCAGATGCTGTTTCCTGCAAATTTTGAATGGCGTTACTTATCTACACAGTCTTGGGTTGGCGCATCGGGATCTCAAGTTGGATAATGTGGTAATCAGCGACAAGGGGATCATGAAAATCATCGACTTTGGAAGCGCCCACGTCTTCAGGTATCCTTTCGAGTCGGGCATTGTGCCGGCAAAGGGTGAGTGGTTTTCCCCCAGACTCGGATGTTTCGGCGTGGTGGCTAACCGTTGCAGGTATTGTTGGGTCGGATCCGTACCTCGCCCCCGAGGTGTACAAGTCCAAGGAGTACGACGCCGCGGCGGTGGACATTTGGTCTTTGGCCATAATCTTTTGCTGCATGACCCTGCGGAGGTTTCCGTGGAAGCTGCCGCAGGAGGACAAGGACAACTCATACAAGCTGTTTGCTGCCGAGCCGACACCCGGCCACGACCCGGCCAAGCTGGTCCATCCGAGTCGGAGGCACGGCAGTCTCGCCGAGGCGGCGCACGAGGAGGACGCGCACAAGAGCGAGCGGAGATCCGAGCAGCAGAAACATGAGGAGCCCTCGCGCCAGGCGCCCGCCGACGAACACGAGAAGAAGGACAGGGAGCGTTCGCATGATGCCTCGCACGCTCCATCGGGCCAGCAAGGCCATGGTGAGAAGAAGGAAGTTATCAAGGGGCCTTGGCGGATTCTGCGGCTGTTGCCGAGGGAGAGCAGATACATCATCTGGCGCATGCTCGACATCAACCCCAAGACGCGCGGCACCATGGAAGAGATCCTCGCCGAGCCCTGGGTGGCCGACTCTCTGATATGTCAGCAGACGGACGACGGGACGGTCATCCTGGCGGAGGATCACGAGCACACGCTGCAGCCACCGAGCAACCCGCCGGCTGCCTAAGTGATCAAGGGAGCACAGGACCTATCTAGCTTGGCTGGAGACGTGGGACACGGGTCCAGGACAGGGATGAGATATAGCGATTGTATAGCATGACATGTCTTCGCCATTGTAGGGAAATTACTTGTCACAGTGGGAAGGTAGCGGTTGAATAGAGCGTTGTGCATTGACTGGGCGTGACTCTTGAGACGCTGATGTCGTGCAGGTCTGGATTACCCTGTAGCGGGATGACTCCTCGCCGTCGTGGGACGTACTTGATACTCACCCACTCTCCTCGATCAACCTTCGGCAACGAATTATTACTGATCAACGAAAATCAAAGTCGACATGAAATCTAGGCCAGCTCATGAGGCGTCACCGGGCCTCCTGGCCTCCTTGTTCAATGCTGCCTACTCGGTCTATCCATCTGGATCGCCCGGCTTTGATGCCGAGACCATGACAGCCTGGCTCATCAGAAACCGCATTTCCCTACAGCGCAGTCACGTATTCTATCCTGGGGATGGACCTGACGAGGCACTGGGCATAGCCCTCGTCGCCAGGAGGAGCGATAAGCCAACCCATTCCCGCCTGGCGATGATTGGCATCATCCCTACTGCACAAGGGCACGGCTACGGCTCAAAGGGCCTAGACATGGTCATATCAGCAGAGCGAGCCTCTGGAACAGAGGTATTGGAGCTCGAGTGTCTGATCGACGACACCAAAGCGCTCACCATGTACCATAGAAGGCGTTTCGAGGCTGTGCTTGAGATGCCCGAATGGGAGAGCGAGGTTATTGACCAATTCGAGTGGCACGAAGACCCAGGGAAGGCGGCCCTCGAGGAGATCACGGTGGGAGAAGTCGAACGAATCATTGAGGAGCACGGGGACAAGGAACGACTAGCCTGGCAGGCATACATGCTGTCCTCGCATCGTTCCGCAAAGAGGGCTTTCAGGCTGGGTCATGCGTACTGCGCCATCTCGGATCCGGATGAGGAGGAGTCAGGGCAGCCGATCTCTCTTGCCAGTCTAATCGTCGAGGAGGAGTACAGAGGCCAGGGACAAGCGTGGGATCTGATCAGATGTGTCCTGTCGCGCTACAAGGGGAGGAGATGGAGTGTTCCGGGTGTCTTTCCAAGGAGCGGGCTGATGGGTAGACTTCCCGGTGAAGAGTCGGATCATGGCCAGGTGCTGATGCGTCTGAAGCTGAATTGAAGCGGCGGCGGGTTATTATACCATCGTTTGCCTTGTCTTGTCTCAGATAGGAGTCTCACTCTGACTGATGAAGCTGTGATGCCTCGCCCGGAACGGGTCATCCCGACAGCCGAGGAAGTGAAGCTGGGAAAAAATTCTGGAAACCGTTGGAAAGCTCCACGGTCCAGCCAGTCCAGTCCAGCCCAGTCTAGCCCAAGCTCCACATCGCGACACTCTTCAGCTTTCGACCTCGACCTCTCTCTTCCTCCTTTCCTCTGCATCAACGTTCTGTACAACCATCAATTAATCGCTTAATACTCCAGCTCGAACGGTAGTCTACGTCGCCGACACTCGACACTTACATCTATCACAATGGTACGCATCTCCCCTGTCTATTGCGGACGAGCAAGCAAGCCTTCGGTTCCCCTCGGCTATGCGACGCGCTGCCTCGACGAAAGCAGTCAGTCAGTCAATCGGACATGTCAACTAACAATCGCACGCAGGCCACCTCCATCCGCTCCGTCCGCTCCCTGGCCCCTCTCCTGGACCGCGTGCTCGTCCAGCGCATCAAGGCCGAGACTAAGACCGCCGGCGGCATCCTCCTCCCCGAGTCCGCCGTCGAGAAGCTCAACGAGGCCAAGGTCCTCGCCGTCGGCCCCGGCGCCCTCGACAAGAAGGGCAACAGGCTGCCCATGGGTGTCCGGGAGGGCGACCGTGTTCTGATCCCCCAGGTATGCAATGCAATGCACGCACACTCGACAAGGAAGAGACGTACTGATGCGACAATGTAGTTTGGCGGCTCCCCCGTCAAGGCTGGCGAGGAGGAGTACCAGCTCTTCCGTGATAGCGAGTGAGTTCCACGTCCAATCGGGCCCCCAATGCGGCACGCCAGAACTAACGCGCGATGAAACAGGATTCTCGCCAAGATCAACGAGTAACCGCAACAAACAAAAACCCCGAAATCTGGAGTGCCGAGCAAAGGCTTGCTGTACCAACAAACATGTACCAAAAAGGGAACAAAAAAAGGACAAACCCATGTCATGTCATGTCATAGGAGGAGCGTGTTCTGTTTGCATAGAGAAATGGTGTAATATATGGGCTGTCTTCCAGTATCGTCGTCTCGCCGCGGACCCTAATGCGCATCGAATGACCTTCACTCGACTCTGTGTGTCTACGTTCACCGACCAAGGGGTAGGTCAGCTTTGCATTACAGTCGCCTTGGCGTTTCCCTCTCCTCGGTGTGGTTGGGCAGTCTCAATGTCTGCCAACATCGGAATAAGCATGTCTCTACCCGAGACAGAAGATGCGCCATCCAGGGGGAGCCGCCAGCCCATCGTTGCATGTACGTCGTACGTAGCTAGACGCCCAATCAGCCCCAGGTCGGGTTTTTGTGCTCGTGCATATGAGGATTTAAGATTGGAGGAGATGGGTCAAGCACGTCGATCCGATCCAGCAGACTGGCTTCGTCGCATGAAACGAACTAGCTCCTGCGCACCATCCGGGGCAATAAACATTAGCTCAAGCTCAGGCGATCCTTCGACCCCTGACTCTAAGTAGAAGCTTTGGAACATCTCTAGATTCTGCTTGTTGGCTACAGCTTACACATACCTTAGCCTTGGCGGTGCAGTAAGAGCCCAGTTCATCCACCGCGAACTTACCTCGACAATCTCCATGTCAACTCCAACCCTGTCGCGTAGACTTGAAGCAACTTCTGCTCAGCTGGCCTGGTCGGCCGCCCAAGTTTATTACGTACTACGTAGATTCCGCGATCGAGTAGCCAACATGAAAGCGGCAAGCCCCTGTGGCTTCGGTCAGCGGCTATGTCGCACTACTGCACGCGCCCGATGGACGCGTTCCGTTTCATCGCCGTCTAACCTTATTCCTTCCACATCTTCGCAGCGCGCATGGGCTGGCCTTGAAACATGTGGCCGCCGCCTTGGCCGTGCCATTGTTCGCACAAGGACTTTTGTGTAATTGTACGTATCATCAACGAGGAGAGAGTGCCTGGTAGTATATAGCATGCTGCTTCGCCCGCCCTCATCCTTGATTCAACAGCCTGAACCACAACATTCGTTGACAGCTGTCTGTGTTCCTTTCGCTCGTCCTTCTTTCAATAACTTCTTCATTCAACCAACACTCCTTTTCTTTCGGCCTTGAAGGTCTTGATCTCACCTGTCCAGCTTGACGTTGTGGCTCAACTACGATACCCCTGATCTTGACGACCTCTATCTTTGATTCTACGCCTATATATCACCCTTCATATCTCACATCATGAAGTCCGTCATTACAATTCTTGGCCTGGCCTCTGTGTCTAGTGCCCATACTCTTTTCACAACTTTCTTCGTAGATGGAGAAAATCAAGGCGACGGTACTTGCGTTCGCATGCCTAAGGACGGCGCAACATCAAATGCACCCATCTACCCACTGACTGGCGATGACATGGCCTGCGGTCAGTATCCCCTTTCTGGAACCAGTCAGTCTGCTAACCTTCAACAGGTCGTGATGGCGAGGTCCCTGTCCCATTCATCTGCCCAGCCGCAGGTGGCTCCACGCTCACCTTCGAGTTTCGTGAATCGCCCAACGCCGCGAAGCCTGGGTCGATTGACGAATCCCACCAGGGGCCTTGCTCAGTTTACCTGAAAAAAGTAGACGACATGTTCTCTGACTCTGCGGCCGGCGATGGCTGGTTCAAGATCTGGGAGGACGGCTACGATGCTGATACGGGCAAGTGGTGTGTCGACACACTCATCGAGAACAATGGCCTCTTGTCCGTCAACCTGCCCACTGGCCTCCCGAGCGGCTACTACCTCGCCCGTCCCGAGCTGCTGGCTCTGCACCAGGCGTATAGAGGGGACCCCCAGTTCTACCAGTCCTGCGCACAGATATTCATCGAGAACGGGCCGGAGACAGAGCTCGCCATCCCAAGCGAGTACGCGGTCAGCATCCCGGGATATATCGAGGCAGATCATCCCGGCTTGACGTTCAACCTGTACTCGGGTCCGCCGACGGATTACAAGATCCCCGGGCCACCCGTGTACATTCCCGTCTCGTCGTCCTCTGGCAAGACACAGATTCAGTCCGAGGGAGCCATCCCGGACAGCTGCATCCTGAAGAACGGCAACTGGTGCGCCAAACCGGTGCCCACCTCCAGCGACGTTGAGAGCTGCTGGGACAGCGTGGATGATTGCTGGACGCAGAGCGAGCAGTGCTGGGACTCGGCCCCCGTGTCCGGTGGCGCCGGCTGCGAAGTCTGGGCCGACTACTGCACGAGTCTTGGCGCGGCATGCAAGGCGGGCGACTACAACGGTCCAGCCAAGTTCACCGGCAAGGAAGTCTTTGCGCCCGTGCCGGGTGCGATACCCGACTCCTATGGCAACGTATTTGAGAAGACCAAGGTCAATACTGGTAATGGCAAAGTGGTCGAGGACGAGGATAAGGAGACCACACCCAGTGAGACGGGGGATGTCGAGGAGCCAGCCGTGTCCGAGCCCGTGCTGGAGCCTGTCCCTGAGCCCGAACAACCCGAGCCTGAACAACCTGAGCTGGTCGTCTCCAAGGACGGGCGCTGTGGTGGCGAGACTGGCCAAACCTGTGTAGGCAGCTCCTTTGGCGACTGCTGCTCCAAGAAGGGACGCTGTGGACGAAAGACCAGGCACTGCACTTGCGGATGCCAGAGTGACTTTGGCGAGTGTCGTCAGTACTAGGCTACGGAGTGCTTGTTCCGGTCGGCCGTGCAAGGTCAGATATCTGGCCCATTTGAATTCTTGTATATGAGGAACGGTACTTTAGGGCTTGGCGTACGCATACAAGCCGGGATTTTGCAGGCATATTTCGGTAGATGTATCCTGCGGCCGACAGCCTGCCTCCATCTATTTCTTGTGCACTTATGCACTTCTACTGGAATTAGTGGACAATTGAGAATTGAAGCCGGTAGGAAGCTGCAAGGCATGTCTCAATCAGCCACTTGTGACCAGTGCAGCTCAATGACCGGAAGACAAAGCCTTTGACAGAGAAAAAGGGGGTTCTTCTGGCGTGGTTTGTTTACTACCCCAACGCTATGACGCCGAAAAGTCTCTGCCGTCTAACAATCAATCTAAGAAAATGCCTGAGTAAGGTAGATCTTATCTATGCTTTACCCCCTATGAGATCGGCAGCTTCTCATCCAATTACTTAGTAGATATGTCGCAGGTGTATAACGTTATGGCTGCTGGGGCCAGACGCGAGGTATTACGTACCAATCCAACCTTAAAATTAATAGGCCCTTTTGTTGCCTATCTCCATGCCTGACACGTCAGATGATATCAAGGCATACGATCCGAGATTTATAAAAGTTAGAAGCAAGACATGCCGTTGCGTCCCTCGCAGCCTAGGGCCGGGACTCACAAGGCACCAGACGGCACCCCACGGGCGAAGAGGTCTTATAGACACGGCTCAGCACATGTCTGAAATTATGTCCGATCTCATTCTCATCAGATGGACTCAGCTCTTGTATTGAGATCAGCATGCGTCGCAAACTCGATCCTCCCTGGTGTAAACAAGACACCGTTCGTCACGAGGACGACTGTATCGCGCTCAAGAAGTATAAGACGTGCTCATGTGTCGCTTCCTAGGACCTTTGCAATCCATCCAACTCAACACTACTGCTTCTCCCCTACTTCACAGACCCATCAACACACAAAATGCTGTTCAAGGCGGGGCTCACGGTCCTTGTACTGGCTGCGACAGTCCAGGCCGAGGACAAGGTTGCACGCCTTTACCGGGGCTCACGGTTCTCCGGCGGTAAATTGGACATCAAGCTGAACAATGAATGCGTCACGCTGAAGGGAGATTTGTGAAACGACTTCCTAGCCGTTACAGTAACGTATACGCTATATGAGATCGCTAACATGGCCCTTTTGTGCTTAGTTTCCACGAGGCTGCGTCCATCGCCATCCCCTGCCCAGATGAATTGCCCGAGGGCAAGAAGGCCATCTGCACCCTTTTCCAGTACGTCTTTTGCTCTTGTTGGATCCCGCGAGAATATGCTCCTCTGATTCGATGCCATAGGTCTCCCGAATGCAAGGAAGAGGACGCCATCTACAGCTCTGTCACCTATGAACGCTCCCATTACAACATGTACAGGCGCACCACAGAGAGTCCCTACGACGTCGGCAGCCTCACCAGCAGCGTCAAGTGCGAGCTGGTAGACGCTGACAAGGAGATCGAAAAGGGGTACAACCACATCTCTACCACCAGCGAGTCGGCCTGCGTCGGCAAGTCTTGCGGATCAGACGACGACTGCCCACGCAACTCCCTTGTCAGCTTTTACTGCGCCAAATCCGAGGAGAACACGTGCCAGCGGTTGCGAGTTGATGGAGCTGAATGCAACGCCGACGGCGAGTGCGAGGACGGGCTTTGCTGTCCTTACGATGACCAGAAGAAGTGCTTGAGGTCCTGTCCGGCACCGAATTGCAAGGGACCCGGATCGGTCTGTTTCGCGCTCGCAATGTGCTGCTCCGGAAGATGTAATTTTTTTCAATTCACAGGGGCCGGCACCTGCCAGTAGTGTGCCTGCGGCTTCGGACTGTATACTACCTCTTAGCTGAGAGCCAAACCGCCTCGGAGGCTCAGACTCATCGACGTAGATGAGGGATGGGGAGATGGGCGGGTTGGGGGGATACGATCATAGAATGGTAAGGATACGAACCATGCAAGGTCCCATTCATTGGTTAATACTACTTGACGCTTAATTGAGGACTAGACTTGGAGTTACCTACAGGTATACAAATACATGTTGACCACCCGCCACATGTCTGGCTTCAACAGTGACGCCATCGGTGAAGCTAGAGGGTCAACTGACCAAGGGACCTTGCCTTACTTACCTAGGCACGTGGTAGGCAGCATCAGTGCCTAAACAGACACACTTCCATTGCTTCCAGGAACACACATTCCCGCTTGTCGGATGATGGCATGCGCGTAGCTTCTCTTCTGTGAAGTAGTAAAATGGGTAAGTCAGATGCAGTCATCAAGATGTGTGTCAAGGCAAGGTACCTAAGGTTGGATGTCTTGCGGCGGGCTGTGTGGACTGCAGTCTGCAGATAGCGCTAAAATATGGGCCCCCTACCACTGCCACACCCGCTGTAATCGGCGGCGACCCACTGGACCGAAGTCACTTTGGACTCTGGGAGGTTGGATCTCCAGGTTCCAGGCTTCCAGGTTCCAGCCCATCCAGCCCGTTCTTGAATCCATCCAACTTGAGCCCGCCCGTCCCTCGTCCCCATACAGTCTGCTCAGTCGTTCACCTGCATCGCCATCGACCTGCCCGTCACGCCGCCAAGTCCAGAACACAGTCGAGCGCGCGGCGCCCCCGATTTCGACGACTCCTTCGCTGCCTGCCTGCCTTCCAAGCGACCTCTACCGAATCTCCCCCCACGAAACAACGCCCGCGCTTCATCTCCTCCCAAGCAGACGGACGAACGCACTCGCCCACCATGTCGAGTAATCGCAACTATGACTTTCTCGTACGCACAATCCCAGGTCATCATTTCCCACCGCCATGCGCGCATTGCCCCCGTCACGCCGCCTTGATAGCATCGCTGCCCGCGTGGTGGCGGCAGCAGCAGCAGCAGCAGCGCAAGGAAACCCACCAAAGACCCCTATCTACCTACACCCATACCATACCCACATCCGCGAAACGACACACTCCTTCTTCGTGGCCTCCTGCTGACGCGCGCTCGTCCTCTAGATCAAGCTCCTCCTCATAGGTGACTCGGGCGTCGGCAAATCATGCTGTCTCCTGCGCTTCAGCGAGGACTCCTTCACCCCCTCGTTTATCACCACCATTGGCATCGACTTCAAGATCCGCACGATTGAGCTCGACGGCAAGCGCGTCAAGCTTCAGATCTGGGACACGGCCGGCCAGGAGCGCTTCCGCACCATCACCACCGCCTACTATCGCGGGGCCATGGGCATCCTGCTCGTGTACGATGTCACCGACGAGCGATCATTCAACAGTACGGGACAAAAACCCCCGCCTTTTGGCAGGCACACGCTATAATTGATCACTGACAACGTGGGCCGCAGACATCCGCACATGGTTCGCCAACGTGGAGCAACACGCCACCGAGGGCGTCAACAAGATCCTCATTGGCAACAAGTGCGACTGGGAGGACAAGCGCGTCATCAGCACGGAACAGGGCCAGGCCCTCGCCGACGAGCTCGGCATCCCCTTCCTCGAGGTCTCCGCCAAGAGCAACATCAACATTGACAAGGCCTTCTACTCGCTCGCCGCCGACATCAAGAAGCGTCTCGTCGACAACTCCAAGAGCGAGCAGTCGGCGAGCACAGGCGTCAACGTCGGCGACAAGGCGAGCGGCGGTGGCAGCAAGTGCTGCTGAACGAATACCTACCATGGGAGTACAGAGAAGGAGGACTGTGACAGGTAGCCTCTGACATGACCCCAAGGGACAGCGAGTCTTGGGAATCCGAGCGAGCGCACGCTGCGTGTTGTCGCCACCATGGGAGCGACCATCGGCGCGATCACGAGGAGAGATTGACAGCCCGGGAGCCGCGCACGCCGGCCAGAAGATAAAGAGGAGGGAGGCCTGTTGTTTATCATGTTTCGTTTGTGTTGCCGTTGCTGCTGCTGCTGTACAGCCATCCTGAGTTGGTCTCTTCGTCGCCGTTTGGCGATCCGACCCCCTTTAGAGCAGATACCGGTCTGGAGTTTCTGGGTTCATTTTGAGCTGGGGGCTAATGCGAATATCCGTCGTTCATTGTCTTTGACGCGAAAAAGGCCTCCTTGGTTTGTGCAACGTGCGATTTTTGGTATTTCTTTTTACACTGATATACAGCATCGTACATAGTAAAGACAAGGCCACACGCACCCTCTGCTACCAGTTAAGCACCGCGACACGGCACATGCGCCGTTGTGTAGCCGTCTGACCCTCCTCATTAGCACATGCCAGCGTCCTCGCGTTCCAATAACGCTGGAATCGTCTGGCTTCCCATTCCGTCTCACACACTATGGCGAAACGCGAGATGGAGTGATCCTCAGTCTTGGTCCAGGATTTGGGACCGTTTGGCAGCCAGATGGGGTCCGCCACGTCCCAAGACTCGCCTCTCTGTGCACCATCCGCCTCAATCTCTCCCCTGAGGGCTTCTTCCTGCATCCGCCCTGGTATCGTCTCCAAGATCACAGTCGGGGGCTTCGTGCCGTGGCCAGCCGTCTCAAGTTGCTGCTGTAACAGTCTCTGCCACGCCGCTGGCTTATCAGTGGTCCTTTTCCTCTTTATCATAATGTCAGGCTGCGAGGGCGTGACGACGGTCAGCGCGGACAGTTCCTGCGCGGCTGGCACCCCCTCTGGTGAGTGAAGATGGGCAGGGAGCGTGGCCTCCCAGAGGCCATTCGGGACATCACATTTCCAGCGCGCTATAGCCTGCAGGCGCTGCAGCTTGAGGGAGTATGCCGTTGCGGCCTCCGCAGTCGCAAAGGTGACGAGATAGCAGCCTCTGGGCTTGAATGTTGCTGTACAGCGTAGTTGCGTCACTGTTGGCTTGGTCAGCGGATGTTCACGGAAGGGGGGAGACGAGAGGATCGGTTGCGCACCCATCTTGATGCCGTCGTTCCACGCAGAGAGCGACTTGGGGCCCAAGCGATGAAAGTCACTTGGTGCCAGGTTGGTGCTGACTCCTGAGATGACCAGCATGGGTTTCTTGTGGTTCGTTTCCGCCTTCTCGCCAGCCTGGTTACTTGCCCCCTCGGACGGAAACTGGAATTTCCCCTCTGTCAACCCAGTCTTGACGGGCGTTTGCTCATCTGGTCGTCGTATGCTGGCGCTAGGTACCGTTCTGCCTCGGGGACCCTCTGATCGCCTGTGAGAATCCAGCCACGGGCGTTGCTCAGGCCTCTGTCGTCGCGGTGCAGAGGGCCATGCCTCTTGCGCCCAGCTGCGTGTTTCGACAGCCTTGCTCCCCTGGCGTTGTTCAAAAGAAGCCCGACCCCCAGGGCTGAATGGCTTTCTGGGGGTATTAGCGTCCCATGCCTGGGACCTGGATGGAGGCTTCGTCAGTCGCGCTCGACCAAGGCTGCGCTGATGGCCATGGCCGAAAGCTTCACTGGCGAGTAGTCTTGCGGAGGATCGCATGTGGAAATACTACCGCAGCACGGTCATTCGAGGGGAGGAAGGGATGGACATTTGACGCGGTGAGCTGTGTTGATAGTTCACGTGCGAGCATCGGTCGCGACATTCTTCACCTTGAGGCACGATGAGTGCTCAGAAGTTTTTAGTGGGTCGCACTCACCATCTCATTTTGCTCATACGCGGCAAACAGAAACTCATGAAAAACACAATATTTTCTTATGTTAATAATACTGTCAACATCTTCTCATAATTTCAGGGACCGACAGAAATCTATCCAGGATATTGACTTTTCATTCACTAGCCCCGGACATGCCGCCGACGAAAATTGTCGAGGCAAAGGTTCGGCCCTTGGCGAATCAGAGTCTTGAGAAAGCGAGTCTGCAAGGCGCTGCGAGGCTCTATGTGAATCGCGATGCCCTCATTGCTCTGACGGGAAGCCTCGATAATGGGAAGCCCTGCTTTGTGGCCAAGGCGGACGGCGACGTACCCTTGAAAAGAGAGGGAAGCCTCTGGGTCTTGACGGATAAGAATATCAGCCCGAATGTTGTCATGATGAGCAGAGCCTTCCAGGAGGCCACCGGGTTCAAGATTGGGGATGCTGTTCAGATCACAACGCCAGAGGGAAAGACAGAAGTCGAGGATGCCGAGGAGATCGTGGTGCAGGACACCACTGAGGATGATGAAGACGGCTCTGACTGGAAGTACCCGCCGTCCTGGGAGTCGACGATCGCTGGGTTACTGAGTACGTGATCCTGTTTTTCTCTCGTGACTACCTGCTGATGCCCTATTCCCACAGACAAAGCGGGAGAAGTGTTCCCTGGCATGACGCTGGAAGCGAATGCCAGCAAACTCCGTCGAACCTTCAAAGTCCTCTCTGCCAACTCGCGGAGAACCAGCATCGCACGGTTCCAGACGGGATCAACTACGATACGGATCGTCAAGCAGGATGTAGTCGAGGCGGATCACGCTGATCAACCACGCGGAGACCTCTCCATTGCACCTGTACCTGGAATGGCCACGCAGACCAAACATATCAACAACTTCCTCTCCAACTTCTCCCGCCAGCTGACGTTTCCCAACGCGCGCAGATCATGCGGGTACGTGATTCATGGCGGGCATGGCACAGGCAGGACCTTCATCCTCGAGCGCATAGCCGAGACCAACTGGGGCAAAGTGCACTGGATCAAGCCGTCGGACAAGCTCGCCGCCATCAGAGAGATCTTCAAGCAGGCGCAGACTCAGCAGCCATCCATGGTTCTCGTTGACGACTTTGAGAAGCTGATCCCCTCCGACAGACAGAACCGCGACGCCATCATAGAGACCCTGGCCGATGAGCTCGACGATCTCTCGGCGAGGACAAGGACACTGAAGGCTCTGCCGCAGCTGGTGATCGTGGTCACATGCACCGACTATTATACGGACATTCCGGTTGAGCTCCAGAACATCACCAGGTTGAGGGCGAATGTTGCGTTGCCCATACCCCGAGCCCCTGAACGTCTCGAGATCCTAAAGTACCACGATCCCCCCATGCACCCGGCCCAGAAGGAGGCTTGCCTCGAGGAAATCGCCAACAAAACCCACGCGTACAACTGCAAGGATCTCAGCTACATTGTCAGCGACGCCATGGCCTTGCGGGAGACGGCCCTCGCCCAAGAACAGCCCAATGGCCAGCCCGACGCCGACGGGCCCAACGATATTCAAGCCAACCACTACGTTACGCGCGAGGACATGCTCACGGCGCAACGCGGGATCCGACCCGCCGCCATGCGCGACATCAACCTGCAGCCCCCCATTGTGCACTGGACCGACGTCGGCGGCCAGGAAGAGGTCAAGAAGCGCCTCTCGCACATGATCCGCCTGACCAAGAACACGGACCCCAAGGTCCGCGCATTCCTCCCCAAACCACCCAAGGGTCTACTGCTGTACGGCCCGCCCGGCTGCTCCAAGACGCTGTCCGCGCAGGCCATGGCCACCGAGGCGTCGTTCAACTTCTTCGCCGTCAAGGCTGCTGAGCTGCTCAACATGTACGTCGGCGAGTCGGAGCGCGCGGTGCGGGATCTCTTTCAGCGTGCGCGCGCTGCGTCCCCGTCCATCATCTTCTTTGACGAGATTGACTCCATGGGCGGTACCCGCGCCGGGCCCGGGGCTGCCAAGACCGCCGGCGGCGTCAACATGTTGACCTCGCTCCTCACGGAGATGGATGGGTTCGAGAGCCTCGAGGGTGTACTCATCTTGGCCGCCACCAACAGGCCGGACGCCATGGACCCTGCGCTCCTCCGACCCGGTCGTTTCGATCACATTGTGTACGTAGGACCTCCCGAGCAAACGGCGCGCGAAGCCGTGTTCAACGTCCATCTCCGGGGCAAGACGCTCGCCCCGGATGTCGACATTGCCGAGTTGGCCCGCCGGGCAGAGGGCTACTCAGGCGCCGAGATTGCGTCGATCTGTTCAAAGACGGCGGAGGAGGTGCATAGAAAGTATCTCGACGGGGAAGGCGAGCTTGAGATCTCCATGGACGGGTTGCTGGCGGCGATGGCGCAGCAGTCCAAGGGGATCACGAAAGACATGATTGATGGTTATGAGAGATGGGCCCAACGATTCAAGAGTAAATAGGTAGACGATGGACACAGCCACAAGAACATACCACAGGTATAATGCCAAAGCTGTACGCACAAGACAGAGTGTCTATACTCTATTCACCCGCCGCCTAGATACCGTACGATCCTCCTGAGGCTCGCTAGCCTGGTACACGTTGCGCACACACACAATCTCGCACCGTTACCGACACGCAAAGCCAAGTCATATACCTCGTCAAGGTTGCGCAAGAAAATGGGAGGGAAAAAAAATGTCAATATCGTTTCAACGCCGGCCAGACGCCATCCATCCTATGGGCGGCCCGTCCGTCCTCCATCCGGCTTCGCTTCAAATACCATCTAAGCCAATGGTTTGTCTGTGTGTGTGTGTGTGTGTGTGTGTGTTCCATGCCAATTTGTGAAAAAAAAAAAAAAAAAAAGGACCAGTTTCTTCGTACAACAACAACAACAACAACAACAACAACAAGTGACCGAAACGCCTTCGCCTTTGAATGTTCGCCGCGTGTCCATGCCCTCGCTCACGCGTCGCCGTCCGTCCTCGCGTCGCCCGCGCCGGACTTGAGGGCCGGCGAGAGACTGATGGCGATCTTCTTGGGCGCCCCGTTGCCGCTGCTGGGGCTGAAGCTCTTTCGCCGTCGACCCATGCTGGACGACACTGTCGCACTCGAGCCCGACGACGAGGTGCTATTGCGCCGTTTGTTCTGCATGAGTTTGTCCATCTCGTCCTCTTCGTCCTCCTCACGTCTCCTCTTCTCCGCAATGCGTTCTGGCGGGCCACCAGCGCTCGCACTGGAGTCGGAGCCCTCGCTGCTCGGTGAGAGGTCACCTGGCAGTCGAGCGTTGGGGTCGGCGTTTTCGTCGCCTTCCTCATCCGAGGGGTAGTCCACCAGAGGTTTGGTGGGCGTCATCGGTCCATTGCTCCCCAGCGTCTTCTGCCCGATGCGCTCAGGACTCTCGTCATCGTCTTCAGGGTCTGATGTGTTCCAGTACTCCTCCTCCGCGGGATCCATGCTGATGTGCTCCATCATCCTCGAGTTCGGGGGTTGCCTCCTTCCCGACTCGTCATCTGTCTCGAGGAACAACTCCATGTTGATGGTGTATCCCTGCGTATGGTCATACCGCTGAAGGAGCTCGCGGAATGTCTGTAAATAGCTTAGGTCCAACAGTTGCTCCCGGTGGTTTTCAACAAGGTGCTTGACCAGATTCTTGATGTTCTCCTTCTTGATGAACTCAAACATCTCCAACGATGCCGAGCTGAGCAAGTTATCGCGGGAGATGGCCTTTGACACCACTTGAAGAATGGGGTCGAATATGCGCTTGTCTGTCAAGTGGTTGATAAAGAACTCTTCTTGCATACCGATAAGTGCACGGAAGAATCGGATCGCAACTAATGGACGTTAGCAAGATATTCATACACAAGAGGCCGAATTGCTTACCGAGCTGCAAGAACTTCTCAGGCGACTGGAGAAGTTGCGCAACCCTCGCTACGATGTCATTGTTCATGACAAAATATCGACTGAGCGCATGATGCTGGCGGATGAAGAAGCAGAGTATCTCCACCAGGTAGCTGAACATGGACGCCTGCTGCACCGAGAAATGCATGTCCGATCGATTTTCCAAGTCTGTCAGGGGTTTGAAGAGCTTCGCAGCCGAGCGCTCGTAGAATTGCTGCAAGAAGAGTTCCTGCTGAGGATCCGCCTGCGGCCTCGGTCTCCCATGAAAGTCCCCATTTGCCGCGGCTTGCTGGAACTTTTCGGGCATTTGCTGCTGCTGCATCATCATGCCTTGGTCCAAGAGAACCTTGATCGCCTCTGAAATCTGTGATTTGACCCCGAGGTCCACTTCGACGAGCAAGAGCTCGATCAATGAATCGGTCAAGGGCGGCTGGTTCTCGTTCATCTGTCGGTATATCGTCTGGCGGATCATCTGGGGATCGTGGTCGATTATCGAAATGAGGATATCCGTGGCACCCACCCGCGCGGCGACATCGCTATGCTTGAGACCGTAGATGATGACCTGTAGCAAGCCGTGGGAAACAAAGTTGTTGTACAGGTTCTGTCGGGACGGCGGCTGGATATTCTTCGCGATCGCGCAGCATTGCTGGATGAACAAGACTGCTTCCTTCTTCGAGCTGGCATCGGCGTCCGGGTCCGCGAAAATGCCGAAAAGATCTTTGAGGAACCGCGCATTGCCCTGGAGGTGCTGCACAATGTCCACTTGGTTGAAAAAGATCAATGAGTTGAGCACGGAAAAGGTCGGATCGTCGAGTATACGGGCCAGTACCACGTCCTTGAGGTATTGTAACCGGTATGTCTGGTGGATCTTCCGTCTTGTACCCTCATCTTCGATCGGGACGACCTCCTTATATCGGCCTTTGTTATCCAACCAATGACGGTGATTAGCCTTGTGGCTGGGAAAGTCGGGATCGTATTCGAGGGCTCCAACCACGCCCAAAACGCATTCGTCGGATACGGCGTGCTCGATAATGGACGTGTCGTTTAGCAAGATGATGCTCTTCATGATGTTGCACAAGCGATGCAGATCCTGGAGGCTCTCCAGATCTTCCGCCATCTCCACGAGGGGAATGAGTTTGCCAATGTAGTCCTCGGCCATGATGGTCTTGGTGAGCGCTTCCCGGCCGTTGACGGTAGAGCCCATGATGCGCATGCTGGTCTCGATATCGCTCAGATTGCCCAGCTCGGCAGCGGGGAGGTTGATTGCGGGGGGGCCGTCCATCGCGAGATCCTCAGACAGGGTATCGTCGACTCCGCCAAGATTGTTCTGCAGCGCGTGCTGCACGTTGCTCACAAATCTCCAAATCGCAGAGCAGCCCTCGGACTCCTGAAAACTGAGCGCCATATCGATCCCGTTGACAGGTTCTGTCCATACGATGAGAGTTTCTGTGTAGCGCGGTTCGTTAGCTTTTGGCCTCCGCAAGCCAATGTGACTAATTAGGTGCCCACCTTGTTGTTTCTGGAACATATCCTCTTTATGGATTTTTGTCTCTAAAAGCAATCGTTCTGGCTGGTCCTCCGACTCGACGATGACCTTGGGTTCCTTGCGGCCCTCGGCATTCTGTACAATGCAATGTCAGTCACGCGACCCTTTTGATACAGCAAACCACGCCCACCCATCGCCAGGCGGGCGGGCGCGACGACGTATGATATATGGCAGCGACATACCTGGACGAGATTCGCCATGCAGAAGCCGGTGCCGCGATCGAACCAGTCATTGTTGCGGAGTTCGTAGACCTTGACGCGCTTCTTGTCCGTAGCGTGATGAGGCACCGGCTGTGCCATCATCAAAGGCTCGGTATCGCCCTCCGCAGGGAGGTCGTGGTTATATGCGACCAGGTCGGGAGCAATGTCGAGGTGCTGCTGAAGGGATAGTTCGGTGGTTGTGTCGCTGGCGGAGAGGATGGTGAGCGCCGCCACGTTTTCTGGTGAGGGTGCGCCGAGGGCGAGGCCGCGGACGCGCGCAAATTCAATCGGCTGGTCGAGCGGCGGCAAAGTACACACAAGCAGGAGAGAGCAAGCAAATGCGACACGTTGAGCGAGGTGCGCGCGCGACTGCTGACGAGTTGAGGCGGGTGCGGTGCTCAATGCGACATGGAAAACTGAGGCGAGATGTGGAGGCCAAGGATACTCCACGGATGGAGGCTATCTGTCGGGTGTCAATGTGTGGTGAGCTGTGCCCGCCTAGAGGTGATGCAATGCGACGCAGGCCTGGCCCAGGCCCGTACGAACCACCGGCGTTAGGTAAAGTCACCAGCCACTTGCCCGGCGGCATGGCATGGACACCTAATTGCAGCCAGTGGCGAGAGCAGATGGCCTGACGGGCGGGGCGGGCACGCTGGCGGCGGGCGATCAGCACGTGACCTGCGCACGGCTACCTACAGTCACTCGAGTCGTTGACTCGTTATCGTGCGCACCAGCCAATCGGCATGCAACCTCCATAGTCGCCCATCATATTTAGCGGAGCACAAGCATTGCGAGTCTGCGACTTTCGTAAGTGATAAACGTGGCACACGAACCTTGGACTTTGAGTCTTTCTTCAAGGTCTCATATGGCACCCCACCAGGCGCGTCAACGAGAATGGGAAGGGTATCCAGCGACATTCAGCGAGGGCTCACCTATGTACTTCTCAGAAGTAGTACCCCAGCTTTGACGCATTCGAACAACACTCTGGGCCGCATAGAGCGCATCTGAGTTGCAGCCAAGCACTAAGAATTCATGGACGATGCGTCGCGGAGCAAAGCAGTGCGAGTCTATTCATCTTGTGTCCCAGGCTGTCATCTGAAGAAGTGCTCGTACGGGACAATTGGTGAGAACCTCGCACATACGTACTCTTCCCTCGCTCTACATGTAAGTTGATCGCAGTCAAATTATCGTTCATGAGCAAGATCATGGTGGATTGAAACTTGTAAAAGCCCGCACAGCCATATCTTTGGTTCGCCTGGGTCGTTGACTTTGATGAACGTGGCTTGTAGCCATCACACCAGATCCTTTCTCAGGCTTCTATTCGTACTACGGAGTAAAGTAGACTCCACAGCGCCATTCGCCAAGACGCCATTTGGGCGCGCGGGCTCTAAACTTCTAATTTCTGGGACCCCGGACGACCTGGACGAGCCCTCACCGAACCTGCAGCACGATAACTGCGTACCTAAATCTAATAGCAACTGGGATCTCCTGGCCGCAGTTATGGATTCTTCTGCATAAAATTGCAAAGGCGTCGTCATTAACGTCGCACACGAGGCGGCCACGCGGACGGCCAATAGTGCAGGGCAGAGTGGTGCAGGCAGCTTCCCGAAAGTGCCTAGGCTGGCTCCTTGTCGTGAGGAGAATGCTTGCTTGAAGAACCGGGAGAATACGATAAACATGCAAGATCCAGGGTCTGTTAGTTCGTCTTGAAAAGGTACCACCGCCGGCTCAACTATCCCAGCCAATAGACCGGTTCAATCGCAGCCAACCCGTGGCGCCACGGTCCAGTTGCGTGCCTTGTGTGCGGCGCCCGTGTTGAAGCCAAGAGGCCCAAGACGCTCCACCGTTGGCGCTACCAGCGGTTTCAATCCAGCCTGAACCAGCAGGCTGAGCAGGAGAAGTCCCCCGCAGAGGCACCTATAAATCCCCGACCCTGCTTTAAATAAGAGCACAGAACTACCCAGGTAATACAGAGATCGATGGCCATCATGTCTCCTCTGCTCGATATTCTCCCTTGATTTCGGTTGTCTTTGTCGTGAACTATCCCGGGCATTCTGCACAGTTCGTGCCACAACCACAACCCAATCCACTCGATTTACTACGTACCTCGTCCTGCGTGAGACAAGGCCCAGCTACGGGCGACTATTGCCTTAGCCGCAGCCACAACCGCTGGCCGTGCCTGACGATCAACCAGCTGGTTGCACACCGAGGCCATTCCAGAAGGCATTCCGAACATTCGAAGTCGCAAAGCCATCAAAGTCTAAATTACAAGCTTTCGATTTCATCAGATCTTATCGTTAGCGTGTGGCTGCGAGGAGACGAAACGACGACGCGCGCCGATTGCTTGGATGTCGCCTACATAATTCACCATGTCCATCTTCTCCCATCTCCGTAAGAGCAGGCAGACGGCCAAAGAGCACAATACGAAACGAGCCGAGCAGAAACAGCAAGAACAGTCTAGCACACCCTACCGACATGTCCCTACACACGCAGCAACGGACGCTTACAACTGTGCGCCACCGGCATGGCGAGAAGCGGCTGACCGGCCCAAGATCATCGAGCAGAACAGGCGACGGAGCGCCATGACCCCGGTGTCTCACCACAGTAGCATGCCTGGTCCCAACTTCCAGCGTGTGGGGAGCAGTCTATCGAATGTGTCGTATCCTGGGCAGGCCACTGCAGGCCCCTCGGCTCGTCTGCCTCGTGCGTACAGCTACACGGGCGTCTCGCCCTATGTCAATGGTAGCCGCGACATTATCTATTCGATTCCCGACGTCAACCACTCCCAACCGGAAGGTCTTGCTGAGCGCTCCCCGGTGGAAAGCAACTCTGACTCGACAAGCTCGCACGGCGATCTGGAGTTAGGCACATCCAGGGCTCATGCAGCATCACAGCCATCGTCAAGTGCGCCTTCTCACAGACTCCACCCTCGATCCCGCTCTCGCCAGGCTTCGGATGCGTCTATCGATAGGAAAGCAATGTCAAGTGCAACCAACCATCGAGCTGCGGCGCGGGACACTCGACCACCGCCATCTCTCCGTGGGTTCAATTTCGTCAACAACACCGCGAACCCGACGCCAGTTGGGGTTGGGACTGTGCCAGTACCTCTCCCAGTAGATATCATCTCTCCACAGTCCGAAGAAGCGGCCATCCCAAGTGCCGGTCCCTCACGACACAACTCAGCCATGTCGTTGCCAGCACTCACCCCGGCTTCATCAAAGTATCCTTCACCTTCCATGGCCCCGTCGCTTTCGCCGTCTGATGCACCGGCTTCAGGATTCTACTTGAACTCAAGCAATGCTGCGTCGTTTTCAAACATGTCCTACTTTGCTGAGCCTGTCAAGCAAATGGCAATGTATGAGCCTGACACAATGGCGAAATCCGAATTACGAGAGACTCGCTTCAAAGAAAATATTCCAATGGAGAAAATTCCCTCTGCACAAGGAACGCCTGGGATGGCGGTAGACGTCGCTCCAAAGAGCAAGAAATCAAGCAGAAAAGGCGCCAAGCTGGTGAAGAAGAACCGTGGCGCAAGTCAGGTTGCTGCGATGTAGAGCATGAATATGGTAGACGGGCCTTTTTGGTACAATTGCGTTGACGTGGGCTGCTTCGTTAGCTGGCGTTCTGGTAGGTTTGGGAGCTTTGGGCGTTGGGCATTCAGGGCATCTACTCTTGAGCATCTGTTCTTAGATTACACGACATGATGAAATGGTTATCTTTATGCTGCTTCCCGGAATCAACGTTGTCGCTGTGGCTGTGCGAGACTTGTGAAACCATCCTGCGGTAAGCGGCATTCTCGTCAGTCTGGGCTTTCGGGCTGTTGCATGGAGTAGAAATTACGAATGGAGAAGTCATCGTAGAGATTCTGATGCCTCGCAGACTACATCAGCATTGAGAGAAATATGGAACATCATTGCCCAATGGCAACCATGACAATGGAAGAGGAATATCTAGACTCAGAGGCTGAGACCAAGACCCCGCGAGGCTCCAGTGATGCCTGTGACGACGCGACCCCCCACCACGAATGTCACTGGCACTAGCGGCGGGCCCGGGCCATCTCCACCCGGCACGAAGTGCCCCTCCAAGGCTCCAACCCCGAGAAATTGGCCCTGTCGATCCCTGGCCAGCGCATCGCGGTCCCTGAATGCCGGTCTCACTTTGTTCTTGCTTCATCCTCTTCATTTTCCGCGTGCCAGCACGATCCCTCTCTCACACCTCCGCCCTAACATTGCACCTCGCACTACGCCTATTCCCTTTTGTCGACTTATACTGCATGCATGCGGTCGTGATAGCGCTCCATTAGCCCGGCATGGACGCGCTTTCGGCGCTGGCAGCGCGCTTCGTTGGGCCCCTCAACGCCTGGATTCAAGCTACACCTATCCACGTGCTGCTCGCTCTGTTCGTCGCGTGCGTGCTATGCGCGCTCGTGTCCGTGAGTGGCTCTCACGCCATGATCTTGCAACACTCTGACTGACAGCTGTAGCTCTTTGTCGTTCTCCATCTCGTCGCACCGAAACCACGACCCGTCCTCCCGTCTGAGAAGAGCTACATCACCTCCTCGTCGAACTCGCCCGAGAAGAGCACCGCCCCTCAGATTTTGCCCTGCTGGTACGACCGATGGCTGGCAGAGCGCCACCTGAGCGAGAAGAAGCGGCTCGCTCCCAGTGACGCGGATAACGACCCTGCCCACGAGATCGGATCCATCGAGCGAGCTGGGCTGCGACTCAGCGTCGTCTTTCCCGCCTACAATGAAGAGAAGCGCGTCATCCCTACTCTGGAGGAGGCTGTGGACTATCTCGACGAGCATTACGGCCGACCCGGCGCCCCCCCTGCAAAGACCACCGGTGCTATGAGCCATCTTGGTGGCAGACACGCGCATGACGAGGACACGTCTGGCTACGAAATCATCATTGTCAATGACGGCAGCACGGATAGGACGGTGGAGGTTATCCTGGACTTTGCGCGAGAGAGGAAGCTGGATGATGTGATCCGCATCGTCACGCTGGAGAAGAACCGTGGCAAAGGCGGCGGTGTCACGCATGGCCTGCGGCACGTCAGGGGCGAGTACGTGCTGTTCGCGGACGCGGACGGCGCTTCCAAGTTCAGCGACGTCGGCAAGCTCATCGAGGGCTGTGAGGAGGTGGTCGATGCTTCCCACAGGGGCGTCGCCATTGGGAGTCGCGCTCACCTGGTCGGTAGTGACGCCGTGGTCAAGGTACGTTCGGGATGACAACGTTTCCCCCCAACACAGAGAGGAATCACACCACTGACATCATGCCACAGCGCTCCGCCCTGCGTAACTTCCTCATGCGCTCGTTTCACCTGGTCCTCACCATTCTCACGCCACCGGCCACGTCACGCATCCGCGACACCCAGTGTGGCTTCAAGCTGTTTACGCGCGCTGCCCTGCCCCACATTGTGCCGTACATGCACGCGGAAGGTTGGATCTTTGACATTGAGATGCTCATGCTCGCCGAGTCTGCGCCGGCGATCCCTATCCTGGGCTCCGACGGGTCGGTCATCGGCTCCAGCGCGGGCATCAAGGTGGCCGAGGTGCCTATCGAGTGGCACGAGGTCGAGGGGAGCAAGTTGAATGTGGTTCAGGACAGTCTCAAGATGGCCATTGGCCTCGCGGTCCTGAGGGCGAGCTGGATGATGGGAGTCTATAGAAGACGACTCACATAGGCATCCACGAGGCCACGCGTGACCTACGGAGACAGATTTCACAAGGGGTAGAATCTTGAGACAATGGAAGACGCTTAGGATAGAGGTAAACCTTTTGATATCAACGGTTCATGAAGTGTATATGTGTGCATTATAATTAAATTATACAAGCATGTCTATGCAGCTGAAATATCGCGATAACATCCAAGACTCCCATCGAATTTGCCTGAGAGCATGCTTTCTCCCCCCCTAAAAGAGGTGCCAATAACGCCGATAGGAATATGCGCAATGCTGCCAACCCGATCCAAATGCAACGCTCATCGTAATCGTCATACTGTGACGGGGTATTCACCTACACGCCTCGCGCCACATCACCGGCACAAACACGACACACGCCTTCCACAAGATGAGGAACATGTCGATCAGAGCCAGCGGGGCCTTCCATATACCCCACACGGACCCGACGACTTCGCAGGCGTTCATCCAGATCGCCAGGAAGGCAACGCTGAAGAAGTGGTAGGCCAGCACGACCGGGCGCTGGAGGATGGCGCCGAGCAAGCCGGCGGGCGCGTCGGTCATGCCACGCTCAAAGTAGCCAAAGCAACCGCGCTGCAGCGCGCGCAGCTGCGTGTCGTTGGCGGCGAACAGCGCATAGAGTGCCTGCGCGAGCACGTTGACGATGCCGGTGAGGCGCTTCCTCTTCCAGTAGAGCGTGTCCATGGCGGACCGGACGGCCTGCGAGTCACTCAGGCTCGGGACCTGGCTCGGATGGAGCAGGTCGGACAGCATAACGGCGTCGTTGAACGCGACAGTCATACCTCCACCCGTCAGAGGATGACGCATGTTCATCGCGTCGCCGAGGAGGATGAGGCCATCGGTCGATTGCTTGGAGGGGGGGAGCCAGCTGTTGGGCATGCTTCGGGGGATCTTGCCGTCGGCCAGTGCGGTCACCATTGCGGACCGAATGGGCTCCGGCACGGCGGGCAGGACACAGTTGTTGATGTAGCCCCTGACACCACCGGCCGCGGGGCTGGCCTCGGGGATGTCGGCCGGGACGTCGATCAGCGCGCGCGTCTCGCGGCTGCCAATTTGGTAGAGAAGGACGGGGAATGCGTTGCCGATCACGACGAGGGCGTGGAAAGGCTCGGGGAGCGGACAGTCGATGAGCTCGAGGGCGTAGAACTTGCTGCGCACGACGGGCGTGGCGTCAAGAACCCCTTTGCGAAACTTGGAGGCGTACCCATCCGCGATGATGTTGAGCTGCCCAAAGAAGCAGTCCCGTGTCTTCTCGCCTGTCTCCTTGTTCGTCGTTCGCGTCTCGACGCCGAGGACCTCGTCGCTCACTTCGCTCCGTATCGTGTTCGTGACCTCGGTCTCGACCACGGTGATGTTGTGGTGCGCCATGCACGCTCGCCTCAGCTGCATGATGAACCGGCCGTGGTGAAAGGCCCGCCCGACAGGCCTCTTTCCCTCTCTGCCTGATCCGTGCCATTGGTGAATGACTTGCCCGTCGTCGTCGATTGTGGGATACGAAATCTTGGTTGGTACGCCATGGTACAGAACTGTGTACCCCTTGCAGGGGATTGCATCAATATCCTCCAAGCAGTGCCCCAATCCCAGTTTCTTGAGCGCTGCTACGCCTCCGGGTTGCAGCAGCTCGCCTACAATGCGGTCTGGCTGGTGCATCCATCGTTCGAGCAAGATGACGGAGCGCCCCTGGTTTGCGAGGGCGTAGGAGATTGCGCAGCCAAAGATTCCTGCGCCGACGACAACGACATCGGCTTCGTGCGCTTGCTCGCGTCGTAGGCGGTTGCGCTCCACGGTGTCGTCCATGGTGTGCGGTATTCTTGGTCGACGTTGGATATGTCGAGGACCAAAAATGTGGTGGCGACTGGTGGCCGAAAGGGTCCCCCAAGTATAAAATAGTGCTGATTCGAATGACCGATAGAACGATGGCGGAAGCGGGACCGGCAAGATCCTCTCGATCGGGGGGCGGGTTTCGCAGGAGTGATGATCTCAGAGGCTGTTTGGTTGAAACGGCGCGTGGCAGTGGGCACTGCGCAAATTGCGGGCTCGATTGTTTTCGTGTTGTCGTTATACTCCTGAGGACGTGGACGACGGGCAGCAACTACGTACTATTATACGAAAGTACTATATACATGCGCGTACGTGCGAGGCGATGGGGATGGGTGCAATTTAATTATCATCGATGGCCGAACCCAGAAATTTTGCCAGGCATATGTCTCATTTCGGATTTCCCAGGGGGGAAGGACCCCTTTAGGGCCCTTCTGCCCCTTCTGGGCTGCATTTTCTGGGCCATGGCGGGACGATGGCGCCACTTTGATCCTCACCGCCGAGCCCGCCTGGCCAATCATAAGCGCGGTAAACGTTCGTACACTGACATGCGGCAAACACATGTTATCGTCTGACGAGGCGTATCGTACGATTCAGAGGAGGTGGTGGGTGGTGAGCATGCACGCATCATATCAAATCATGACCTTGCCAATAATCACTGTCGGCTTGTGAACATGGACGAGGATGGCGACATGTGAGCAAGGCAGCAGTTTATCTTGACCTCGCGATTGATAAGCTACATAGTATACAACAAGTGGGAGCGGTTGTTGCCACCCCAGTATCGTACAGTATGGTATAGATAGTTTCACTCTCCCCAAGGCCTCCCACCTAGCCCAAGGCCACGGCATGCCGCTGCTCTGCGGGGAAGTGTACGTGAGGCTGCGAATGGCGTGTCCAAGACAGGACATCTCGCTGCAGTTCCGGTCGAGTATAGGTCGACGTCACCTCGTGCTTCCCAACATCATCGAGGCGCTTGCTGGACTCGGCCAACACCTTGACGGGCACGGGCTTCGCAACGTCTTTTTCCTCGGGCTTGACAGACGAAGCGCTGATGTCGAGTACGGCCTGCAACAGCTCTTCCTTTTGAGCTCTGGTTCTGCGGCGCACAAATACACTGTCATAGGCCTGGACCAACTTGGTCACCCCGGCCGCATAACACTCGGTGCCCTTGCCGTTGTTCCGTGCCCAGCTCAGTCGTTTCGCCATCAACTTGGTGGCAGCTTTGATCGCCCGTCTGCTCGCGTTACAGGTTGCCCAGGCGCGTGGCTTCTCCTGGAACTGATCCAGCAGGGAATGCATCTTCTGGAATTTCTCCGCGCGGCTGTACGCCTGCAAAAGGTTCGAGAAGCTGTGAGCGCTGTGTAGAAAGTCAACTTCTCCTGTGGTCTTGCTGCCTTTGACGCGAGCTGCCATCTCGCAGATCTCAACCAAAGCCTCCCGGTGGTCCTGCTTCAAGGCGCATCGCGCGGCCGTGGTAAAGACCATGTCGTGCACGTAGTTCCCGAGATGTAGCTGCTTTTGCAGCACCTGCAGCGGGTCCTTCCCTTGCTCTAGCTGAGCCATTAGGAAGGGCGTCAATGCTTGTCCGATGGGGTTTCCTTTGGTCCTGGCCGACTTGATCAGTGCCTCAGTGCTGTTGGTCTCCCCAGCATCGAGCTCGATGCGTGCCATGACAGCCAATGACAAGCACCTCGCTGACGTTGCGTCCACGCCAGGCTGGGCAGCACAGAACTCATCCCACACTACCTGCCACGACTGCTTCAGGGCTGCCTTCTGCATGAGCGCAAAGACCTGAGGCTCGTGGGTGAGCGATCCAGACGGACTCCTCTCCACAGCCCTGATGTACGCTGTCTTCCAATCCCTCTTCTCCAGCGAAAACATGCGCATCTTGGATAGGCTAGGATCGAGCTGGCGCAGACGCTCCTCAAAGAGTTTGAAGGCTTCTCCGCCAACTCGCCAGTGCGTGTAGCACTCTCGCAGTATCAAGTGTAGATAGTTGCTATCGGTCTTGCAGCCATTGTCGAAGCAGAAGCGGAGCCATGAGAGCATCTTCTCGTGTTGCATCGCAGCAGAGTAGCGCTCGAGCACCGATATCAACCACTGGCGCTTGATCGGGATCCCGTGTCGATCCACTGCATGGCGGATGATTCGGTCAAGCTCCGTGACGTCCATAAAAGGGGTCCAAGCGGCGATGAATTTGTTGATTGAGCTTCGAGAATATTGTAGGTCGCTATCCTGGAGGATGCGGCTTAGTTCGGTAAAATTCGATACGCAATCCCGCGCATGCTGCGCGCAGGCACTGGCGCACAACACCGAAACTTGGATCGACACATCCTTGAGGGCACGGGATGCATCTATCTTCTTGAGTAGCTGGCTTTGGGACAGGACCTCCGCCCGATCGTTCTGCAGAGTGGCCACATGGAGAAGCCACCTGTGCAGCTTGAATGCAAAGTCTGAGTCAAGCTCGACGCAAGAGTCAAGACCAGTAGATTGGAGGCACTCGAAAAGTAACCATGTGCTCTCGACACTGACATTCGAATCGTACTGATACCGCTTCAAGACGCGAAACACTGCCGTCGCGGTTAGAGGATACCTCTTGTCTTTGCCCCACCAAGAAAGCAGGCGCTTAGAGGCGTTGGCGGTGGCAACACTGGGCAGACAAGACAGCGCCCGGACTAGAAACAGCTCGGGGTCGCGGTAGAAAGGTCTGAGCTTCTCAAAGCACGACTCGAGGTGTGCAGTGTCAGATCGGATGGCCGCCCAGATAAGCCGTTGCGCAACATGGTCGAAATTGATAAAGTGATCCCCTTCCAAGCCTTTGATGTTGCAATGCTGCAGGAGCTTGTTCAAGTGATCATAGTATGTCTCGGTTGGACTAGGAGTGCAGGCCGGAGACTCCAATAAATGGACAAAAGCCTTGAGGAGACCGAGGAAACGGTTGATGTCGGTGTCAGTATTGGTGCAAGGCTCCCGAGCAATGAACTCGTCCACCCTTGCTGGCACGGTCTTGGGATCCACGGGCTTGTCGGAGGAAGGTTTCGGCCCTGAGCCCGCTGAGCTGGTCATCGCTCGGGTGTTGGGTCGCCTTGGCAGTTTCTTATTTTCGTACTGCATGAAACGGTAAGGAGGAACATCATGGCCAGCCGCCTTCGATGATGGGCCCTGGATGCCGAGGGTCCTGGGGGGTTCGCGACGGTCCAGCCCAGCGGAGTCGGGACCTGCGGCGCCCCTTCTCTCTGCGGCAGGAATCAAATCGGCGTTGGAATCGTCTGAGCGAGCTCGGCTCGTGCTCTGTCGTTTTCTTCGACGCGGCGCGTCCGCCGGTTGGGCGTGGTGAAGCGCTGCTTTGCTTCGCGACGTCTGGCCGTCTTCCGTGTGCGTCACCGACCCGAATTGACTCTTGATGGTAGACAATTTCCGTGCGTTGTCTATGGCTGCACGCGCAATCTCTGTACGTCTTCGACGCTCCTCGGCCAGCAAGACGACTGAGCAGGAAGTGCCAAAGGCGATGCCCCTTAAGGCATGGAGGGCCGCTCGGGATGGGACGGGTTTCGGCACGTTCATTGCAAATTCAAGCGCCTTGGATCAAGGCAACTGGCGTTTCGACGCATTGGGGTGCTTCCGAGTATAGGACTGCCGATATCGAGTGGTTGATGAGCTATCAATCAGACCATGTTGTTGTTGCGAGGTAGAGGAAAAAAGGCAGACTCATCCCAGACCGGCAATTTGTCGGCATCATCCATTCACGGAAAAAGTGGAGACTTGAAGGTACTTGTTCGAGCCCCGAGGAGTTGAGTCGCCTGTTTACATTAATAGTCCAACGCTTTCAGCAATCTTGCAAGTTCAGGTCTTCGGTCATCAAGGATGCCATTATGCGTCGAATCAAACCGTGGCCAGTCTATGTCGGGTCCGTGAAGCCCATCCAAGTACGCACAACCTTTTGTCACCCTGAAGTCAAGTCCAATGCACAATAGGGGCCGAGTCTGGAGTCTCTGGACTCTGACGACGCTTCTCAGCGTGCTAGCGAAGATGGCTACTTCTGTTCAGCTCAACAAGACTTGCGACCGCCATGGAACAGCAGGAAGTTCCGGCTGAACCTGCCTTGCCTTACGGAGTATGGTGGTTGCTTCAACGCCGACTAGGCCTCTTTTGTCGGATTTAAGAAGGTTGGGTTTCCAATGTCCGAGCCCTCCAAACCACCTTGCGTAGGTAGCTCGGGTCATGACATCAAAACTCTCCTCTCCTCACTGGGCTTAAGCCACAACGGCTGACGAACTGGACCAATCAGTCTATTACTCAATTGACGATGCGGGACCAGTGATCTCATCCAGAGTAGATGCGGAGTCGCGGATGTGAGGTTGGGTTAGGCAAGAGCTGTGGGAACAGCCGCGGCTGCGATGCTGGCAGTGGAAGAAGTAAGGTAGGTACCTTGGTCGTATGTGAAGTATAAAAGCCATCTGCGCCTACCAGAGCTTTACACATTCTCTTTAGCAAACTTCAGCATCGTCCTACTACCTTACTGTTTATTGTTGACGTGTCTTTACCTGAATAGCCATCATGAATCCTCTGCCTTCAGCGCCTACTCCTATTAGCCCTCTGGGCCGGTATCGCCTACTGTCTCCCAATGCTGCGGTGCGGGTCAGTCCGATATGCCTCGGTGCCATGAACTTCGGCAATGCCTGGTTGGTATTCGGTCAGTTCTTACGCAGTAGAGGCTAAGATTTGGTAGGAAGGACTACATGGGGACCTGCGATCGCGCGGCCACCGAGAGCATCTTGGACTTTTTCTATGAGCAGGTGTGATTCCCAAAGATTTACGTTCGACATCTGCTGACATGAGAATACAGGGTGGTGTGTAGCGTGTCTGTACTGTACTCAAGGATCCGCGCTAATGAATAGGCAACTTTATCGACACTGCGAACAACTACCAATTTGAAGAGTCTGAGAAATGGATCGGAGAATGGATGAAGCAACGTGGGAACCGTGACGAGATGGGTGAGATATCTTCGCGCCCGTACGAGACTGAATGACCTGACCAGTGCAGTCATCGCGACCAAGTACACGACAAACTACAAAGGAGGCCCCGGCCACCCCCATATCCAAGCCAACTACTCGGGCAATGGCAGCAAAAGTCTCCATTTGTCGGTCGAGGCCAGTCTCCAGAAGCTGCAGACGACTTACATCGACCTACTGTACATCCACTGGTGGGACTATTCTAGTTCGATTCCCGAATTGATGCAGTCTTTGAACCACCTTGTGGCGGCCGGAAAGGTGTTGTACTTGGGAATCAGCGATGCGCCAGCCTGGGTTGTTAGCAAGGCCAATGAGTACGCAAGGAACCACGGTTTGCGTCAGTTCTCCGTGTATCAAGGCCGGTGGTCGGCAGCCTGTCGAGACTTCGAGAGGGACATCATACCGATGTGCAAAGCCGAAGGTATGGGCATCGCCCCGTGGGGAGCACTCGGAGGAGGCCGCTTCAAGAGCGAGGAGCAACGGAATGCCAAGGGTGGTCGGTCGGTCGAGCTGAATGAACACGACATCAAGATCAGCATCACCCTCGAGAATGTAGCCCGACGTCTTGACACAGCCATTACTAGTGTTGCTATGGCATATGTCATGCACAAGGCACCCTACGTGTTCCCCATCGTCGGTGGACGCAAGGTGGATCACTTGAAAGGCAACATCGAAGCGCTCACGCTGCAGCTTTCACGCGAAGACATTGAGGAGATCGAATCGGCTGCTCCATTCGAGCTCGGGTTCCCCCACAGCATGCTCTGGGGCAGCGAGGTTCCCGAGAACAGCCAGCAAGTCACCTTGTTGAGAATGGCCGGCACATTTGACTACGTTCCGGAAAGACAGGTATGCTCGGTCAAACCATCTTCACATCCAGACTAACAAGCAATAGCCAGTCGCACCATCCAAAAGAGGAGCTTAGGGGGCTCATGGGAACGGTCGCAATTGGAAGTGGGATTCGGAAGCCTTCCGTACTCAACGCCATTATGTCAATGAGCCGAATTTTGGGTCATCGTGGCTGCAAGCATATCGAGGATAAAACTAGGGAAGGGTGCGCTATTGACCGGAGACTATGGCGATGATACTTGTACATTCCCAATGTTGATTGCAGTATTTGGCAGTCGGCTTGGATGCACACAGACAATATTTTTAATCCAATTCGAATCCTTTTTCTCGATTCTCGAGCGTTGAGTCTTGGCGTTTCCCTTGGAGTGGCAAGTCCCCTGAGCGGCTCTTTCCTCTCTTGTTGCTCCTGGTTTGGGGAGTGGTGGGGGTTGTCATCAGTTGCTTCCTGAGCGTTGGTTAATCATGGCCATTGTAAATGTTACAGCTTACCTCTTGCAACATGAGTAGTACAGAAGATCGGCAACACATGTCACATCGAAACGCAGCCAAGCAGGCTGAGCCAGTCTGCGCATCACGAGCAGATCCAGAACTGGGAGATGAGCGACCAGGGAGAGGTTCATGCGAGCATCCACCATTCGACAGGTAGGAAAGTACTTAGCCAGAGATCATTCACACACATGCTGAGATCTATTGTCTAGTAGAGTCCCACAAAGCCCACTACCATCGCGAGCTCATTCAGTAGGCGACACAGCAACGTCGCCAGAAACACCGCTCCCTCCAGCAGCGTGCGAGCGAGACTTGTCTCCTTCGTTGCTGTCTACGAGGAAAAGGAAGCACATCGATACAATCGTAGACGACATACCACACCAACAGAGGTCGCATAGCAATACCTCAGGCGCCGGATGCTTCGAGACGCCACCGCAGAAGGCTCTCAAGACGGTTCCAGCCAGTGCGCCGAAGCTTGTTGAGAACAAAGGAAGATTCACTTTTTGTCGGGGTGTTAGGATCCGGGACTACCGAATGCCGATAGCGAAAACACCCAGCACAAAGCGGGACAACGGACAACTCCTGTGCCGAGATAGATTCGAGAATCGGGAGGTTGCGGGGACGTCCCCTCGAGATGTGAACAAATACAAGGCAGTCATGCCGCGCTGAACGCAGTGTACAATCGTCCACCCAGTGTAAGTGCTGAGGAACTAAATGTTTTTGATGTCGCCCTCGGTGTGACGGTCCCAGGGGTAGATGACGCCGCACGTAGGAAGCATCTGTCGTCTGCCATTATCAGCGCTGCACTTGGTCAGCAGGATATGCATTTGAAAATATTCAGTCCCTGGCCTAACTCAAAACGCCGACTCGCGTGCCACACCCTACCATACATCTTACTTTGCCCCCTTGCCTTTCGCCTCGTTGTCTCCCAGCTCGCGGATGAGGATGGAAGTCTTGCCCTCCCCGCTGTAATCCTCCTGTCCGGTCTCGAACCCGGGACATACACCTATGGCAAGGTACTTGCCGTCCTTGGAAAACACCATGGCGGCAATGCTGTCTGGGAACTTCTGGTACTGCTTCAACCTCCTCTTTGCTTCCGCATCCCACAATGCGACTGTGCTATCTCCGCCGCCGGACGCAAACGTGCCGTGGACTGGGTGGAACTCTAGTGCGTTGACAGGATATACTATATCGCCGTCGCCATCCGGTGCAGGCTGTCGGTGGCACTTGAAGGCGTACTTTCTCGCCTGCGACTCCGCTGTGTCTTCGAACCACTCCACCGCCACACGACCCTCGATGCTGCTGGTTGCGTAGCCAGCATCGGAAGGCATACAGGCCACGGCGCGGGTCAGATATCGGAGTGACGACTCGCGTTGCTGCCATAGTTTGAGCTCGGTTTGCCCAGATGAGAACAAGTTTTGGATGGTTTGAAGGTCGTAGATGTTGATGATCCGCCCGGTCATGGCCACCACTACCTTGGATGGACTGGCAGCTACAGCATGGGGCTTGCCAGGAAGGGGGATGCGGATCGGCGTGCTCGAGGGATCGCGAACATTGTGAAGATTGAGACTGCAATCCCAGGATGCAGAGATCAGGACGCCTGTATACTCGTAAGCTACCAAATTCGAAGGGGGCCTTGCTCGCAATGGCACTTACCATGTGCCGGACTGTATACCACACAACGCGCTGGAGCAGCATGTTTGCTCATCTCCGTCATCTCTCCAGTCTCTAAATTGACTCTGCCAGTACGTTAGCAGGTCGCAATATCTGCGTGTGTTCTTCAGGGGCGCCCGTACTTGTTGACAACCCAGTCCATGCCAGCCGTATAGGCTTCGTTCTCATTGTCGCCGAAACATACGTCCAGAACGGGCGCACGGTGCTCATATGTCTTGATGAGGCTCGAGTCGGGTTTTGCGACGTCGTAGGCGTACAGCTTCTTGTCCCATGAAGCTGCCAACAATTTTGTCGAACCATTTGGCGCGAATGCGAGCGCCGAGATCGCGTCGCCCGGAGGCGGCGAGAGCTCGTACTGCGTTGCTGCGCAAATATTAGCATGTTTTCACAAAGCGCATATCTTGGCGATTGAATTGTCGAACATACCTGGAGCCATGTTTACCGACTGTTGCTGGGTACCGTCATTGTCGTTGGAGAATTCAATGTTTACTTCGCCAGCCGGCCTCCAAATCGGGTTAGTCAGCAGCGCCGGGCTGCTTAACAGTGTACCTGTACGGAGTAGATAAGGTAAGGTAGTCTTTTTGGTATCTGTAAGACTACTGAACCACTTTAAAGTGACTGAATATTTCGATAATTACTGTGTATTTAATCTATTCTATTTTTATTAAGACATTTCCGTGCGATACATTTGCTTCGACCGCAGCTCCATCTCGAGGTTCAACAGTCCGCAGCCACACCATTCTGCCGTGGTTTACCGCTGAGCTAGCTTGGTCAGCCACAGTAGCACCCCGCCAACGCCACACCCCACCATCCATCGGTCGGGCCTCAGTGGGAAAATGTCAAAATTGTGACTCTTCCCGCATCTCACGAGCAATCGAACATCTGCGCCTACACGATCTTAGAGTCAACTCGTAGCACTCTCCGCATATCATCTACATCGCATCTGAAGAAGCCAGCTTTACAGAAATCATACACATCGGCGACCTTAACCCGCGTGCCCGGGCTCCTTCCCCGCCTCGAATAACTTCAACACCGCCCACCTTCGAATTTCTTGGTCGCCCGAAACTACCGCCATCATGTCGTTATCGAATTGCCGTTTCTACGAGGAGAAGTTCCCGGAGATTGACAGCTTTGTCATGGTGAACGTCAAGCAGGTGCGTGAGGCTCATTCGCCTGGGCGCGTGGATATTTCCAACCAACGCCATGGAGTGAGGAGGGGACACAATGGCTGACAGCTGGACACAGATCGCTGAGATGGGTGCTTACGTTAAGCTTCTCGAGTACGACAACATTGATGGCATGATTCTGCTCTCCGAACTGTCGCGTCGACGTATCAGATCTATCCAGAAGCTCATCCGCGTTGGGCGCAACGAGGTTGTCGTGGTCCTGCGTGTGGACAAGGAGAAGGGTATGGTCGACTACTGGCAACTTGAGGAACGATATGTTAACCGGACAACCAGGTTACATTGATCTTTCGAAACGCCGTGTCTCTCCCGAGGACATTGTCAAGTGCGAGGAGCGCTACAACAAGAGCAAGATGGTCCACTCCATCATGCGCCACGTCGCCGAGAAGACCAACACTCCCATCGAGAGCCTATACGAGAGCATAGCGTGGCCTCTTAACAAGAAGTTTGGCCATGCTATTGATGCATTCAAGCTGTCGATCACGTGCGTGCTTAAAATAATAAGCTTTCCCAAGCTCCAAGGCTAACAAGCATAGCAACCCGGAAGTCTGGAACGACATTACCTTCCCCACTACTCCCATTGCCGACGAGCTCAAGTCCTACATTGGCAAGCGTCTCACACCCCAGCCTACCAAGGTCCGCGCCGACATTGAGGTCACGTGCTTCGGATACGAGGGCATCGACGCTGTCAAGGAGGCCCTGCGCAAGGCCGAGGAGAAGAACACGGAAGACTCACAGGTCAAGGTCAAGCTGGTCTCGCCACCGCTGTACGTCTTGACCAACACTTGCTTGGACAAGTCCGCGGGCATCACGTTGCTGGAGGAGGCGATTGTGGATGTGCGCAAAAGCATCGAGGCCGCGGGCGGCAACCTGTCCGTCAAGATGGAGCCCAAGGCTGTCACCGAGAGCGACGACGCGGAGCTGCAGGCCCTCATGGAGAAGCGCGAGCGCGAGAACGCCGAGGTCAGCGGTGACGAAAGTGTCAGTGATAGCGACGAGAACATTCCCGAGACTGTTTAGATCGAGCCGGGACTGTCACGAATCGCACGAGACTGATGACTTGTTTTTGGCTCATAATGGTATTGGGCGTCCACGGGTTCGAGGGGCTCTGGAAGGGCTCTGGAAAGGCATGAAGGTAGAGGCTGCATTCGCGGGTGACTACAAAAGTGTTTCTTTGTGGGGGGGGGGGGGGGGGGCAGGGGAAAGGCGTCCAAGCGTCAAACCACATAGCGACTTGTAGCTGCAGTAATCCAACCAAGTGAAACCATTTTTAAGAGGATTGAGTGACTCTGCCAGTCGATTGCCGTCAAGTGCAGCGTGTCAAATGTCGTGAGTGCTGCTAAACCATGGATGGGGCCTCCCTCGCAAGAGGAGGATTTGTAGGACCACGTAGTTAAACCTCACCCGGCGACACTAGCGCCATCTCACACTCACAAGCTGCATCTCGCTTCGCACTGGACGCAACTGCAGCACCACTGGGTGCGCCCAATGACAAAGGCTTCAACATGAGCGCTCGCTCTTTCTGGAGGCCTGGCAAAGGCCAATCTCGCGCCGCAGTCTACAGTTTCCTGGGGTTGGTCAGCTGGTTCCCTGTCATCGCCAGCTTCAACCTCTACGTTGCCGAAGTCACCAGGATCAACGGCAAGTCCATGTATCCTTTTATGAATGCCGACCGGGACAGCATCCTGCGGCGGGATGTATGTTTGAATTGGAAATGGGGCGCCAACAGGGACTTGGAAAGGGGCATGGTTGTCACATTGAGGTACGTGACGGTGCTCAGCCCCCAGATTGTACGCGAGGTTGCTGACCCAGGCAGGAGTCCAACCCAACCTGAAAACATTGCCGTGAAGCGCGTCGTCGCTCTGGAAGGGGATGTCATCAGGACCAAGGCCCCGTATCCCGTTGCCACGGTCATGGTGCCGGCAGAACATGTCTGGGTGGAGGGCGATGGGCCACCAGGGACGAGCCTGGACAGCAACACATATGGACCTGTGTCGAAGCAACTCATTACAGGAAGGATCACACACGTGCTGTACCCTTTCAACAAATTCGGCCCCCTTGAGTGGAGAGATCATAAAAGGCCGCTGGTGTATTAGTAGGGAAGAGAATGTCCGAGTAGTGTACGATTCATAGGAGATACGGAGGCTTGATGGCGCTCTTGCGCTTGCATGCCTTAATAGCCCAGCCCAAGCTGAACGCCTAACAAAATTTGGCCAGAGGAATATCCTTGTAGCAATCGATTCAATACTATCTAACAATCATTTTTGCGATCAACACATTAGTACCTATGTTTTACTCGCCTCTATGTACGAGCTCGGGCCAATGGCGGTGCCCGGCGATAACGGGATGGGCGCCGCAAAACCGGACGGCGATTTTAGAGCTTAGGGAAATTTCTCTCCCAACGACATCACAGTACGGGCCACGCGAGCGCCCACCAACCTACCAGCCGCGTCACGCATGAACAATTGACTGGTCTTCTCAAATTCGAGCGCTTCACATTTGTCCGACTCACACTCGTTTCAGTCCTTCTGCGCAACCAGTGGACTCCGAACTGAACCTTCCGTCGCAAAATTCGCAACCAGTCGCGGTAGCTATCACGGCCTTGGACGGCGGGACACAGGACCACAACACAAGCCCAGAGGACAATCGAGGGCTCGCGCGAGCACAAGCTATGGGTTCCGATGGCGAGGACATTGAGTCCGAGGGTCGGCCGCCCTATCTTCATGTACGAATCGACCGCCCCGACGTCATCTCGCCAAGGCAACAGATACTAACCCATCGTAGGCTATGATTGCCGGTGGCATAGGCGGCTCGACAGGCGACATGCTCATGCACTCTCTCGACACGGTCAAGACGCGCCAGCAAGGCGACCCCCACATTCCCAGCAAATACACCTCGCTCGGTCAGACATACTGGACGATATGGCGGCAAGAGGGCATTCGCAGGGGCTTGTACGGCGGCTGGTTACCAGCGTTTGGAGGCTCGTTTCCGGGCACGGTCATGTTCTTTGGCACCTATGAGTGGAGTAAACGGCTCCTTCTGGACCATGGGTGCCAGCAGCACCTGGCCTATCTCTCAGCTGGTAAGGTCGACTGGAAAATCTACATCTCACAGTGAGCTAACAGCGCAGGTTTCTTGGGCGATCTGGCTGCTTCCGTCGTCTACGTCCCCTCTGAAGTACTCAAGACCCGACTCCAGCTCCAAGGTCGCTACAACAACCCTCACTTCAAATCCGGCTACAACTACCGCGGTACCATCGACGCAGCACGGACGATTGTGCGCACAGAAGGCACAGCAGCGCTTTTTCATGGGTATCAGGCCACGCTATACCGTGACCTGCCCTTCTCTGCCCTGCAGTTTATGTTCTGGGAGCAGTTCCACGCGTGGGCGCGCCAGTACAAGCAAAGTCGCGACGTCGGTGTGCCGCTCGAGCTGCTGACGGGCGGCCTGGCTGGTGGGCTGGCAGGCGTAATAACCTGCCCGCTGGACGTCGTAAAGACCCGACTGCAGACACAGGTCAATGAGCCCAGTGGCTCTAGTACGCTCGCGAAAGAGGCGGGTGCAAGTACGCAGCGCAGAAGCATCTCGACGTCGTCGCCCAACACGCATCGACCGAAACCAGGAGCCGCCGCGCTGCACACGTCATCTGTGATCAAGGGGTTACATGTCCTCTACCGCAGCGAGGGCATAGCTGGCTGGTTCAGGGGCGTGGGGCCGCGAGGCGTGTGGACGTTCATCCAAAGCGGGTGTATGCTGTTCTTGTACCAGCGACTACTGCGGCAGATGGATACCTGGTTTCCTGAACAGGACGAGCCCAGGACCATGTGAGAGGCGGCAGAACTTTATCTTTTGGCGATTTTGTGAATATGTACAACTACCATATAGACGGATGGAAGACTAGAGGTCAGGCAGGATGCATGTACAATCCCGGCATCGTTTGGCGTTAGGGGATGGATAGAGCTTCGACACATTGCTGTCAAACAACCCACACAACACATATGCACACTCGTATCAATAAACATGAGAGAATGTCATGTTCCACCCGGCAAGTTTCAATTGTATACAAGGCTATGCTAGCAGCAGAAACAATGGCGCTTATGCTTCGCTCTCATGATTCGTCACATCTCGTAGAATCCTCGCCACGCTCGCCAATCGCCAGGCAATACCCTCGGGCGCCGACCGGATCAGGCATCGGGGTCGCTGTCATAAGTCGTATCTACCTCCTCGAAGTCATCGATCCGTGACATCAGCTCGTCCCTTGCCAAGCAGACCACCGTCGCAATGGTCAGGGCGTTCCAGACGTTCTGGTGCTTGTCGTCGAAGCGGCAGTCCACTTGGAAACTGATGGGTGCATTCACCCCCTTTTCCGCGTCGGCTGTCACGACTACAACGGTCAGACCTAGCACGTACAGACCATACACCACTGGACACCTCCGAGTCATGGCCACGTCGCTGGTCGGTGACCGTGTATATCGAGGGATCATGTATGGGGAGGAGTCCTCGAACAGGTCCTCCACTTTGACAGCAACGTTGTGCGGCGTCAGCCACGGATCGGGGGTGTCTGTCTCGATGCTAAGCTTCGCTTTGTCCCACTTAGGAACATCGTCTGCCAGACTCTTTCTCGAGCTGCCACAGCGGCGGCGCTTTGGCTGGCGTTTCGGCGTTTCAACCACGTACTCGGGTTGCTCGCTGGCCAGGTCATCTTCAAAGTCCAGTTCGGGTGTCGCAGAGAGCGGTCTTTTCCTCTTCAGACACATTGACCGTTTCCTCCTGAGAGTGCGGCCCAAGGGCGTCATTTGCGTGAATCGCACATCGGCGTGCTGCCAAAAGTCGGGCTTCCGGTCGACACGGTAGTACTCTCGGTGTTTCTTAATCAGAGAGCGCATGTGTGTCGTAACGGCCTCCACAATGTCTTCTTCTTTCCCATCTACGTCGACCATCTCGACGACCACGTTGGGCAGCATTCGGCGTTTCTCATAGCCACCATCGCGCGCGGCCCAGTCAATGAGATTCTCGATGGCGTCCTTGATGAGACGAGCCCCCCGATAGCGAAGACGTTTCTGTTCCTTCTGGCTCTTCATCGGCGTTGATTCGATGAGGGTGTTCACTGCGAGGTTAACGTCAATCATGCGTGTGATTGCATTTGTAGCTATCACAACGTTAGTCTTGATTCCAAAAGAAATGACGAACAACGGAGAGCGTGTCCCACCTCGGTATTCAGTCATGCCGTTCCTACAGTGAGCGTAAATGATAGGCTGGGAATCCTGCGTATCAAAAACCTTCTCGTGGATTGGAAAGTTGCGGAAGTCCAGGAACCAGTGCTGGGGCATGATCGGAAGATTCTGTCGCATGAACAAGATTCCGAATAACTTCTCTTCGTCGGGGGCCCAGTCTTCCCAGCCTTTGTACTTGGCTTTGGCTTCTGCCAACTCCTCCTCCAAAGTGAGTTTCATGATCTCCTCCTCAGTCAATGGTAAGGTCGATTGGTCTCCGTCTCGCTCCTCTTCTGCGTCTGTTTCTTCTGATTCGGGGTATGCCTTTGATTTCTCGGCAAGCGCTTTATTCCGTATATCTGTCGGCTCACTTTCTGAGTCAACGTCAGGCTCTCGTGAAAGGGGCTCTTCAAGAGCCCCAGACGATGACGAGACCCCTCCAGTACTTATACCTGAAGTTGACTCGTCCATCTTGAACAACCTCCGAAAGTTGTTCGACCAGCCTGAGAGCCGTCTTCTCGTTCTTGCGGTGAAAGACATGTTGGCTGTCTTTGTTCGTACTCAAAGCTAGGCCAGTGGGCGTTCAAAGGAGACAAAAGGCGACAAAGGTCGTGTAAGAGCCGCCAACACTCAAGTCGTGAGAAGAAACAATGAAAGGTGGTCCAGCCACCACAGTCGCGATCAGTCAAGCGCAAGTGCATCCAATTCACATTCAGAGTGATGTGAGAAAGTGAGAAGTGAGAAGCCTGCACCTCCTGGGCTCTTTCACCGACCTCTTCTGAGGCCCATGTCAAAGGTGGGCCGCCCCTTCCATATTAAAGCTGCCAGGGGACCAATCCCGACGGGATGCCCCACTTCACAAGGTCAGGCCAATCAGACGCGCCAGGCTGAGCGACGCATCTCGAAATTCTTCAACGTCGCGACATCACCAGAACGCCCTATCTATCAACACATCACAGCCGCGACCATGGCCGTTCCAGCGACGAAGGCGGCGGCAAGCCTCTCAGCGCCGGGCTTCCGCCTGGGAAAGAAAGAGGTCTATATGTGAGTAGCCAAGCACGCGCCGTCCGCAGTCAACCGCTCATTACTTGTCCAGGCCCTCCCATCTCGTCACCCTGCTCCGGAGAAAGAAGATGCACCCCAACGAGGCCTTCTTCCAAGTTCCCTTGACGTTCACAAAGTTCGATCTGCGCGATTACCTGTGGAATCTCTACAATGTCGAGGTCACCAGGGTCGGCGTCATGGTTAAGCAACAATCTCTGATCCACCGCACTGGCCTGCAATCAGTCTACCGTCCCCAACCGTACAAATTCATGACCGTCCAACTGGCCAAACCTTTCCAATGGCCCGAGCTACCGAACAACCCCGATGCGTTCATGAAGGAGCTATTCGATCGGCGAGATGAAGCTGCTTACAAGAATCGCCAATTGAGCCGGAGCATTGGCATAGGCGAGATTCCGTCCAAGGCCGTTGTGGAAAATGGAAAGCCCAAGCCGGATGATAAGGACAGGGCGGAGTTGAGGAAGTCTGCCCAAGACATACTTATGGGCAAGACGAAGTGGCAGAATGGCGTCGATTTGGATCCCAAATTCAACAGCATCGCGACGACGTCGAACAAGAAGGATGGTTCCAAGGAGATTGTGCACAAGCGGGCGGCCGACGACCGGGTCACGGCGAAAATGGAGGCTGGCCAAGCAAAGTCTGCAAAGAACCCGGCCCGTGCAGCAGCCGGCCGTCCTGACAAGAAGAGCTCTACGGTGGTGCAGAAGCGATGGGCCAAGGCGCAAAAGGGACAATGGTTGCCTTCGGTGAGGGAGTAGGTTCGCAGGTTGCCGCAAGCGTTGTTGTACCATGACGAGATGTATATTACTGTAATTGGGCTACTTATGGGCGGTCTGCATCATCCGGCGAAGACCAATGTACATTTTGCTGGAACTTGAGCACGTCGTCGCCCCAACTCCACCAGCCGGCCGTCAGATTCCGCGCAAAGACCTCGAGCCCCGAATACTGGGGAGGCAAGATGTCTGCAAAGAGTCGCTGCAGGCTGGGCTTCCTTGAATGAAGATCGGGGACGGCGATGATCGTTTTGGATTGTAGTCCAGCGGGCGTCGCCGCACCTGCGCGCTTGGCAATGATGAGCTTCTCCCAGGGCTTACGCCATTCTGAATCGATAGGATAGATTGGCTCGCCCGAGGCGGTCACCTTGAGCCATGTCCACTCCGCTACTTGCTCCAGCCGCCACGACGCGAGCAGCTCCTTGACAAAGTCGAGAATGCTGGACTTGTTAGTGATCCACAAGGCCACAAGGCCACTATGTGACAAGTGCGATGGCACTGGGATATGGTGTAGGAGGCGCTGCATGTCTTCAAGCCGGTAGACGGTCGAGTAGTTGTCAGTCTTGCGCCGGACAGATCTATTTGGCCACGGCGGGTCCATCATGATAAGATCAAATACTGGTGCCTCTTCTCGGACTTGGTTGCTCAGCTCTTGCAACGAGCCATGGAGGCTTCGTGCGCCAGCAGGCGTGAAGGTTTCACCGGCTACAGGCGGTCCCTCTAACAGTCGAGGCAAGCAGTAGTCTGCGTGGAAATGGTGACTGCAGTGATCCAGGGCATCCTGAGCCACGGCTGCCGTCATGAGGTCGGCTATCTGCGCGGCTGGCGACTTGTTCTGGGCTCCGGCCAGCGTCGCGTGACCGCCACGAGCCCTTTTCGGCTCAGGCGTCACATATGGCTCGGTGACGGGTTGAGCCGATATGAGGCGTCGTGAGAGAGGGATTTGTCCAGGCAGCGTCTGGCTCTCCTCCAGTGAGCGTGGGATGTCGAGAACAAGTATTGACCCGTCATCGCTCTGATACAGAATTGAGGATCTTTCCATGACCCTCTCGTATGGCTTGTGTCTTCTCATCCGGAAAAGTGCCAGTAAGCGTATGAAGGGACTGGAACTCGGCAACCCTCGGCTAGTGGTTGGATGCCCCCTCGCTGGCAGCGAGTGCGCGATATTTTGTGGGGGTCCCGCGCTCCGCAGCGAATCGTGTGGCGTCTATACAACCAGGAAAGTCGCCCGCATGACGTCCAGTAGGTCAGTAAAGTCCCTGGCCGGCCCGCCGCCAGTCTTGTACAGTAATCTTCAATCTCGAGGCCAGTTGCTCATGGCCGACGAAACCCTCGACACATTCTAACTTTCCTTGCCTCACACACTTTCTGACAATTTCGCACCTTTGGGGCCTGTTTGTTCTTTTGCGCACTACATACCAGGCATGGTAGCCTCATAGCACGACCAAGTCCTCCTCCACTCCCACCGCACGTGGAGAATCACCACACCAGCCAGCCAGCACCTACTCTCTGGTCATGAGCCATGCCTCCTCCATGTCCGAGGTGACAAGCAACGACACGGCTGGGCGACCAGTAGCGACGCCGTCGCAGCAGACACGACCAGCCAGCGCAGACACCAACAGCCGGGCAAGCACGCGAACCTGGGACTATGTCTGGAGAACCGGAGTCGCGGGTGGTCTGGCAGGATGTGCGGTAGGTCGATACGGTTCGCATGACGCGGTGCAAAGAGGCATACTGACCAGTACAGGGTAAAACCGTCGTTGCGCCTCTCGACCGCGTCAAGATTCTCTTTCAGGCCAGCAGTCCCCAATTTGCGAAATATACAGGCTCATGGTTCGGTGTCGCGACCGCTATGAAAGATATATATGGACAGGACGGAAGTCGGGGCCTGTTTCGCGGCCACTCGGCTACTCTACTTCGAATCTTCCCCTACGCCGGCATCAAGTTCCTCGCCTATGAGCAAATCCGATCGATCATCATCCCCTCGAGGCATCACGAGACGCCGTGGCGACGATTAGTGAGCGGCAGCTTGGCCGGTGTGACTTCCGTCTTTTTCACATATCCCCTCGAAGTCATACGCGTGCGCATGGCGTTTGAGACCAAGCGCGAGGGGCGGTCATCACTGGCATCCACATGTCGCCAGATCTACAACGAGTCCCCAATCAACCACTCAACCACGGCGAAACTACCTCATGCGCCGCAGCCGGTCCAGGCCGCCGCGGAGACGATACAAAAGGTGGCACCCCGCATTGGCATTGGCAACTTCTACCGTGGTTTCTTCCCTACCGTGCTCGGCATGCTCCCCTATGCCGGCATGTCCTTCTTGACGCACGATACCGTGAGCGACCTCCTGCGTCACCCCTCGATAGCGCAGCATACGACTCTACCCCGGAAAAAGAACCACCCACATGACAAACCCGCTGCCTTGCGGTCGTGGGCCGAGCTCACCTCGGGAGGCATAGCAGGTATTGTCTCGCAGACGGCGTCGTACCCTCTCGAGGTGATCCGTCGACGAATGCAGGTTGGCGGCGCGGTGGGCGATGGGCGCAGGCTTGGGCTTGGCGAAACAGCCCGCATGATATTCAGGGAGAGAGGTTTCAGGGGTTACTTCGTGGGCTTGACGATTGGATACGTCAAGGTGATGCCCATGGCTGCCGTGGCTTTCTATACCTACGAGCGGGCGAAGCTTCTGATGGGGATTTAAAGAGGGCGCGTACGGCTGGAGGGTGTTTCGGCGTTTGACGGGGGAACATTGGTGTCATCTGGGTTTGGTTCGCGTAGAGCATGCATGGGAAGAGTTATGTAGATTCTAGAAAGTATATATAAAGGCAACAGACGAGGTAGATGTCTCTGTCAATTTGAGCATGTCGTACCAACAATTGGGCAACAACAAGGCGACCTTGGTGTTGAACTGGGGTGTTTCAAGTGTAGATATAATCATTCATCAGTCATGTTACTCATCTCGTTTTCCAATCAGTCGAAAAAGTCCATCAGCCCTCAATGGCATTCAATCATGTCTTCGCTCTAGGGTAGGGGAGTATTGGCAAAATTTGAGGCTGAACTTGAATCGCGCTCGAGTCCCATGGACGTTGGGGTCAAATTTCACCACAGAAATGAGTGGTATTCAAAGTTATTTTCATTACTCTAACTGAGCCATTGAACTTGCTGCGAGATAACTGCGGCTAATCATATTCTGCCCATTGAGCATAGTAGAATTGTGTGAAGGCGTAAGGCTGTCGTACGCCGGAGCCTGATTGGCTGAAATCGCTGCATGGAAAGCTCGACCTTGAGAAAAGCTCCAACCTCATCCATCTCCAACGTTGAAGACGCGCGCCTCTCTCCTCACCGCAGTCCTCCCGAGAACGTCGCCATCATGGCTGATTCCGACCCCCTCATTCTGCTCCGCGAAGCGATCAAGACCCAAGCGCCATACCACCCTACAGCGTCCTCGGACCCAGCCTCGCCACGGGTCGAGCTCGCCCAAGCGACGCATCTCGCCTTCCCGACGCGCGGAATCGCCCTGCCCATCGCGACGCCGACGCGTTTCATCTCCAATGACAAGCCCTTTGACCTGCGCTCCATCTACTTTGCGTGGCTGAACCGCGACCAGCTCATCCCTCAGTACAATGCTGAAGCGACAGCGCTCAACGAATCCTTGGGCGACAAGGGCAAAGTCCAGAACCTGGGGTACATTGAGAAGCTAGATCTCATCACATGGCTCGAGGGTGCGGAGAGTGAATACATTATCCCGCTCGCGGGAGGCGAGGCGGCGGCAGCTGGAGGAGAAGCCGCGGCGGCCAAGGCTGGTGCGGCGGCGTCGACGGCCAGAGCTGGCAAAGGGACATTGGATCCAAGGCTGGCAAGCGTGTACAACGGCGAGAGGAAGATGGGTGATCGCAACACCGTCCTGCGGGGAATCAAACCTACGGTATGCTATGACACTATACTACCCCAGAGGCTATGCGAGTTTGGTGGAATTGTTGCTTGGCTAACACCCCAAACCAGGACTTTTCGCACGTACGCAAGCTCGCCGCGCCATTCTTGACGAAGAAGTCGCAGTCTGCGCCCACATCAACCACGGCCAACCCGACCACGTCTGTATCCTCCAAGGTGTCCGGGCGTCGTCCCGACCCCATTATCCTCCTCTCGCCCTCTGCTTCTGCTCTCTTGCGCCTGAACAATATCCGCTCCTTCCTCCAGGATGGAAGGTTCACACCCGCGGACACGGCCGCCTCTACGGCTTCCATGCTCCACGTGCAGCGCAGCATGCCGAGCATCGACCCGAACCGGCCCCTGAGGTTCATCCTCGTGGAGGGACCGGAGCAGTTCAAGCCCGAGTACTGGAACCGCGTCGTGGCCGTCTTCACCACTGGGCAGACGTGGCAGTTCAAGAACTATAAGTGGAGCAGTCCGAACGAGCTGTTCAAGCACGTGCTGGGCGTGTACGTGGGCTGGCGAGGGGACGCTCCGCCTGATAATGTCAAGGACTGGGGCCACCGTGTTGTCTCGACGGCTGTCGACCGATGGAGGGGCGATGGCCATGACGCATCGCGCTTCAGAGACAAGGAGATCACCGAGCAGATTTGGAAGGCGATCGAAGTCTCCATGGTGCACAAGGGGTGGAGGAAGGATGCCGCGCCGTCCTCCATTTGAAACGGGCGGCTGCTGTACAACATTTGGAAAAATGAGACCTCGTCGGTTTGGCGAGTCGAATAGCGACGGCGTTAGGATTCGTTCGATTCATACATCTATTGCCTACATTGGCTGCAGGAGGGCTGCACGGTAGAGAGTGGTCAGGCATCAACATGTTGCTTTTCGTCCGGTGAAGCCCAACACGATACACCATTGCGAGTGCAGTGAATGAGCCTGGCCTTTGGTGAACATGATTATTCTGACGAAGCTGGAGTCTATGGTCTTGAGCAGGCAGTCATGTGCCTTGAGTGCTGTGCCCTGTCACTTTTCGGCCGAGATCTGGGTATCGTCGTCCGTTTCGAGACACCGAGAAGCTCTTGTTGAAACCAGTCTTGGCGCATCAAGGATTCAAGACGCTGATCTGAAGCTGGCGCCAGGCAGAGGACCCCGAGGCGAGGCGAGACAGGTCATTTCCATGTCAAGGTCAGTCGACCACCAAGGTATGTAGGCCTTGGGTATTATCTTTCTGTATGGCTCAGATGTTCAGGCTCCATGTACGGATACGTGCAGACACTTTGCTTATACTTGTACGTACTTTATATGCAAACCTTCCTCTCGCTCACGGCGCTTCTCGGGGTTGACCGAACGCGAGCACGTTCTGGAGTGTCACCAAAACGTGGAAAGCCATGCACCGGCCCTGCTGTGGAACAGATACACGACGTTTCTTGGAAATATCACCGCATGTCCTGACTGTGCCACAGCGTGTTGAGCGGTCATTCGGTGTGTTGCACTCCGTACACTCGGGTTGAATGTCCGTCAACAGCGACTGAAGCTGAGTAGCTCCAACTTGATCCTCGTACTGTTGTTGAACGGGCTCCGCTTGACGGTCCGACGCTAGCTCAAAGCATTTCTGCAACAGGCGTGTCAAGAAGGAACGCCCATCCTTGCGCGAGGTAAAAAGCTTAGCTTCCGTCACGGCGGGTCATACGGATCTCGTACAAGGGGTCTGGGTCGGACTGTGCGGTCGGCGTTATGCGGGCGAGATCGGTCGCTGTTCGGACACGGTGCTCGCTATGGTTACCGCCGTAGATGCTACTCCGTACGGTGTGAATTGTGATACTGCTCATGTCGTCAAGCGATCAAGCTCGGTATCGCTGCCGCTTGTCGACGTTTCAAAGAGATCGAATCGTGGCACGGCCGGCCCATGCTCAACTTCTCGCGTGGCATTCTCGCACAACCTCCATCGGCTAATTGGCAGCAAGCCCAGGGGTAAGGTAGAGTAGGTACGTAGGCCACATGGGTGACAGCATCCCCAACAGACGCATCTCAATCGGCACAGACGGGCATGCAGGTCTCGCAGCCATCAACTATCGATTTGTCCGTCTGGCCAGGCGGGATCGCACACCCACCTTGAGTCGCCTGACCGCCCCCGCGCACATGGCCAAGTACTTTGTACCCATTCGGGGTAGCACAGAGCAGCTCTAGGTGGTCCAGTATATAATCGCGCAGAGATCTCACGTCTTTTTACTCCATAGACGTCTCACCGCCCAATGAACAGCGCCAGTGCCGCTTTTTCTTCGCTCGTGAGACCCCTCAGGCAAGCAGCGACATTGTCCATCTGCGGCGTTCTAGCCCGTCTGTCGGCCGATATATCGTTTGATAGCTGCGATTGCCTGTCGGATGCGGCATTGCCCGTGTCAATGGCTTCCTTGGCTGGCGGGCCATCCTCCACTGTGAGAGTTCTGGAATGTTCGTGCGGTTTGAGAGGTACGAACAAGAAACTGCACCGTTCTGTCTCATGTCTGCATCTGCGGCCAAGGGTGCATGCGATCGCGCGTGGCCTCACTGGTTTGATGATCCATAATTTCCCCTCAACATACGTTACTAATCTTGAGGCACCGCCATGGTGATCAGCGCGTACATACATCCGTCTTATGGATGCTCTGGTGCCGGTCAAGGTGCAACTCTCATCACAACATAAGCCTCCAAGCGCCCGCAACTATTCACATGCCCGCTGATCATCGTGAACAGGCCCGGCGGCGGCATCTACTGTGCGGCCGTCCAATGGCGGGCTTTCGGAGTATTATGACAATATGACAAAGACAAGCTATGATGCTGGGGCTGACATGATTCATCATGTGAAAAGAGTCCAGACTCTCCAGGGAAAAAGAGGCTTCTGGTTTGATCGGCTGCTGCCATGTGGCACATGTTAGGGGACGCACTAAAATCGGCAGGCTGGCCCCCGTCCAGCGAGATTGCATTTTCAGCCTCTCGAAATTCTGCGTCAAAGGTCTCGGTTGTTAACTTGTTTCTCCTCCCCCTGTCTAATGAGTAATGAATATCCCACGAACCATGCGTACCGAATGTCGGTCACTGACTCTTGCTGTGAATTATGGGTGATCGGCGTCCAATGCTTGTACAGTTTAGCAAGGGACACGCAGAGGACATACGTATAGACTGGTTCGCATGGTTGGTGATGCCCAAGCACCCAAATTACAGGCGCCTATACGTACTGCTTACAAGGACTGGTGGCGCTCGGTGACATAGATCACACACACATTGTACGCGTGATCACAGTCTTGTTGTTGGTCGCTTGGGACTGTCGTCTCGGTCGTCTCAGATGGCGGTAGACTCGGACGATGCTGACTGCATAAGGTCCAGTAAGTGGCTTGTGGCGGCCATCTGTAGCTATTCCCGTACTGGTGCTGTGCGCACTGTCCTGTCTACAGTACTGCATCTGTGAGAGCATGCACCGTGTCGAGCGACCCAAGACGCTGGCTCTACTTATTACTGTAGATACTCACTCTGCCGCCGAGGTTGGTTGATGTTGATGATCATCGTCGCAATTCGGAGCCAAGTCGCGCTTTCAGGGTCCATGCAATTCTCGAGTCAAGGGACGGAGCTATTGATGAAGGTCCACTGCGCATGCTGGTCATGCCATCTCCTCTTTTCCTTGTGCTCGTTGAGCCTCTTTCCCCTCCCGCCAGGCCGATTTCAATGTCTGTCACCGCCAATCGGCCCCTGAACTCCATCCCTGTAGGCGGTGAGCACGCGAGGGCTTTGTCCTTTCCACGTGGCTGTGGTTCCACTCACCCTCGCTGGCGTTGGTGAGTGCCGCTGGGGCTGGGCTGCTGATTCAACTGACTCACCACCCATCGCAGCCTTGCAAGGGTTGTTTTCAGTCTGCGGTGATACATACAGTGCAGACTACTGTGTGCACTGTTCTCGTCCTGGCCGCTACCGACACGCCTCCCTCCACCAACTTGCACCATCCACCGCCCGTTTGTCTGTCTGTCCACGAGGCTGCGTTACCCTACGGTCGCCTTATTTCAGAGCTTCAATGAGGCATCAGATGCCGCGAGAGCTGACAATGCCGCGGAGATGCTATCAGGCTTTTGAGTTTGCTTCGTCTCGGAAATATTGCAAGGGATTAAGATGCAGCGTCAGAACAATTGGAATTTCTATCACGTTAAACGCCACAGTGTCGTCAAATACACTCGGTGGCTTGCCGCCCGTAATCTAAGCGACTTGATAAACTACTACGTAATTATGATTAAAAAGGTCCAGACGCCTAACAATCCGCCGGCCACGTGGGATTTTCACGAATGCCGCGACCGAAGATTATGCAATTATCGAGGAGAACTGAGACTGAGTGACTTGCAAACATCACATAAAGTCTTTTTCTATCGCTTCTTATAATGCTGCCAATTATTATTAGTCTACAGTGACCGCTCAATTGTGAGATCCCCAGTGCAAAGTCCCAGCAGCTATCTGTTCAGCTGCGGGCGCTCCAGTCATCGAAGACGCGCGGGAATGCGGTTGGACCAGTTGCATTCCATTCCTCACGACGCTGGCAGCGGCAGAGGCAGCGCCTATGCACCTCGCCCGGGTACATGCATCTCGTTTGGATACATGTATCCTCGGAGCCGCCCGTACCAAAGCCTATTTGGTTGGATAGTTCTCTCTCATCTCCAGAACATGTTACTCATCAAAGAATGAATAAATTACACGAATCTGACAAGTATGACGGACGGCTTTGGGTGCTGGTGGGGACCTGCCGTCCCCGCATCACAGCCAGCCACCCGCCCTCGTCTTGACGATCTCAGCTGGATGATATCAGCGTCGCAGTCAACGTGCATCGCGCCATCCCCTCAGCGGCATGCCATGATGACACACTGTTGCAGACTTGAGAGACCATGTCGGTGCACGCACGTGTAATAGGCTCACATGGTTCCCGAACAGGCAGTCCAAGTACAATCGACAGTGTTACGGAAGAATGCCGGGACGGGGTGGGTAAACGGCGGTCCTGGTCGGCGGTAACGGGACTTGGGGCCGGTCGATCTGGCGGTGCGCACCCGTTGTGGGCAGCAACCTACTTGCGTACATGTAGGCAGGAAGCAGCTGAACATGCTTTCAAAGGTAACGTTAGCTACAGTAGTAATACCTGGTGAATACGTACTACTAGCCATTGCTTATTGGCAAAACACTAAGTCGGCTGGGAGAGCCATCGCTGTTCGACAAACATCAATGTCATTTTGCACTCTCTGGCTCTCTGGCTCTCTGGCTCTCATGGCGCGTAGGTGGCGTTCAGTGACAGGCTGCATGTCTTGCACCCAATGGACGTTGAAGACAGGTGATGCTATGAACGGAGATCTTTTGTGGTATGTTGTTTCAGCTTGATTCTGCAGTATGATCCTGATTCCTAATAGATGCGGTCTGACCAACAAGGCGTGTTGGCTGCTTGCCCTCCTCTCGGGCCTCCGCCGATTGCTTCCGCTTTGACAGGCGGCAGTACTACCCAGGCGGCAGAGGGAGCATGTCGTGCAGATAGGCCCCTTGGTGGACTCGCTGTGCTATCGCTGCTTGCAGTGGGAGGAGAAGTGGACTTTCCGTGACATCTCGCGTGTAATGATACCTTGGCCACAGCTTCATTGCATCACCAAAGGTACAGACAAAGCCGACACGGAGCGGTCGACCTTTGAACTTGGCTACTTGACGAAGCTTCACTGTCGCTCACATCGCGTCCGATGCCATCATGCCAGCTGCCTTTGCAATTTATGGAAAAGCGACGTCCAATTTTGGAGGCACTGGATACCTACCTACTAACACATGTATTGAACTGCATTTTGTTCAGAGCTCGCAAAGTTGCATTGGTTATAAAACTTAGGCCGGCGGCTTTGGCGTTACGTACTCCGGGCGCTTGTCCACATTCGCCAATCCCGTCCGCCGACCCTGCAGCGCTTGCGTCTAAACAATTAAGCACGCTCTGCCCGACTCAATTCTGCGCCACAACCCCCAACGTCAATCAAAAGGTCGGCGTGGCTGCTGATTTCTATCAAAAACCGCGTGATTCATGAAATTAATCATTGCAGCCGGTCAGCGTTATTAGCCTGGGCTACTTGTGCTAATAATCGGCTCGTTGATGCTCCATGGATCAAATATCAATGTACGGACTCTCGGTATGCACATAGCGAGTCTGGTCGTCCAGAGCTACTCCGTACGGAGGCACGCATTGCGGCGCTAACAGCTGCCGACAGATGGTGCAGTCCAAGACGGTGTGTTGCAAGTTGAGCCTCGCAGACAATTGCTTATATCCGTGTGACGATTCTCTGCATCAATCTACACATCAGGTAACAAGCTATATGTGGCTTTAAAAATCCGAACTCGACGGTCCTTTCGTCGTGTCTCCATGTCCTACAAGCCACGGCGCGATCGAATGTAAAGTTTTGTTGGCGCCCTTGGAACCTGCAAGGCTAAACTCAATGGGAAGACCCTAATAACTTAGCACGGCCCCAAAGCGTTGCTGATTGATGAACCGAGGCTTCCATGACGAGAGCCGTGCGGTCGAGCAAAGTTCCAGAACAGGCACGGGTATGAGGCGGGCTTGTCGGAAAGTAAAAATCTCGTTATCGGTGATCCCTATTTGCTGAAGACTTTAGCTCCCTAACTTAGAGACGGAGAGTACGAGGTAGTCCTACTGTGCTGCGTACCATCGCCTGTATGGCATAGCTCCAGTCGCTGATAGTGCAAATGCCGGGGATTAACTGAATCAACGACGGCGTCGATCAGCTTAACTCTGTCCGTAAGAAATGGCAGCTTTGGCCGGGTTGTATCCGTATGTACACTTGTTGGAAACGGTCTTGATGTGGCATCGTTCACCGCCAACGTCGCTGCGAGCCTGGGACGCACGAAGGCGAGGGCGTGCCGGTCCATGGCGGTCCACCAAAGCAAAAGGCGACAGGGATCAGGGGCTGATGTACATGGCTGCGTGGCCGCAACGTGATGTCGCAGGCGGCGGAGGCGCAGAGAAAAATTTGGGTGGTCAGTGGGTGAGTGGGTGGGTGCGTGCGGCGTGCGCCGTGTCGCATCCTGCTGAAAAAGCCACGCGCCGATCTGTGCTGGAGGCCGAGAGCGGGACTGGACTGGACTCTTTAATGGCGGCATTTCGCTCGTGCGGTTGGCTGTCCCGTGCTTTGCAGGATCTTTTGTCACCCCCGTCTTGTCCGCTGGTGGATCACGAGGAATTGTTACTGACGATCACAAAAGTCAAACAGACGCTTCGTAGTGTGGAATCCCAAAACATCTGCTTGTTTCATCGTGAGCGTGCTGATGCTTCCTGGCTCCAGTCGTCAGGTCTGGTCGGATTGTGCCTCGCCGTGGCTGGCCTCTGTCTGTCGACCAGCAGACATGCCCGTTCAAGATGCAATGTACGAGCCACGGATTGGTGCTACAATGGCTGCTGGCGACAGCCGACCTCTAGCAAGACTACGTACGCAGTCACCCTGGTATCGCTACTATACAGTGAGGGGTGCATGACCCCGAGTCTGGCAGCTGGACAGCGCTCGCCAACAATTTTGACCTGACCGACTTTGGTCCTCCCTCTGATGCGACTTCACGTGCAGTCAGATCTAGCAATACTAGTGCCTGAACTTACAGTAGTAGCAGGTACTTGTAGACCGCCTTATTCCAGAATTCGACAAGCAATTCCGACCACCAGTGTTTGTGATTTCTCTACTCGTTTGTTCGAGCGGAGCAGGGCCGCGGTGTTTGAGCCAATATTTCATATTTATTTATAGGGCAATTCGGCTTGATCAATCTGCAGGGACAAACAACCAAAGAGAGTCATGTCGCAGACGTCGGACCCTGCCACGTGGACATTTGGGCCTCTGCGGCTTTGCCAGACCGCGAGAATCGTTGGCGCCCCGCTACTCAATCAAAAAAAGACCCGATCAGCATGGCTGGGCCTGAGGTTCTACTCCGTACGTACTCCGTAATCATTATCAATTGTTGACCCCCCCGCCGTTGACAGCTCGGCCTGTGGAGGGGCTTTGTGGACGAGACATCATATTCATGCTGGACTGAAGGGACCGGACCGGAGGGGGTGGTGATAATTGTGGTGGGTGCACACTGTACGTACTTGCATGCACCCACCCACATTCTCACCGCACCCCCTCCTGCAGCGCGCGTGCAGTGCTCCATGTCCAGCGACTGATGGGGGGACTGGGCTGTACGTAGAGTGCTACGACAAATGAACCTAATCGTGAAGAGTGCATTCGAGCGTAGAGACATGTCGTAGGTAACTTACTAGGTAGAGCCGGCCGATCCCTTTTCCTCTCTGTCCGTCCGTCCTGCTGCCCTTTCTGCTCCTACAAACTCCAGTCCTAGAGCTGCTCAGGACCAGCAAGCAATACGTGACCGCCGTGCCTAGGAGTCTGTCTGTCTGTCTCCAGTTCAGTCCCGTCCAGTCGTCCACGCCTCCAGTCGTCCAGTTCCATCGTCCCCAAACCAAGGGAACCCACCCACACTAAAACACACGCCTATTCTCATTCTTCGGGGCTCACTCCTCAGCTCTCAAATCTCGTCCATCCTCCTGGCCTGCTTGCTTGCTTGCCTGGCCTTACTTTCCAGTTCCCCATCCATCCATCCAGTCCAGTCCTGTTTGCTACCTACTTTCCTCCCCAAAAGCGAATAGGCCCCCTACTAGCCTCTTCCCACCTAGATGGCCGCTGTTTCGCGACCTTCGATACCTGATTCACTGACGTTGGAACTGGACTTCTCTTCTCCTTCCTCCTCCTCCCCCCCCTCTTCTTCCACCCAGCATCATCATCAACCTCAACCTCAACCTCAACCTCAACCTCAACCTCAACCTCAACCTCAACCTCAACCTCAACCTCAACCTCAACCTCAACCTCAACCTCAACCTCCCACGGCGGCCACTGCTACGCAATCCCAGCCTCAGTCCCCTCAAGACCGGCAGCAGCTGGAGGACGGCGACAACTCCACATCGGCGCCTCCACCACCTCAATTCCTGCGGCATTCCAGCTCGCCATCCCTCTCGGGCAAGACACCCCAGCGCTCCCCCAGCGGCATCTTCTCCTTTGCCGCCGCCGCCTTTGACAAGACCACCGTCCGACCCCGCCACTCGCTCGCCCGACTCTCCCTCACGCCTGGTTACCTCCCCAGCTCAGAGCCCACGAGCCCGGCGAGAAAGTCCATCTTTCGGATCCCGTCAAATCAATCGCTCGCGCACGGTCCCATTGCTGAAGGCAAGACTCAGGCACCAGCCGCCGGCACGGACTCGGAACTCCTGTCCCAGCCCTACTCCGAGACAGACCCCAACACGCCACCACCCGTCAAGGTCTCCCCACGCGACAGCAAGATGCACCAGACGTCTTCGCGCTTGCTGCGCATGACGGACGATGAGCGTCCATTTACAAAGGTAAAGACCGGTGTTGGGCAGAGTGGTGATATCCTTTTTTTTGTGACCCGCCGCTGACAAGCCCAGGACTTCAAGGACCTCTTCTCGACCCTCATCGTCAGCCTCTTGCCGCTCTCCTCGCACCGTGTCCGCCTGTCCAAGGTGGACTACACTTTCTTGTCGGAGGATGCTATCAACAACCTCGGCTCGCTCAAATTCTCACAGTCCAACCGCATGCCAGACCCCAAAGACCCGTCGCGAATCGTGACCACGACGACGACGACCACCTTTAGCATGGCCAAGGACATGGCGCGGTCCATCTGCCAGCGCTTCCTCGAGGCTCGCTTCATTGAGAGCGCCGACGGCAAGTACCAGCAGGTGTACAACATGAAGGGCTCCGTGTGGCAATTGACCCCCAAGGGCGTCACGGTACTGGACAGGTTCTGCTCGCGGAACGGCATTCAGCAAAAGCAGGTGGCCGAGCTCACGGCGCTGCACTCGACGCAGCTCGTGATCCTCGAGCGCGACCTGCAGACGGACAAGCTCATGCATGACCGCAGCACCATCGAGGTCATCTTCCGCCGCTTCGCCGGCGCCGAGGGGCGCAACGTCAAGACCAGCGTCAACGCCGCCGATTCCGAGTCGCTGCACGACTACCGGGACGGCCTCACGGGCGTCAAGATGGCGGCCGAGCGCAAGATCAACGGCAAGACATACCGCGAGACCCTGACGGGTAAGGCCGCGTCAGACTGGCTCATGGACTGCTCGACCATTGTCGACCGCCGGGAGACCATGGAGATTGCGACGCTGTTTGTCGAGTATGACCTCATGGAGCCCGTCGCGCAAGACCGCAACTTTATGTCGCAAAACGCGGGGAGCAACATGTTTCAACCGACGAAATACGCCATCTACCAGATCACCCAGCGCGGCAAGGACGTGATTGCCGGCCACAACCGGGGCCGCCAGTCGGAAAGCGAGGGCGGCGGCAGCTCTGCCCGCAACGCCATCACGAGGGACTCCAACACCCAGCGGCTGGACAAGATCCTGGCGGATCCCGCCCTGCGTCTGCTCTTCCGCGAGAACCTGCGCGAGACCCACTGCGAGGAGAATCTGTCCTTCTACAAGGACGTGGACGAATTCGTCCGGTCATGCAAGGCCGCCATCCGGCTCGCGCAGAAGAACCCCTCGGCCACGTCGCTCGACAGCGTCAAGGAGATTATGGCCCAGGCCTACGGTATCTACAATGCCTTCTTGGCGCCCGGCTCGCCCTGCGAGTTGAACATTGATCACCAGCTGAGGAACAACCTGGCCACCCGGATGACCAAGGCGGTCGGGCAGGATGTCGCCATGGTCGACACGCTGCAAGAGGTCACCTCGCTCTTTGAGGATGCGCAGAACGCCGTCTTCAAGCTAATGGCTAGCGTAAGTGGAACGAATTGAGTTTCTTTCGGTTCGGCACCAATGGTGGTACTAACTCAATCATAGGATTCGGTGCCCAAGTTCCTGCGCAGCCCCAAGTACGAACAGCAATTACGCAACTATGAATTCGATAATATGGGCCGCGGTCCGGAGCGCAGCCAGAGCCGGTCAAACCGAAAGTAATCGGCCAACCTGATGAAATTTTTTGTCGCGGGCTGCTTCTCCTTGATCGCTGGCTACAATCTATGGTTTCTCTCGTGGCCTAGCGGACACCAACAAAGTGCAATGCTGGCCGTCGTGCCGCACTGTACAGTCAGTCACCGCTTGACGTCCGCGCTGGCGCTGCAGCTGTACCTGGGCTTTCTTTGGACATGAGACCCAGCTTCGACGAGTATGTCGCTTGCTCCCGTCTCGCCTCGGGAGTCGCCTGAACTGGCGCATTGTGTTGGCAGGGCCAGGCAGGGCGTCTGATTTTCAAGGCAGCCAGCCTCGTGGCGCCTGATGATTCCACGAACGAACTCGACGGCCGCCCTCTACTGACTGCAGGCACTCACGATCGTCTACGCGTATAGACTCTTCTCACACCTATGTCGCATATCGCATATGCATCAGTGGCGTTTTGTCGAATTTTTTTATTACTATTTGTTTTCTGATTTTTTTTCTTCCTCTTCCCATTTGTTATTCGATTCATGGCCAGCCTGGCTCTTGTATCTGCGATCGCATTGGCTCTCTGGCTGCGGCCAGGAGAGGTGTATCTGTCGTGATGCTGTTTGGATGTTTGTTTGGTGATGACGGCTCGCGATCGTCAAAGTACCCTTTGGCGGAAATTTTGTTTGCGCACGGACGGAGGAGGCAGAGGAAACGAAATACGAAGGCGTTTGAGAACCGGCATAGAACGATGCGCTCTGGACAGGGCCATCGTCATCGACACGGATTTCCCCCGAGAATAATTGTTTTTGCCCGAGCGGCTCGACTTGTGGAATGGCTCGCCTGCGGAGGACGTTGTCGGAAGATGGGGGACCCCTAATGATCAGCGTTGAGCTGCCGGGCGCACAGCTGCGGCCGGTGAGACATGGTCAGGCCAGGTTGGATGTGCTGGAAAGCTTGTTGTGGATTGACAATACATACATACATACATTGCATGTACGTACATAGAGCGAACCATGCAGAAACAGAGGGCGAGGACGGGCCCCCAATTCAGTACAATCAACCCAATGAATGATCACACTACAGAATCGCTTGTATCAGCTGGGAATGTGGAAGCCTCGTTACCGCGGTGTTGCATGATTGTCGACATGGGAATTGCCTGTGGACTGGCATGTCTCGCAATCTGGCGTGGCGCGAGCTGGAATGGCGACGCGAGGGCTTCGACACCGTCTCGGCCTATAGCGAATGCCAACGCCAAGTTATTGTCTTGCCTGGACGGATCTCCGGGATCACATTGTTGATATGGCTGTGTCGAGAACGCGAGAAGAGCTCTCTTCATGAAGACATAAAAGGACGTCTCTTGGACCGGTCCAAGTCGATTCTTCTCTTGCCTCCTCAGCACACGACAGCCCATCATCCATTCGCTAAGCAAACCACATCATTCACTCCAGTCACTCTTTATCTGGTCACTTTTCAACAGTTCAATTTCGGAAATCACTCAATCAAATCCACCATCCCAAACCAAACTTCAAGATGTTCTCCAAGACTGCCCTCTTCACCCTGGCCGCTGCCGCCACCGCCGTTTCGGCTGCCACCAACGGCACCGTCGTGACCACCACCAAGGTCGTGGACGTGTACACCACCTACTGCCCCGAGCCCACCACCTTTGAGCTCGGCAAAAAGAAGTACACTGTCACGGAGCCCACCACCCTGACCATCACCGACTGCCCCTGCACCATTGTCGAGGTAAGACTGCGAGCACCAGAAGGAAGCTCATGCTGACAAGATCCATAGCCCTGCTACACGTGCGAGGCCCAGCCCACCGCCACCCTCCCGCACCCGCCCGTCAAGCCCACCGCGGCCACCAAGCCCGTTGTCCCCGTCGTCACCACCGGTGGCCCTGCCGAGCCTACCCTCGTGGCCGGTGCTGAGCAGGTCGGCGTGGCTGCCATGGCTGGTCTCGCCGCCCTTGGTCTCTTCCTGTAAGGGAAGGACGCCGGTGATCAGAGCAGACAGTTGTGGAGAGTAACAGAACATCTTATTTCGTTTCATGGTGCTTATTAGTTGGTTGGGGGAGTTAATGGTCCAGATGGGCAGCGAGAAAACACAAAAAATGATTGAAATTTCCGAAATCGTGGTATCTGTTCTTTGGTAGTGATGATTGTCGAACACCATCCCGTCTCAGCTCGAATCGGGATGACAGTGGCCTATGTATTTCGTATCATTGCCGATACATGGCGCTTCGCGGCTCAGGCTGACTCCCCGGGGCCTCGACAAGCCCAATCGTCGGTCCATGCAGTTCTGCCACCGGCCCTTGATGCTGCTGCTGCTGCCCTGCCCCCGTCGACACAAAGGCGCCGCCTCCGTTGTGCGGGCCCACCAGCCCTCCCTCGCGCGCATCGCGTTCAGCCTTGTTGGCCAGGGCCTCGACGAGGTGTCCGTGGGCCTTCTTCATTGTCTTGCGCACAAAGGCAGCCATGAGGACGTTGCACGTAAAGTCCACCTCCTCGCGCAGGTAGAGGCCTTTGGCGGGGATGCCCATACCAATCTCGTGCCTCTCGGGCTCCTCGCCGGGTTCGTTGCCCCCGACGCTCCACTTGTCGCGGATCTCGAGCCCAAAGCCGGCGTAGCAGTGCGTCTGGAGACCCCAGGCCATGTCGTGGAAGCAGCACGTGTACGTCGTCAGGCCCGACAGCGCCGTCACGCCGGGGACGTACTCGATCCTGTCGGTGATGGAGTGCCACTCGCAGTGCATCTCCTCGGGCGGCGCGTGGTCGGGCGGCGGGATGACAGTGTGCTTGATGACCAGCGGGTTGAGGTCGATCATCTGCTCATGGTCGTGGAGGAACGCCACGGCCTGCTTGCGGTTGATGGAGGGTGGCAGTGGCGTTATGCTCGTGAAGGTTGTGCGCTTCTGCATCGTCATGCTGCCGGATTGTACATGAGCATCAACTGTGGGCACGGACGAAATGGGAGATGAGTGAGTGAGTGAGTGGGTGAGGGCAGTTGCGTCTGAGAAGATACTAGATAGATGGATGAGAGCGAGATGAGGTCCGTCGACGCCATGGCCGAAAACAAACCAGGATCATGGATGCTGCATTGGCGTCAAATCCCACGAGCTAATAGCGATGCCAGCGCCAATGCCGTCTTGTCCGTCTGTCTCATCTTGACCCCGTGACCGTGCACAAGGCCATGGGCTGTTTCAGCACGCGTGCCATAGGAGTAGAACGAGTGCCTCAATTCGAAAATGCGTCCCAGCATCGTTCATCTCGTGTAAAGTGCGTAAGGCAGGGTTAGAAGTCGGGGGGTTTGTTCACCGCTCAGCGGCGGTCAACAAGCCCAAGGTCTAGGGTAGTTCATCTATTCATACTACCTTCTACGACACAAGGGCGCAAGGTCCTAGGCCTATTGATCCTAGGCTCGTAGTAAGATCTATTTGATAAACCCCATCCCTTACGCCAAGCCCAGCTCGCGATAGAAGGATTCTGTGCTTGGTGCCCGACCCAGGAACTCTGTCAAGAACTCCATCTCGTCCTGGGCACCGCCCTTCTCCAGCACGACCTTGCGGTACCGGCGGCCTTGCTCCTTGTCCATGGGATTCGCCTTGAAATGAGTGTGGAACATGTCGGTAGAGAAGACCTCGGACCAGAGATAGCCGTAGTAGCCAGCGTCGTAGCCACCAATGAAGTGGCCAATATTAGCATGGCGATTACCCCAGTTACTGCAGTTGTTAGCGTAATCCCAACTCAAATTTCCAGCGTACACGAGGAAGACTTACTATCCCTTGCCAATGTCCTCTGGGCCCTTGATGCCCGAAATGTCGTGACGGAGCTGGTTCCATAGCCTGCCAGCGTCCATCTTCTTGATAGCCTCGTGCGACTCGGGGCTGTGAATCGTCATGTCAAAGGTGCCAATCAGCACCTGCGCCAGGTTCGATGTAGCGGAATTGAGGTTCTTTGTCGCAATGAGCTTCGACACCAGGTCGTCGGGGATGGTCTCGCCAGACTCCCAGTGGCGCGACAGCGACTTCAGCACGGACGGTGTCCAGCACCAGTTCTCCAGCATCTGGGAGGGTGCCTCGACAAAGTCACCCACCACGCTCGTGCCGTGGAAGTAGCTGTACTGGGTGCGGCCAACCAGGTCATGGATACCGTGGCCCAGCTCGTGGAAGAGCGTCACCACCTCATTATGCTTGAGCAAAGAGGGCTTCTTGCCCGATGGCTTGCTAAAGTTGCAGACCAATGCGGTCGCAGGGTAATTGCGCGATCCGTCAGTTCGAATGTAGCCAGGCTCCAGGTTGAAGTTGGCGTTGTGTGAGTACTTGCCCTCGCGGGGGTGCAGGTCGATGTAGAGGTAGCCAACGAACTCGCCACCATCAGCCTCGTCGTTCCAGACAGAGTACAGGCGGACCTCATCATGCCAAACAATGTCCTCGGCCTTGCCCGTCTTGCTGATTTGTTTGCGGTCGTCTCCCGTGACCTCGACAAAGAGCAGACCAAAGATCTCCTCAAAGATTTTGAGCATACCGTTAAAGGTCGATTCGACCGGGAAGTATTGTGAGATCTTGATCTCATCGACATTGTACTCCTTCTCCTTCATGATGCGAGAGTAGAAGGATGTGTCCCACATGTAGAAGTTGCCATCAAAATCCTCTCCACGCTCAGCGTAGTCCTTCTTCTTGTACTCGAGCAGAGCAGCGACATCCTTCTTGCCACCCTCGGCTAGTCTGGTCCTGAGATCGCCCAAGAACTCATTGACCTTGGCCGGCGACTTGGCCATCTTCTCCTCAATGTTGACGGTCGCGTGATTTGGGTACCCGAGCAGGCGGGCGGCCTCATCGCGAAGCTCGAGGATCTCTTGGAAGAGGGGCACGTTGTGGTTGGCCTTGTTGGCATCTTCGATCACGTAGCGCGACCTTGTCTCCGCGTTCTTGGCGTACTTGACAACAGGGAAGAAGTGAGTGTATTTGAAGGTCAACTTGACCTTGCCCTCATTCTCGCCTGTGCCCTTTTCGAGATCGGCAATGTTGATGTCGTCCTCTGGTACACCATCCAGCTCTTCAGGGGTGAACCAGATAGCACTCTTGTCCTCGTTCAGGTTCTTCTGGCACTGGATGCAGAGTTGCGCCAGGCGCTTCTGCACTTCCTTGAAGCGGTCCCTCTTGGGGCCGTCAGGAATCAGCAGTCCATTGCGGACATACCTCTTGCGCTCCTTCTCCAGCACGCGCAGGGACTCGGTGTCCAGCTTCTCGGACTCGCGCTGGTTGAAGGCTGCCTCGACTACGTCAAAGACGTCCTGACGCATCTTGCACTCGATATCAAAGTCGCTCGTAATGTCGTCCGCCTTGGTCGACGCATCGCGCAGCTTCGCATCGGGGCTGGTGTGCTGGTAGAAGTTGAGGACCCGACGGAGGACAGCCGAGCCGTCGTCGTCCACGAGAATGGGGCCAATGGTGTTCTTGAAGGTGGCATTCTCAGGCTTGACCTTTGCTACAATCTCGTCGAGGTCCTTCTTGTACTCAGCATTCAGTCGCTCGGTCTCGCTGATGATGGACTCGGCCGTGTGGGTGAAGAGTGGTGGCGCCTGCGGCGGTTGCTTGAACTTGGCGCTGGCCATGGTACTCGTCGTGACGGAGCGAATGGGCAGGAAAGACTGGAAAGTGGGTGGTCTGAAGTGATTGACGACAGATGACAGACGGGGAAAGGCGCGTGAAGCCAGGGTGACGGCGAGGAGGAGGACGAGGAGGGTGAGGAGATGGAGGAGGCGGCGGGGACTACAAGTGACACGCGCCAGGGTCGATGATGCTTGGTGCGATGGCGGCTGCGAAGGCGGGGTCAGTTGTGCGAGGAAGATAGAAACCAATGGACGGCAACAGTGTTTCAGAAGGTGGATGATGCGAGGACACGAAGATGCTTTCCTTGGGGAGAGGCGATGCTGCAGCGGCAGCTGCAGGCGCGGGTGGATCATGATGCACGACTCGACTCGGAGAGCTCTGGCGGTGACGCGGGACCCACCCGCCCCAGCTTCAGGGTCCAGGACCAGGACCCGGCCAGGGACCAGACTGAGTCCAGAAGGCGGAATGGCTTCTCCAGCATGATCATCAATTCATACCTGTCTGTCTGTGTATGTGCCTGTCTTCCAGAAGTACAGTGGTATCAAGCCTGTCTGAGCACCTACAGCTCCTTGCACCACCTCCCCAGCACATTGCTCAGCTTCACACCAAGGGGTATCTCCTCCAACGCTACATCAACCTTCCACATCCGCCCCTCTAAGCTTCCATGTGCCATGCCCTTGCCTCCGTTGATTCCAGAAGGGACCAGCAAGCCCAGACTAATCAGTCTCTCCCACGCAATGCCCGCGACACCACGGCTCCACACGCGGACGCCGCCTCCCACCGCCAGCATGCCCGACGAGGCGGACTGGATGCGCTGCCGGCCCACGAGTGAGGTGTATTCGTCATAGGCCATTGCAAAGTTGACCGTGTCTGTATGCGCAACAATGTCCAGACGGGCGGCAGCGATGAGCAAGCCCAGGTCAAGGTCTGATAGAGCCGGAAGCAGATGTATTTTCGATTCGGCCGAGCTCAGGGATGTCAGTTGCGAGGCGATGGACGGGATCTCCAGGTTCAGATTTGACGCCGACAGTGATGCCAAAGGGAGTACCCATTCGTTAAAGAAAGCTGACGGCGACTTGTTGGTGTAGTAGTGATATTGCAGCAACTCCTGAAAGGTGTGGAGCTTGTACATGTCTTCGATCTTCGCGTTCCAGTACTGGTGGAATTGCGCATAGCCATCGAGGTCCACGTCAAGGCCCTCTTTGCTCGCATCCTTCTCCTCGACAAGCAGCCCTTGCTTGCACACCTGCCAGTATGCTGGCAATGACCGGGCCATGGTGAGGTAGACGTAGCGGTGGCTGAACCGACTCTTGACTCTCTTCTCGAGCATCTCAACCACACTAAGCCGTGTTGTGCAACCCAACACTGCGATGGGTGCTTTTCGAGACTGTGCCACGTCAAAGAGATTGTATAGGAGCGTCTGTCGGGGATGCGCTGCGAACATGTCGAACTCGTCAATGACAAAGATGATGGACTGGGATGTGACGCCCTCGTCGGTGCCTAGGATCTCTGATGGATGAGAAAGCAGGGCTAGAAGCGACGCCATGGTATCGGCGTAGTTTGTCCTGTTCATCAGGTCATCTTCCACATCCATCTCCTTCCCCAATTGACGCCAGATCTCCTTCAATGCCAGCTTGTCGTCGGTGTGTATAAAGCCGCTTAGTCGTACCACGTGAAAGTCGTTACTGTGCTCCTCGTGGATGTCGTCAATCACATTCTCCAACATGGTCGTCTTCCCGCTGCCTCTGGCGCCGATGAGCAGCATGGAGTTTCCCTCCCCAGCTACCACAGTCTGCTCGATCATCTGATGGCACTTTTCGCGTACCTCGTGCAGGCCAAACATTTCAATCCTCCGTTGACCCAAGCACCGGTCCAGGAGAACGCGCTGCAATGACCGCACATGCTGGTCCAGATTCGGGATATCTGGCAAATCAACTGGAGCTGTGGGCACTGTTGTCGCCGTGGCTTTCAACGCCAATGGGGCACTTGCTTTTGGTGTCGCGTTGATAGCATCTTCTTGCGAACAACTTCTACACAGCCAGTCGCCCTCGGGTATCTCCTCAACGCCGCAACAGAGCTGGTGGACAGCATAGTCACAATTGTCGCACAGAATGATCTCGTTCGGTGGTTTCGAGTGCGGCCTGCGGCACACGCCGCAGACGATGTCAGCCACTGGTTCAGGTTCATTCTGGAATTTGGCGGAGGCCGGCATTCCTTTGCTTGGCAGATCCGCAAAAAACAGCTCTGTGCCAACTTGCTTGTCAAATTTGACGCTTTTGGGCGTCGCTGCCCGGTTCTTTGAAGGTGTCAGAATCCCTCGAGGCGTTGCGGGAGCTGCTGTTGGACCCCAGAGTCGCTTCCCAGTACTCTTAGACGGCGTCCCAAAGTTCTCAGTCGCCGATAGCACATCTTCGTCGTCGTCATCGCCCTCTTCCACTCTTTTTATCGGGATTGGCGTTTTCCTCGGCCTCCCCACCGGTCTCTTTGTGGGCGTTGCCTTCGTAGGCAAAGCTTTCGCAGGCGACTTGGCTGGCGGTTTCGCTGGCGATTTGACTGGCGAGGAGCCCTTTTCTGTTGAGAATTTTGGCTGTCCCTTGATCGCTTCGGTTACGGGCTTGCCAGTCCTGAAATTGAGTGGTGGTCGGCGAGGTTTGTCACCCGCTGGTTTCCCCGTCATGAAATCCAGTGGCGGCCGGTGTTGCTTGGCTGGGGACGGCCCGGAGGCATTGCTGGGAGCGGGAGAACCTGCTTGTGACGCATTGGAGTCGTTCAGCGCAGACTTGAACTCTTCTAGCTTCCGCTTCTTTGCTGAAGCGGTGGTCTTGGAAGCAGAGTCGAGGTGCTGCGAACCGCTGGGGTTCACAGCTTCGTTGTTGGAAATCGTCATCGATCGGGCTTCGGTGAAAAGTGCATTGAAAACTTGGGTCGAATCCTCCGGCGTCTGCTTCAGACGATCGTTGGTGCGGCGCTGTTGATTATATAGATTGGAAGCTGGCGTTCAGGAACAGGTAATTAGATCAAGACGCGTCGAGGGAGACAAGGCGCGCTCTGGGCACAGATCGCTAGGACTGTATCTTGCTTACCCTGCACGGAGTCCCCTTGACAGCTCTTCGGCCGAGGGGCCGTGCTCAGGCTATCCCAATGTGTATATTAAAAGAACGTCAACTATGAATATTACGAATCACATGAAAAACAATATTCCTAGATTTTCTCATTCACTTCGTTCGCCTATTATTTGTCTCGGTCATGGAGGCGCCATATCCAAACGCGCTGTCACGTGACGCCACTATTGTGCTGCGCAGCTGAGATTATGAAGTGCTGTAAATAGGAGTCTGGGAAAAAGTCGCCTAAACAAACTTCTCCCCCATTCTGTCGAGCCGAGACACCGGTATGCGTTGACTCGAGACGAGCCAGCGTTTGCAACACCGTTTCATGGCAGAGACCCGAGGTCCAGTCACAGCGCATTGCCCTAGCGGATACTGCCGACGCGCCTAGACAACGTATCGTCTACATGAGATTAAGCGCCAGGTGTCAGCCAAGTCTACACGACAGACGCAGACTCAGCAACGTCCCCAGCCGGTCTATTGTTAGCTGGCAGTCTGACAGTCTAGAACCAAGATGCGTCGCACGGCGTGGTCGAGTCATGCCAGCCTCTTGACCGACCCTAGTTGACCTGCCATCGCGTAGGCCGCTGACGAGCAGTACGCAGGCACAAGGATTGGTTACTTGGCTAACCTATGAGATGCAGAAGAGCCGAATTGCCTGTTTCTAGGACCGAAACATAGAAGTCCCCCGGGCCCCGCGTGCTCAGACGCAGATCAAACGCGAAACAAGCTCAAAGATCCATGCATCACTGCACGCTTTGTTCCGGAATGACTTCGATTCAAGGCTAACTGGCTTTGCATTTTAAAGGTTGAACTAGGCCTGCCTTGTTTCTACCTTATGCTTTGTGTCAGTTTCACTGGGCATTGCGTAGGACGGATGGCATCCTCAACCTTATTGGCGGCCTGGCAAAGTCACTTGTTTCATCATCCCCATCACGTCTAGGTTCTACCTTGGATTCTTCATTATGCCAAACCCAGAAAGATATCAATCCTCGCTTGCAATCTGCTGATCTAGATAGAGTACATGCATGCATGAGCAATCCCGCGATCCTGGAGAAAATGATGAGGTGCCTACCGCCAGTGACCCCAGCCTTGTGCATCCTGTGTAGCAGCACAAGTGCCCAGTCAGAGGTGACCTCCTTGGCGACCACCTTTGACGCCCACCATGTTGTATAAAGACGACGACAAGCGCTGGCGCCCACGGACCTACCCAGGGGTTATTCATTGTACAACGCGGCCTTCTGCTCTCTGTTGCTTTCCCTTCTCTTTCATACATTCCTTTCTACATAGTTGCACCTGGACAACGTCGAGCTGGTCTCTTTTTCATTCATTTCTATTGTTCAGTCCTTACCACGTCTTGATCCTTCCTGTGAAATCACCATGAAGAGACAGCCTGCGACACCGACTCCTCCGATTTTCTTCAGTATGGTTAGCTTGATCAGATGTGCAGCTGTGGCTGCGCTCGCCTTCAACACGGGGGCACTGGCCAAACCTATCGACAAGACCAGTGTCTATAACCCCATCCTAGACGATCTTGTTGGATTTGACGAAGCGCTGGTGGTCACTACCGACAAGACAAGGACCCGGCGCGAGGAGCCCATAATCCCCAGCACTCACCACATTGCCGGCGGGAACGTGGTGCGCAGCGAGTACCCCATCGCCACGCCGTACACACCTGATGCGGGCCAGCTCATCGAGGTTTTCAAGCGCTTTATCGTTGGCGCCACAGATGACCGTCACCGCTGGGATGTCTCCGAGTTTCCCTTCCACTCAGTCGGGAGACTCGTCTGGGCGAACGGCGTCTTCTGCTCGGGCGCCCTCGTCGGCCCTCGTCACGTACTCACCGCGCGTCACTGTATTCCAGAAGGAGAATCCGTCAGCGGGAACTTCGCACCAGGGTATGACAATGGAGAGCGCTTCGGTCACGCGGCAATCACGCATGTTCTCAAGACAGAGGGCCAGCAGCCTGGGTCGTGCGAGACCAAGGCCGACTGGGCTATCCTCGTACTGGACCAAAAACTCGGCGACGAGCTGGGGTACTTTGGTGCCAAGGTGCCCGACGCCTCCCTCTTCGACAAACCTGCCCTCTACCATCTCGGCTATCCTGGTGACAAGGACGGCGGCAGCACCCCCCAGCGCATCATCGATGTGACGGTGCACTCGAGCAATAGTCTCGACTGCGACGCCACCGGGCCCGTGTACACTGATGCTGATACCGCCGGCGGACAGTCAGGCGGTCCGCTGTGGGAGTTGGACGGCAATATGGACCGTTGGATTTGGGGCGCGCTCTCTATTGGCGTCTCGTGGGGTGAGGGCCTGGGATACTCGGGTTTTGCGTCGGGCGCGCAAATGGTGGACGCTGTGAATATGGCGAGGAAGGATTTCCCATAGGGCTGGAATGCTGAGCGTGCTGTATATACCTAACCCAATGTGCAGACTGATTCCCCAAAGCTCTGCTAGGACTTTGTAAAGTTGGGGCTGACGCGTCTCAAGCAAGGATCTTGAGCTCCATGTCACTGAGACGCCCGGCCTTTACCAGCGTCGTTGAGCATCTGCTCGCGATGTATTTGAATGTCCCGGATATGTCTAGTCAGTTGTGCGTTCCCGTGCGTTTGATTAGCAACTGCTAAGACCACATGGAATGAATCACTAGACTCAATGTTCTGAGGTGGATTTTGGCGATATTTTAGGAGTACTAGATATAGAAGCATCCCCACGACCACCATTCAGGCAGGCCTGACTCCGTTGGACTCGTCCTGCAGAGCTGTTGAGGCTTTCTGTCGGCCGTGATAAACGCACACTCCCATGCAGGTTCTTGGGAGGCTACTGTTGGCTGGGCAAAGAGGACTGTTAGGCAGATGTCTCCGTATGCGAAACTCAAATGCCCTGGCTGGGTCGTTCTCAGAAAATGATCGACGTTGAACATCCCAAAGAGCCTGAGCATGTCGAGCACGGCGGACTGGCCTTTCGGGCAGCCACTCCCACCTTTCATGCGGTCCACTAGTCCAGCTTCGAGATGTGTCACCACCTCGACGACCTTCTGTGACGGTGTAGCAAAATGGGTGTCTTGCTCTGGAGTTGCCGCTCCCATCCATATGCGGAGGTGTGGACGAGTTGAAATAGTCTCGAGTCCTGCCATAGGGTATAGGTTCGTCTAATGGTGGTGTTGGTATTCTGACCGCCTCCTGAATCTCATTAGCTTGCTTCGCGGTGTTCATGGATAGGACAACGTACGTTGCCAGGGTATGATGTAGAGTAATTCGATGTCGTCCCTGCTCATGCATTAACTTCATGGAGGTGGTATACACAGCCGATAAACATACGCTGCAGTGTCAGATCTGACGCGGGGGTACAAGGAGGCGTATCAGCGCGTATCAATTCCCTGACGGAACTTGACACGCTGCTCAAAGTTTCACCCGATTCTTTACGATGCCAAGGGGCCTTCCTAAAGATCCTTCTCGAGGCATTTGGTGGCGTGCTGTCATCCTCCAGCCATGTTCCTACTCTTACACCGTGAGTCTGCCTCGCACCATCAATCACTGCGGTTGTCTGGGCCACGTTGTCGCTCGATTTGTGGAGGCTGGGCGACTCTCTTTGCGTTGGCCCTCTTACTCTGGCCTCTAGGCTCTGCTTTGTCTTGAGGAAAAGCCTTCGCGCTACGCCGGGGCTGGGAACGGCCTTGGTTTTGGCAGCACCGTGTAGTGCACTATTTATGTCCTCTGAGACTGTTTCCTCAGGGGTGTTGAGCTTAGGGAAGCTGATCACACGGTCATCGTGCAGATGGTTCAGATGAGTTAGAGGAGCTTCGATAAGTGGTTGCTGTAGTGATCGTACATGTGTATCATCTTGCAAGAATGGGTTAGCAGCAAAGGCGGGTTCATTTCGAGAAGCGGGCGCAGGCGATGTTGGTCCAAAAGATCTGACAAGAGGTAGATGGACGGACGAGCTGTCTATATCGCCAGTGGAGAAGGCGGAGCGAGAGTTACACCGCCAGAGTCTAGACGGGGCGCTGCTTCGTGGCAAAGTCCCAATTTGACGTTCCGCCTAGAAGCCGTCAGGATACCAGACCCATTCATATCCATCGCGAGGGGGACGAGGCGGATCGACGTCGTGGACCGGAAGAGGTGACGTGAGCTGCGCGGTGCTGATCGCAGAGGTGGCTGAGAACGGCTGGATGGCTTGGGCGTCGGGTCGTTGTGATTGCTCGCCAATGGCGAGGGCAGACTGAGTAGGCGCTTTCGGGACTTGGTGGAATGGCGGCTCGAGACCAGGCCCGACTACGGTCGGCGAGGAGCAAGAAGATGAGAACAGTGGCCTGTCTCTAAGCATGTCATAGGCCGCGTAAGGAGTTTCGAGTACCGGCGTTAAGGAACGTCGTGTCGGGTGGAAAGAAAATACTGACTATGCGAGCAGAGGACCTCAACATATAGAAAAACAGAGAAAAGGGGCGGGAACAGAGGTTCGCGATCTTGTATAGGGTTTCGTGAACATGGGAAAAGGAGTCGTACAGGCACCCGAGTTCAAACATTTGTCAATATCTTCAGGCACTCGAAATCCTTGAACGTGGGAAGGGGGCCAGGACAGACGCCTGGTCTTGCCTTCCCAGCCACTATCCTGCGTCAACCAAGGACTGAACTGGAAGGAAGGAAGGTTGCTGTTGAGCGAGGTCTACCGTCAGTGTCATCAGTGTGCCAGGAATGCCTGAAAGCATCACGTCCGAGTTATGGTACCATTTATGTAGTAAAAGATGATATAATTGTCGTCCAACTTTTCGCTGTGGATTATGATGCCAAGCCCAAGCCGATTCCATGCGCCAAACGCCGTTCATCATGTCGTCCTTTCTAAAGCCGCCTCCCCGCCGGCACGCCTAATCAATCATCATGGTATCATCGCCGTCCAAGCCCACTGTCGGCGCCTCCAAGGGGACACCTCGCCCACGCCCAACAAGCAACTCCCGCCTGACCTCAGGTCCGATGGCGGAGTGTCCGTGGCTCAACAACAGGTCCAAGAGCGCCTCGCGCTGATCCTCGGTGATGTCCCCCTTGTACCGTTGAGCGAAAGCCAGCAAGCTCTGATGCCAAATGACGGGCAACTTGCTCCTCGTGTTCTCTGCCACTCCCGCCATTGGTTCGCTGCCTGCCTGTACACTCGCCGGATTGATGCTGCGGAAGCGCATAAAGTGAAAGACGAGGGCGTCAATGACCTGGTATGGAAGGGCGTACTTCTTCTCCAGCAGGGTCTTGATGAAAATGTTGGTCGCGCCACCACCCTCGGTACCCTGCGAAGCCTCCTGGGCGGCAATCTCGCAAAGACCCTTCAGCGCCGCCGCGGACTGGAGCACGGGAACCGAGACCCTGGCAAGGACAGCGGAAATGATGTGTGCTTCGCGCAGTGTGCACGACCCACTGCTCACAAGCGGGAACAGGAAGCCTTTGAAGAACGCAGCTGGCTTGTACAGCGCCTTTTTGAGAGAGTTGAAGAGATGCACGTTGAGCTTCTTGTTCTCGTAAATGTCCTCTCGCACCTTTTCGAGGACAATCATCTCGAGGAATCTTTGGCAAATGGCTGGCTTGCTCGAGGCGAAAATCCGTGTCGCTTGGAATGTGGCATTCGGTGTCCATTTCTCGGGTTGGGTAACGAAGATGATATCTTCCCAATGAGGCACAGTTGGGAGAATCTTAAAGGGTTTCGGAAGAGGACCTGACTTGTAGCGCGCGAGGATCTCACCAATTCTGCTCTCGTCAGCTGTTTCGATCTTACTGTTTGAAGAGGGAGAGCCCTTACTTGGTGTACGCCTCGACAACCTTGGGCGGCAGCTCGTAGTCCTCCTCTGGGATGCCTGCTGCTTTCCTCGCCTCAGTGGCCTCGTGGGCCGCGATCTTTTCCAGAATCAGATCAGCCAGATTGACAGGCTCCTCGTGCTCTTCCTCCCCTGAGGGTTTCTGGTCCCATCCGTGTTTAAGCAAGTCATCAGCCTCCTCATCGGGCATGAACTTTCGGTATGTCGCCAGATCCTCGGGATCCACCTCGATCTCCTCGACTTCCTCATCATCCTGATCGGCCCATGCCGCATCGTCGTCCTCGTCGCCATAGACCTGCTCCTCTTCGAATCGAGAGTCGTATCCAAAGCTGTCCGCACCGGCTGGCGCTTGCGATTTCGGTCGCGAAGCATCCTCTTCCTCCGCCAGCTCTCTGCCTATGCGCAGAATGTTCTTGGATGCTTTCGAGTCGACAAAGCTCTCGTCTTCGTTGTCGGCGCGAGACTTGCGCTTGCCAGGCTTGGTGCGCAGGACGCCGGTGGCAACAATGTCATCTTCGAGCGGGTTGTGGCGACGGGCATCGCGGCCCTTTGGGGTAGTTGCCTTGGGCATCGTGAACGAGTGCAGAATTGAGCAATTGGACAAGATGATGATTTCAGCGACGGCGAACTTGGAGCAGCATCTTGGAGTTGCCTGGGAATTTCAAAATTTTGTGGCTTATCGATAGAACTAGACCCCTCTTTCCATATCAGGACTAGTGCTAGAATGGGGAAGACGACCTTGAGGGCCGTGATTCCAAGTGCCTAAGTTTTGGCAGCCTTGAATTTAATAAACCCGCGCATGTTGGCGATACCGCGAGAAGGAGTTACACATTCGATTCTTGGAGGTACCGCTGGCACAAAGCAAGCCGGGTGACTGTCGCGTGGGGTGATGGACTCATGAAGCTACTCAAGTATCCCGGCGGCGGTTGACTCATCGGCCTGGAAGTGATGGGCTCACCGACTGGAGCGCTGAGAGAAGTGTTCCATTGTATAAGGCTGTAGGAACACCAATGCCAAACTTCGACATGATCTTAATAAACAAATGCGACTGAATTTTGGGGCTGCCCCTGATTTACGAATCTTCCAGTCAAGCTACCTATGACGCTGGGTAGCCCACCTCAAGGACCCCTGGAAAAATTCCGACCCCACGTCGACGTCAAAGTGCCCCTCCAAGAATTTCGTCTCACTGAGACTCAATTTCTTACAAGACATTTCACAACACATATACAGTCTCACAATGCCGACAGAACTCGAAGAGGTACAGCAAAGACATCTCATACCCCACGGCGGGTCCCACCTTGGTCAACTCGACTAACACCATTCAAGCTCGTGGGCTTCATCGCCAGTCCAAACCCGCAGATCCGCAAACTCGCTGTTGAGAACCTGGTGCCATATTCAACATCGGATCCAAGCATATTCAAAGCCAATGACAACATCCCGATACGAAATCTGAGAGTCCTTGTCCGGGACCATCCCGTATGTTCAGTTCCTTGAGAATGAAAAGGGGGGATGAGACACAGAACAAGGAGACGCTGATGGTGAATCACAGAAAATCGCAGAACATGCCTTGACCATGCTGATCAACCTTTCCGGCGAGGATGCCGTGCAAGAGATGCTGGCCACGGATGAGAAATTCCTTGAACTTCTGTTTCAAAAAATAGTCGTATGTGACAACTCCTGGCCCCTGATGTACTATATACATGCTGATGCAGCGTTCCCCCAGAACGCAGAGGAACCCAACGCCAATCTCTTGGCCATGCTCCTCGCCAACCTCACCAAGAGCGCAGCCCTCGCCAGTATCGACACAAAGAAGCAGCCCTCGCCAGAAGACCTCTCCAAGAGCCACTTCATCCTGGACCAGCTCATGGATCTCTTCGTCAAGGGCCAGGACGGGACATACAACAAGCACGCCGACTACGACTACCTGGCCTACTGCTTCGCCGACCTGGCCAAGCACGAGTCGATACGCAAGTACTTTCTCACCAAGCAAGAGTACGACGACGTCGTGCCGCTCAGCAAACTCCTCGTATTCACAGAGCACAAGAGCGAGATTCGACGAAAGGGCGTCGCCAGCACCATCAAGAACGTGGCCTTTGAGGTCCATGCGCATCCCGAGCTCATGTCCGACAGCGAGATTGGTATCCTGACATATGTCTTGCTGCCCATCATGGGCAGCGAGGAGTATGATGTCGATGAGTCGATGGACATGCTGCCGGATCTGCAGCTGCTGCCGCCCGACAAGAAGCGGGAACCCGACAACACCATCATTGTCACGCATCTCGATACACTCATGCTTCTGACTACGACGAGAAAAGGGCGAGAACTGATGCGCGAAGTCAAGGTGTACCCCATTGTGAGGGAGACTCACGCCCGTGTGCAGGATGCCGATGTGAAGGAGGCGTGTGACCGTCTGGTACAGGTCTTGATGCGTGACGAGGAAGGCGAGGGTGAAGAAACGGAGAGGAAGATTCAAGAAGTTGTGGATGAGGAAGACGAGATCGTTGAGGTATAGATCTGAATATGACCCAACGCCAAAGACCAGAAAGAAAACATATCCATGACCAACGCTACCCAGTACAATATCTGGGAAAAGATTCCACCAAACTCCTTCATTTTGACGTCCAGCCGCATTAGTTATTTGTCCTTGCCTAGATCATCCTCGTTTTCACGGAAAACGCTTTTTCGCAGAGGACTGACCATTGCCGTCCTCGCGCCAATGTAATCATCTCCGGGTGCATCGCCAGCCGTGGGAGGTGATATGGGACTCAGTTGATCGCTGACACGCCTCTCGCCAGGACTGGGCCGCGACTCGTAGCCTTCCATCGCTTCAGACATGGAGCGCATGTGCTGATGCTGGCCAAAGCTCGCTTGTTGTCCCGGCTCGGGCGACACTGGGATGGCCGGCGACTCGAGGTCGCCCGCGGACGACCGCGATAAGGAACTGGCACCGCTAAAGTTGGTCGTGTTGAAGGAGGACTGTGACAGCGTGCGCTGTTGGGATGCCGTGCCAGCCCCAGCGACGCGTGAGTGCTTCGTGATCACCTCGCTGTGGGACAGTCCTGTGCCCGAGAGCTCGGCAGGCGGCGAAGTGTCGTCCAGCTCGGCGATGGGTGTACCCGCGGCCTCGACGGTCGTCGGGGGCGGCGAGTGCATTGGATGCGACGCGGCAGGCACAGCCTTGACGTCCATCACGTCGGGGCTTAGGTGCGTATAGTCGGATGTGGTCGCCGTCGGCGCCTTGTCCGTAGGTTGGCCCTTGATCCACGACATGATGCGATTGCCAGGATCCTCTGTGCCGTAGTCGCTGGAAGGGCTAGTGAACATCCCCCGACGGCGCAACAAGCACCACCCGACGAGGAGTCCCGTGATAGCCATCAAGCCCAGAACAACACCTAGCACGGGGGCGACCCAGCTAGGCAGGCCGCCACTACCACCACCTCCGCCGTCATCCTCTCCGTCATTTGGTAGTTCAGGCCGGCCGGTCTGTTCGGATTCAGCTGCATACGGCCCCCAGGTCGAGATCTTGGACATGTCGTATGTCTTGGAGAAGATACTCTGGAGCCCATCATCGTCCCAGCCCGAGGGCTCAGGGGTAGTTATCGTGGCTCCGCCAGTCGCATCGCCACCGATTGTGTCCCGAACCTTCTCAGGAACGCCGTAAGCACCGTACTCATCTGGGTGGTACGAATCCATCCATTCGCCGCTCGTGAGGTTGAACATGACAATGGGACCATCTTTGAGGCACGAGATGGAGGTGCCAGCCTTGGCAGTCTCACCGCCGATAATCATCATCTGGTCATCGTATGGTTTGAAGCACTTGTGCCCAGCTCGAGAATGGATATCCTCGCCCTTGTTCAACTGCGTCCAGGTGAAGGAGGGCAGAGACAAGACCCAAACGTCATCGTAAAAGGGCTCCCGAGGATGCAGACCGTCGTTGCCCCCATAGTAGTAGATGTTGTAACTGGAAGAGTCCTGCGCGACAGCAACCACTGCGCAGCCCCGGGCACGTGTGCCGGGGCCGTTTTCTGTGGTCTGCTTGTACCAATCGCCGCCCGCAACGTCATAAATGTCAATCGTCTCCATGAACTTGGGGCTTTCGTCTTTCTGTTATCATCAATGTCAGTGGTAGTCATCACCTCTCAAACCGAAACACTCACACTGGCCTCCTCGTCATCCGACTTTTGCGTCAAGCTGGCCCAGTATGGTTGAGTGGCACCTCCAAGGACGACCAAGATACCCTGCTCGCCAACGGGCACCCAGACAGCTTCCGCGTTTGAGCGTCCTTTAACACCACCAGAAAGGGAGCTGTTGGACCACTCTAAGGAAGTTTGGACTTTCATATCAACTTCAATCAGTCTATCGGATGTTTCTCTGGCGAGTTCTGCTTCATCTATGTTCGGGTTGACCCAGATATCGGTGTGGTTCTCCGTCGTCAAGCCTGAGAAGTACCACGCCTTGTTCTCCGAGGGGGCACTGACGGCCGCGCCGTAGGCAACGTAGCGGGTGACATTGTTGTTGAGCTTGGGCTCGTCAAAGCCACGCTGCCACGCAGGCTTGTCCGGCCCGTATTGGTACACCTGATAACCGAGAATGTCGTCTTCCTCGGGCGCATCGTATTGCTCAGGAATGACAAGGACAGCGCCTCCGTACATGTAGAACTGGTAGTCATTCGCCAACATGCCGCCGTCCACGGTGTTCGGTGCGCGGTTGGCATTGCCAGATCCACCTCGAGCCTTTGAGATGGTATTTTTCAATAAGATGCCCGTCGTATTGTCCTTTGCCTCGAAGGAATCGCTGAGATTGTACGTCAAGATCTGGCCTTGGAAGTTGCCCGTATCGGATGCGGGATCATATCGGCCATCGGCCAGGCCGCGCGACCACCATATTTCTCCGCCGTCCAGGTAGACGGTGTCACGAACAAGGGCAGCTGCAATACATGAGTTCGCGACGAAAAGAGGTACAAGGGTCAAAGCATACCTCGTGGTAACGTCCATATGCAGATACTGGTGTTGACCTGGTCCTCTGCCCACCCAGTCCACTGTGCGCTGGCGCCGGCCGCAAGCGCAGCAAAAGTGTAGGTCTTGATGCGCATTGCTTTCAAAAAGAGAGTAAAGAAATTCTCCGAGGCAGGATATAAAGATCAGTATCCGCAACGGCAGCAACAGTGCATGCTGCTGGAACAAAAGCCGTGATACTCAGCGAGTCTGGGCTACACTTTGCGGATGGTTGGCGGCTTAGCAACCACGCCGGCTGATGCTGACAGTCAAACGATACGGCAATGTGTTAGCAGCGTGTCGTCCGCTGACAGTCACCAGCAGAGGGCAATACTAGTGCAATGGCCGCCAGAGCGTCCGTGTGACGGATGGCTCCAAGTCGTCTTGCAGCGACTTATGAGTGAGTGCACAATGCGACCCGTTCGAGACTCACTCACACCTCTCGATATCAGAGTGACACTCGCCACAAGAGGGGCGACAAAAAGCTTTACGGCGTTGGCCGATGTACATAAAGCTGGTCCGGCGGGAGGAGAACAGCCGCGGTGGATGCGACCACCACATGCAATAATTAGATGAGGCTGTGGTTTCCTCAACTCACGCATGCACGCACCTCGTACATCCAGCAGCCCAGCCAGGATCTCGGCAGAAATACTTGTGTGCAGCCCGTGCACACTGCACGCAGCGCTCGGGCACTGGCAATCCAGACGCAGCTGTCGGGACGCATTGGGAGCTGCAAGCACATTGCAACGCCTTTGCCGCAAAAGGGCCTACTGATTTCTCAAAGACGGAACCTCGGAATTGCCAGCATCCTCGATGGGTCTTTTGCCTCCCCAAGCAGCGATGGTGCTGACCTCAGCGCGAAAGATATGTCGGTCGATGCATGAACAGGGATGGTTGCTCACATCCAGAAAGAATTAATTAGGTCACTAGACCCAGACCAGCAATGATGGGGCGCGCGGGCCGCCTTTTGGCTCGACATGAAAGTGGTCGCCAAAAGCCATTGTGGTTGCGTTCGAGAAGAAGGCTTAATAGACAAGAGGGTGTCGTGGCGGAGCCTCGCCGCGACCCAATCTTGGAGGAGACGGAATGATCCTCGACCAGCAGGCCGTCGATTCGCCAGTGAGGAATTGGTTTCGATTGCTTTTCGGACTTGCTTGAGCAGCGAGGCGGCCGGCGGCCAGGTTCTCTCCATGCTTGCAGATGCAACCCCGAGTGATCGTCGGTCTTGATGCATGACTGTGCTGGCATTTATTTGTACGTGCGTAGATGGGCCGGTCATGCCAACCATAGCCAGGGGTGTTGTTCTGTACACCATGTCCTATCTGTACCATGCTCCGAGAGTGAGTACGAACAGGCTAAGTTAGCTTGCCGTTGTGCATTGCGTGTACTCGTGCACCTATGTAAGATGCGGCGTTGGTCACCGATTCACCCGTCGTCACGCTGGAGGGACATGCTCCCCCCGCTGGCGCAGGCATGCATGTGGAATTGTGTCGACGTACGGATACTCCTGTTCTTCTCACTTATTAGCCATTTCGCATAGCCAACTTCCAAGCCCTTCACAGACGTATTTGTCGAGCCTCTGAAAGGATAGGCACGTAACGCGAAGTCCTCGTAGCATGTTAGCATAAGGTTGGTCTTGGCGTGGCAGCATGGCGTTTTTGTTTCCGCCATGTTTCCATTGTTTCCTTCCCCTCACGAGGTCGGAGGCGGGGGGCGTCCCGTAGCCTCGTAGGGCAGACCGCAGGCAGGGGGGAGTTGAGAAGTTGAGAAGCAGAGCTGATTGAGTACTGGTAGTTGAAGGCCACTGTCCGCCTACGAGCAATCTTTCGGTGTTGGATTGCCTGCTCTCTTGCTGCCCTGGTGTCCGCAAATTGGTCAGTAACGCGATGAAGGAAGATCGGGCTGCTCCTTCCACCAGAGCGCAGGCCGTGTTGCTGTGCCTGCCAGTGTGCGTGTGCAGCCCGAGGCCCTGAGCCGTGCGGAACTTGGAGGGCGATCCGTCCAATCAGTGAATCCTCCATACTATTCTCACAGGCTCCACTCGCATATTTGCCAGTGCCTGAGCTCCAGTGAGCTGCAGGCAACAGTATCTCTTCACTCACCTCCACCACCGCAACAACCGACATCCGGGTCCGTGAGCCACACACATCAATACATTTAATCTGCTGCGCCGTACACGCACCTTGCCCGACAGCCTCGCCCACGATCGAGACGAAAACGAGCATCGTAGTTCTTGACTCACTCCTGAGTCTTGGGCGAAAATCGTGCAGAGCATGCTATTATGACCAGACCTCACCTGCCCGGCAGGGCTGACCATTGTGATCGCTACCCCATCCTGAAGTGTCTACAGTTGGACAGTTCTAAACCGTCCTTCAATACGCGACACGGTAGTACCGAGTGTTACGTTGCGTATCCGGTGCCGGGAAAACCTGCTCTGGGCTAGAACTCCGGACTCACTCTTGAACGGGTTCAGGTCGTCTTATGGCACGATGCCTTGCCATTGCCAGACTCTGGCTTGCGAAAAGCCTTATGCTTCCTCCGAGGTAAGCCAAATGCGGGACTGCTCCATCATGTTTGTTACCAGAGCGAGGTACTCATGGCCACTTTGATACCCCTGCTCTGCCCCCTCTCCGCTCCCCTGTCCCTGGGCGACGGCTACAGATCGTGGCTGAGAAGTACCTTGCTTTGGTGGCTGCTGCTCCCATACCATTGCGTCGCTGTTCCTTGGCATCAGATACTTGCCCGTCCCGGACCTCTCCTCCTTCGAGCTGACAGCCTGGCCTTGTGTCCTTCGAGGTCTGACAGACAATTCGAGACAACAGATGAGTAAGACTACTACGTCTACCACTTGCTGTACGAGGGCCCTGATTACCCAAAAGATCCTTGCTCCGTTCATCTCGCCGTGGTTGCTGACTGCTTGCCCTTTTCTGACGACTTGTCTGGCCGCGGTCCTTACCGTCTACGACCCAAAATGGACCCCATGTCGAGGTCACGTCGTATCCATGTCCAAATGAGCGGCGATGCTTGCCTGCATGTCGTGCCGGGATGCAGAGGCGAAGCCTTCTTGTCGTTGCCATGCCGAGCCCTACGTCTGGGGGCTTATGTTGCGCACTTTCCTTGCTACTGCTGCTCCTCCACCTAAATAGATGCGCGGTCCCTTGTATGCCTGACTTTGGCTCAATACCTAAGTACGCAGCGGCTCTTCTCTGTTCCTCCTAACCCGTTGCCTCCCTCGCTTGCTGCCGAGCTGCTAGCCACAAGTCTCCCGCAGTTGACCTCGAATCGTGACGAGCGCATTGTCTCTCACAATTGACAATAGCCAGCACATCGACTGAGCCCGGAGCTGCATTAGCACCTTTACTCGAGAGCCTTGCCGTCTGTCACTACGGTACAAAGGGTCGTCGTGTGCGGTGGTGGCTTGCTCAATAGGCCGCAACAAGCCTCTGGAGCTTGGACCGCCAACTGTGAACACAGCCTGTTGGTTCCAATCCAACCGAGTTGCGCCTTCATTAAAACATTGCACGAAGAGGAGCACGGTCACATACATCACACATTGAAGAACCCTCAGCCGGGGCCTGCCAGATTCTCCATAGGGCCACAAAGGTACGTAGGCTCGCAGCCTCGTTTGCGTCGCGCAAACATCCCCCTTTTATCTTTCAACATATCAGACCAGCGTCTGTCTCGTCCACATGATATTAACCTGCTGTTATCTCTAGCCCGGTGACTCCGACTCTCCTTCTCATTCGTGTACTTGGCACGGATCCTGGCAATACACTCGCTTCTTCAACCAGAATGCGCGCTGCGTACATACTCAGCGCCTTGGGCGCTTTCGCTGGGATCGCACTCGCGCAATCACCAGTAACACCAGCGCCCGAGCAGGCCACTGCGGCTACAGGTGCTGGTGAATACAGAGCTTATTCGATCAATGGCGTCGGTGAGCTCGAGGCCGGTGACCCGGCGATTCAGGCATGCACGTATATGTGCACTGTAATTATAACAAGCGAAATAACCGTCATTGTAAGTAAAATGACCTGAGGGAATGGGCTTTGAGAAGACTTACTGATGGAAATGCTGGCAGAGCTACATCGACGTCCCAGGCCCCACGGTCACTACCTCTGGTGACCCTGTCACCGTCACCTCCACCGTCACTGCCACTGCCACGCCAACAGTTGAAGAAGTCACCGTTACTGTCACTTCCACTTCCACTACCACTGCCACCAACGCCGACTGCACCACTCAGAGTCTTGAATGGACCACTGTCTCTGTTGTTGAGACGGCAACGCAGACCTACACGGTCTCCTACCCGATCGTCACAAGCACCTATGTTGAGTGCGTCGAGCCAGGGACTGGATATCCGACCGATGGCTACCCCGAGCCTGAGCCTGAGCCCACGCCGACATATGGCAGCGAAGCAGACGGAGAACTTGAGCAACGCCAGTGCGACTACTGTGAGCCTCCGCCGCCCACTTGTGGCTATATCACCGTCACGGATTGGCAGACAACCATCTTCACCACAATCGAGACTGTCATCTCCGGTTCTGCGACCACTGTGACGGTGCCAACGACGATCGCGACAACCATTCCCACTACCATCATTGGAACCGAGTTTATCACTCGCACCGCGCCTACAACCATCTGGGAGGAGGTCACGACGACAACAACCTCGACCGTCACCACAGAGATCCCTGTCACCATTACCGAAGACAACACCGTCGTCACCACGACCACCACGACCGAGTATGAGACAGTGGTTAGCACAGTTAGCAGTTACCCTGTGACTTCGTGGATCACCGACGTGATTACCGATGTTGTCACAGAAACCCTGCCTGGTGAGACCATTACCGGCCCTGGCGCGACAATCACTCAGCCTGGGCCAACGGTCACGGTCCCTCCGGAGACTATTACGCTCCCCGGCGAGGTGATCACTCTGCCCGGCACAACTACGACCGTCACTGTCACGGAGAACGGCGAGACCATCACTACCACAATCGTCACACCCCCTGAGACCATCACCCAACCCGGTGAGGTCATTACGGTGACACCAATCTTCGAGGTGACGCTTTGTCCCACCCCGACGGGTGCGTCGGCGCCCCTGAGCACGGACAGCGAGGATACTTTTGGCTGTGCGCCCGGTTACGTCTGTAACCCTGCCAAGCCCGCTGGCTGCAACTTCTGGCCCGGCCTGCCGTCGCCCGACTACCTGTGCAAACCTGAGGAGTGTATAATCGCACCCCCGTTCCCCAACGTGACCTGGGAAGAGGGCGAGACCAGCTACTACCCTCCCACCTACGGCTACTTTGATCTGAACCCCGAGGCGTTCGGGTTGTCGTTTGACATCTTCGAGTACGAGGTGTATGAAGAGGTCAAGGAGAGCACGACGGTTACCGTCACCACCGGCAACTGGGAGTCGCAGGCGAGTTTGAGCGAATGGCCACTCCCTACCACGACGACGACCACCAGCGCCACCCCTGAGCCTTACCGTCTGGTTCGTCGCACGCTCAACAAGCGTGACGTGGACACTCCGGCCGTCTGCTTCGCCCTCTGCAACAATGCTATGAAAATTGCCCTATCGCTCGGAAAGTCTGATGACCTCTGCGAGGACGATTCTTCCTTCCTCAATGCCTACAACGTCTGCCAGGTCTGCGTCGTGGAGAATGGCGACGAGACCAAGGACCCCGCTCGTGAATACATCGTGCCCGAGTTCAAGCAATTCCTTGACCACTGCGCGGGCGGCGATGCCGAGCCCACGGAGACCTTTGTCCCACCTCCCGAGTCGGCTGTCACCAGCGAGCCAGAGGTCAGCACCACCAGCCAGGACGAGGTAAGCTCGGGTACCTTTACGCCCATTGAGCCTACCACGACGGTCATTACCACCATCATCTCCACGTCCACGTCTACGTCCACCTCCACCGCCGAGGAGACTTCCACGACTGAGTCCTCCAGTGAAGAGCCTGCGTCGACCACCATCATCGTCGAACCTACGACCACCGAGCCAGTTCCCACCACTATCCCCGATGAAGTGACGGAGACCACCACTGTCGAGGAATCGGCTACGTTGACCAGCCAGGAGCCCGACACGCCCAACACCAGCTTGACATCGTCCGATGAAAGCAGCTACCCCGGAGTCTCGAGCACCGACGAGGAAGTCACTGCTACCGCTACCGACGAGCCCGCCGACACCCAGACCTCAGTCATCCTCGCTCCCACTGATCTGCCCGAGGGGATCACCACCATCGAGGGCGGAACCCCCATTTCCATCACCACCGTCGATGGAACGCCCATCTCGATTCCTGTCGTGATCACCACCCAGCATGGCACCCCAGTCGCTGTCCCCGTGTCCCTGACCACAACTGACGGGACGGTGATGCCCGTGCCCCTCCCCACGGACGACGATACCCCCGAGGACGGCAACGATGGGGAGCCTGTGCCCGGCGATGACTCGGACGACGGCGACGTCTCCACGCCCGTCTACACCATGTCGGGCACCCACTCCATCCCCGTGGTTCCCGAGCCCACGGGCGGCGACGAGCCGACTCCCACCCCGATCCCCGGCGCAGCTGCAACAACCGGTCGTGGCGCGCCCATGTTGACTCTGGCTGCCGTTGTCCTCACCTTCTTCTTCGTCTAAGCTTCTCCTTTTCTAGAAAGGGAATGTCTGGTTTTAACGTATATACGAGACCCATTTATACATTCACGTCAATCTTTACGGTGGAAAAAACGATACAAGATCTTCTTCACATAGCGGCGCGGGAAAGGAAGAAAAGGGGCGCATACGGAAACCCCTTTTTTTCTGTTTGGACACAAATGATACCCTGGTTTTTAACTTTACGCTCTTTATGGGAAATGGCACGCATGGTTGGCTTGGGGGTTTGGATTTGGGATGCGCCAATCTCACACACATAGATTCGATGGCGAGCATAATAATTTGGACAATGAGAGGGAGCTGTGATAGCGCTTGAATGCAGAATGATTGACAAGTACATCCTCATGTTCTAACACATCGTTCGTGTACTTTCACTTGAGAGGGAGTAGCATAGACAGACAGGCACATGGCAATTCCGTTCATCAAAACCATCGTATCATTGACAAAGACACCCGTAACGCCTCATTAGCCCAAACGGTCATTATACCAACTCTATTCCACCTCAATGTTCTCGAGCACGTTCATTGCGCGCCCACCTTCGCTCTCAAAGCGGCTCACCATCTTCTCACACTGGCCCTTGAGCATGTCCTCCGCCAGGCTGGCATTGTAGTGGACCCATTCCTCCACCGTCATGCCCTTCTCCTTCGCCGTCAACTCGCCGCCTTTGCGCAGGAGGCGATCGACCGTGTTCTCGTCTGGGCGAGCACTGCCCTTGAGAGGCGACTCGAGGACAGCATCGAGATCGACGGCCTTCCAGGGCGTCTTGCTTTGCAGGTTGGACAAGATGTTTCGCTTGGATGGGGAGAGACGCGTCGGTGTGGCTGCCACGGGCGCCAGCGCAACGCGCTGGGTGGTGACGCTGCCCGTAGGTCTCGAGCTGGGTGGCTGGTTTTCTGCATCAGACGACTGTAGTGATTGGGAGGGAGATAGGCCGGCCTGACGCGCCGACGTAGCACTGAGGCCTGGCGTCGACGGTGGATGGGCTGCCTGCCTGCCTGGCGGAGATGATGGTATAGCGACTGCCTCCTGAGTAGGCGGCAGGTCCGGCTCGTCCTCCAGTATCTCCAAATCGTCGTCTCGTGACTGATCAACTTGCCTCGTCTCAGCGTCCATGGCCTCCTGTTGGAGTTGAGCCTCCGCCTCCTCAGGCTTGCTTTCAATGGATGACTTCTTGGGTGGTCTTCCACGCCCGCGTTTGGGTGCTTGCTCCGCCGGCTGAGGCTGAAGCTGTGAGCTGGCAACGGCAGATGCTTCCTGAACTGCTTTGGACGGACGGCCTCGGCCGCGCTTCGCAGGCGCCGGGGCTTCCACCGGCGTAACATGCTCGACCTTGTGCGCATCAGCCTCGATTGGCTCCTCTCGGGCCTCGGTCGACGCTTTCGATGGTCGACCACGACCCTTCTTGGCTGGCTTTTGTACTGGCTCGACTACCACGACCGAATCATCTGCCGGCTCAATGCTCTCGACGAGGGCTTGAGCTCCGAGGGAGGCTTTCGAGGGTCGACCACGGGGGCGCTTGGCTGGCTGCGGTGCCGCCGAAGGGGGGTCAAGAGATTCGGCCTCATCACTGGTTGCTTCCTGAGCAGGCTCGGGGGCTGTTGCAGCCTTCTTCGAGAGCTTCTTCTTGATGTTGGCAGTGGGTTCAGCAACAGGCTCCGGATCTCCGATCGGCACGTCCACAAACTCCACTGATTTTTGTGATGCAAGCGATGCCTTTGAGGGCCGACCACGAGGCTTCTTCTTGACCACAGGCTCTTCTACAACCTCTTCGGCTGTGACCGATTTCCGAGAGGCGATGGAGTGGAATGATGATCGCCCATAAGATTCTTCCTCAATCTCCACCTCTGTGTTCTTGACCACGGTGTCTGTGCTGCCAATACTCTCGTTTCTCCCGCCAGGAACCTCGACCTCTTGTGGTTCGAGTTCAGGCTCAAGCTCAGGTTCGTGCTCGGGTTCTGGTTCGGGCTCTTCTGCAACAGGTACTGCAGCAATCTTTGCCTTTTTCGCTTTGGTCTGTTTTGATGCCTTCCGGGTGCCCGCCTTGCGACCTTTCTTAGGAACCGTCAGCTGCTCCGGCTCCTCTGACGCATCCGGTTCCCGATCCAAATCAGGCTCGGCACGGGGCGGGATATTAGACTCGACCGGTTCGACTTCCATCTCGTTGCGCAGGGCTTCCAGCTCGGCGTCGACCTCTGCTTCTTGAAGCTCCTCTGGTGGTGAAGGATCAAACATGGCATAGTCGGCAGATTTTTCTTGCCCCGGTGCCTTGGCCTTGTTGGACTTTGCCTTGGCCTTCCTCCTCTCCGAATCCGAGTCGGCGGTAATATCATCATCATCAGTCAGAGGGCGCTCAAGGTCGGCCTCAAGCTGCCTCTCAATTTCGTCATCGTCGGGAAACATCGCCGGAGCCTCTTGGGCAGGAGGCTCCGCTACCGGCTGGGGTTTCGACTGTGAAGCCTTCCGTGACTTCGCTGCAGATGCGCGTCCCTTCTTGGCCGTAGACTTTTTCTTGAGCGCTGGCGCCGGTACGTCCGTCATCTGCGAGTCGTCCGTCGCTTCAGCAACAGAGCTGTCGACGGCCACGCTCCCACTCGTCGTGGTAGCTCTCTTCTTCCGCGCGGGCGCTTCCGAGACTACAGTCAAGACCGACTCGTTCACAGCTTCACTGCCACGCTTCTTCCCGCGAGTGGCCTTTTTGGGGGGTGGAGCTTCTGGCGTTACTTCTCGATCCGCCTCGAGCTGCACCTCTTCGAATTGCACCTGTTCTTCTGGTTCCGGCGTAGGTTCCTTCTTGGCTTTGCTCTTCTTCCCCTTGGCCGTTGCCGCCGCCTTGGGCGCACGGCCTTTCTTTGTAGCCATTGTAGACGTCGTCGATAGCACAGTGTCGTTACCAACTGCCGTGGCAAATGTCGTTTCGGCCAGTGAAGGCGCCTCAGAGGTAAAGGTCGCGATGGATTGCGTCGAGAGCCGGGACACCTTGGATCCTCGGGCAGTCTTTGCACGAGAGGCCTTTGGCTTGGGCAGTGCCGACAAGGCAAAGAAGGGGCAGTGTGGGGATCGGTTGTAGTGCTCGTCACTGCCATTGTCAGCATATTCGCATGTCTAAGCAGCATGGAGGGAAACCTACTATGGTTTGTCGTTCTGTTCCCAGCCGTCAAGCCCGAGACCACAGTACGTGCATGTCGTGTTGTCATTCGCTTCAGGCGTGGGTGTGTATTTCCAACCAGCATCAACAAGCTGTGCGCCAACCTCCGTCAGCAAGCGTTATCACGGTCAGTCGAGGCAAGAACAACTCACCTGCTTCGTCTTGCACTTCCAACCCCTCTTCCCATCGTGTGGCCACCGCCCAGCAAATGTCGCTTTTCGAGCCTCTACCATGTCCTTCTCTGCAGGGTGCACTTGCGCGAATCCCTCCACCTCGCTTTCTACCGCTGCGCATATCGCCCAGCCGCACGACGTGGAGTGCTTCAGATGCTCAATGAGAGGATCATCGCCCTCCTCCCAGCCATCCATGGACTTGTGGCAGAGGTAGCATGCGACATTGTCGGGGTTTTCAGGCCATGGTTGGAAGAAGAATCCAGCGCGAGCGAGCTGATATTGTCAGTACCGCATCGAGTGGAAAGGACAATTCAGCGTAGCGGCCTACCTGTTCTGGGTCGATCTTCTTATGAGGCCAGTTCAACGTCCGCGCGCCCTTGGCTGTCGAGCCGCGCTTCTTGGTCTTCTGAAAGGAGGCCAGACGGCCTTCAAAGGTGAAGTACAGGTCGTCCGTCGGTTCGACCTCCATATTGAGCTCTCCCAGGCAGTTCCTGTCCGTTTGCGCAAAGTTTTGCGTAAGGTGTTGGGTTCGTGTCGCGTAAAGGTGATGTCGTAAGTCGTGATTGCGCGACGCGCGTGGAGTAAGCGCGTTCGTTTGACGAAGAAGATGGAGATGCGAAAGCAAGTGCGCCAGCTGTAGGGCGTAATAACAAAGTACAGTTCAACCAGAAAGAAGCACAGTAAGAGCCACGATCCCACTACTACAAATGCAAATGTTAAAAGTCCAAAAAGTGCCGGATGTCGAACGAAGTTGGAGACACGAGGTGCTATAGTGGTGGTGGTGTCGCGGTGGCCGGGGATTTGATGGGTGGAGTCGCGTTTGTTTACTTGGAATAAGTGGGGTCATCTGGGTCATGTCGACCGCCTTGATCCATCGACTGGTGAGAACTGAGAACTTGAGGCACAGTACGTCGCAGATGCATTGAACAAAGTTTCTGCTGCTCTCCGCTCCGGTTCCATTCGTAGAGTCAGAAGCTTTCAAGTTGAATGTTGTCAATGTCGTTGCCTTGATCTGCTCGCACCGCTCTGGCCTCTCACAGATTGTCTGGAGAACGTTCAAAGCACTGACCAGGAAGACATTCGCTCACCAGAAGATGCTTTGAGTGATTTGCCAGCATCGCTAAAAGAGTGTGCTAACTACAGCTTTCCAGCGGCTTTGGCTACTCTCTCACCGTCAACAAGCACGCACCACCCTTCGCCTCCCCGACCTCCGTCACCATAGACGACATTCTCAAAGTTGCCCTTTTCGTTTGCAAACGCCAGGACAGCATCGTCCCAAGTTCCCGGCTGCAGCCAGATGCTAGGTACGCCCACCCGGTTTGCCTCCTTGAGCACATCAATCGTGATGGCTGGATGGGTGATGATGCTCACAGCGGTTTCCTTGGGGTTGGGGAGGGCGGTGAGGTTAGGGACAGCTGGGTAGTCTTTGCCCTGCACGGTGACATGGCCCGCTGAGGGATTGATCGGTGTGACTGGCAGGTTGTAGGCCAAATACCAGGCGAACACTGTTGGGTGCAGTCAGAGACGACGATGCGACGAAGTTAATTGATATACCCTAGACGTACCCTTGTGGCCAAACTTGGCCGTGTTGCTGCTGGCACCAACGACAGCAAAGGCCGAGGCAGTGAAGAACTTGCGCGCAGTCGCTTCAGAAGCCATTTCAATGGATCGTCGAGTTGAATGGTGATTAGTATATGATGAGTGCTAGGTAGTCAATGATGGTAGAAAGATGTTTGACACATGCCAACGTTTGTAGCCCGCCTGCGGGGTCGGCTCAAGTCACTGGGATGACAAGTGTAACGGACCTAACGTAAGCATCACGACGCATCTGATTCGAAATTAAGCAGACTACAACACTCAATGGCTCTAGCTACACGCTACACGAACCAAGGACATGTGATATCAACTGGCCTGTTGAGTGCAAATGTGCTGGGGGAGACCTCCGTTTGTGTCGTGGCCCTCCAGCTTGGAATATCCCGAGGCAAATCGTCTTTGATGAACGCAACCTAACGCAAGGGCCAATCCGGCTCAGAGAAAAACCGTGTCATAATAAATTGCAAAGTCGCGAAATAATGCGTCGGTAACCAATGCATAAGATAAGGCTTGGAGAACAGTCGGGCGTTCGTTGCTGGGACAGCAGATCATTAGCGGCAAAACATCCACAAAATGTACAAGTTGCAGTTAGACAGGGGGCTCCGAGTTGTGCAGGCAGGGGCATGCTGTTGACCGCTGCAACGTGGAGCAACAAAAGTCTTGGACTGCCGCCTGATTGTCCCTCTTTCCTCTCCTGTAAACATTCCGACCTCGATCATCACGAATTGCTTCCATCTCGCTGTATCCCTCGTTCCAACGATTTCCCCAGCAGCATTTGCAGTCGCACACGCACACACGCACACCATGGTAAGTACTCGCCCGCACCACTGACACCCCCCCTTACGCCAGACGGTGTTGCCCTGGCCACCAATCAACCATCCGTCCGAACGACCAGCGCAGCGCAATTGTAAACACGGCTGGACTAGAGGACCCGAACCAACCCCACTACGAAATCGCCGCCTCTACTCTCCTCGACAATCTCGCGCGCGCATTCGTTTTGCACATCCACACTCTCGTTCCAACTGCACAAGAATCAACTCAGTCACAATGTCTAACAACTTTGATTCCCAGGCTTCCACAAACTACAAGGAGGCGTTTGCGCTCTTCGACAAGCGCGGCAACGGTCGCGTCACCCTCGACAGCCTTGGTGACCTGCTCCGCGCGTGCGGTCAGAACCCCACCCTCTCCGAGATCCAGGACCTCGAGAAGAACGTGGGAGGAGAATGTACGTCCTGGCCACTCCCCATCTGATTCTCTAGAGAAGGCGACTTGAACGGGTGCTGACGTCGTTGCAGTTGACTTTGAGACCTTTCAGCGCGTGCTCAACCGCCCCGGCGGCTTCCGCGACCCTGGCGAGCCGGAGGAGTACTGCCGCGGTTTCCAGGTGTTCGACAAGGACATGACGGGTTTCATTGGCGTTGGACAGCTCAAGTACATCCTGACCAACCTGGGCGAGAAGATGACCGACGAGGAGGTGGACGAGCTGCTCAAGGCGGTGGACACGAGCTCAGGGCAGGTGAACTACACAGGTAAGCTCCGCCCCGCCCGCGTTTTCTGGACGTGCGCAAGCTGACAAGAACACCTAGACCTTGTCAGGACCATTCTGGCCAACTAGACTGGCACCACGGAACAACGGGCGAATGAGCGAGGAAAGCGCATCGAAATGGCGTTGTTTGGATGATTTCGGGACTGCACAATACGGACTATGTACGCACAATTACGCGGTATGATTGGCGTGGCCGGGGGCTCTGCGCTCGATGTATGAATGCTTTTTGGTAGATACGGAGGGCGAGCATGCAATTTACTCTGCTTTCCTTCTTTACGCGGTTGATCCTGGGCGCGTGATGCTGGTGGTGGATTCCACTTGATGCAGGGTAGGCGGCACTGGCTGGGACGAGGGGACGAGCCTCACGCATCGAGCAGAACACAAGAGCGTGGCGCTGGGTGTTGACCGACTGGAGATGCAGCTCTTGTGTCGCGATTATAGGGGCGCTGTCACACGACGAATTGTGCGAAGGGAATTTGTTGGCAGCTCAGTGTTACCTCGCGCAACCAGGCTGGAGCTTGCATGCCAACCCGGCAAGCTGCAGTCTGGTTGCAGACGCGGCGGGCAAATTGATGCAAAGGCACGCTAAAACCTACGTATTGGTATTATTAAGACATCATTGCAGTTGGTTCTCTTTCCAAGCACATACTCGCATTGTTGGTGCTGCACGTTGGGATTGCCCCTCAAGCTGCATCGCCTTTGGGTGGTTGCAGATGAGGTTGAATAGGTGGAAAGGGGATGTCTCTGATCCGAGCTTCTACTTCACGGGTGGCTTGTGCGTGGAACCGCGGACCAGCCACGTACATCTTCTTTCACAGTCAATTTTTGTGGCTTCGTGTTGAAGACACTCTAGTCCTGAAGACTCGGGAGTGGACGTGCCTACTCGAGTGCGCAGGTCCAGAAATCAAGATGCCGCCCGCCGCTGTTTGCCCAGTGCAGCAATGTCAAACAAACAAGCTGCTGTCTCCTTATATCACCTCTCGTCAGGCTCCATCTCGATGCTGGTGGCGATGAGTGTGCCTTGCCAGGCCTGTGCGTCAATACACATCTCCAGACTCCAGTCGTCCATTGGGTCGGAATCTGGGGTTGAATCGGAGGGGGATGCACCCCCCCTGTGACCCTCGAAGGTGACGGATACGTGAGCAAGATGAGGTGGTCTACGCTCGGGAAGAGAGCAAGCAGGCAAGCAAGCAGGATGGCCGCATGTTGTACAACAATTCTGCTCCCGTCTGTAACGCGTGAACCACCCCCCTTCAGTTCGTCTGAGGTGGCGATGGCTTGCCTGCCTTCGGACGGTTTCCCTCACCTCTTTGTCTTTGCGTTTCTCTCATTCTTTTTGGATTCTTCAACTTACGCCTCCTGATCGTTGGGGCCTGTTACGATCCTGTTGCTGCGTTGTGTGTTACCGCGCAGCACGCTCAGCCTCATCTTGCTACGCAAACTTCGGTCTTCGCCGTCAGCACGGTCCTCTATGACGGCGCCCCCTTTTAAACGCAAATCAATGGTCAGTTGATAGTTTCTTGCGTAAGGTACTTGGCAGTACGCGCTTCTGTTCTGAGCCGTCGCCATGTCGAGCACAGGCCCGCCCGACATCCCCATATCCGAACAACTCGACGACTGGCAGACGACGACACTCATTTCACTCGAACGCACCGGCGGCTGCATCTCTCTGGTCGCCGTACTTCTCATATTCCTCACCTACTACCTCGCTCCCGAAGTGCGCAATGTGCAGAATCGCTTCATTGCTTTCGCGAGCGTCGCCAACGTTGGCGCCAGCATTGCCAGCATCATCGCCATGGACGGGCTGAATGCTGGCAAGGAATCCTCGCTGTGTCAGACGCAGGCGTTTCTGTTCGAAATGTTCATGCAGAGCGACCCCTGGTGGTCGCTCGCCATGGCCGTCAACGTCTTCCTCGTCTTCTTTTTCCGCGCCAAGCCAGACTCGTTCCAACGGTGGTGGTGGCTCTACTGCATTATTTGCTACGGGGGACCATTTTGCATTGCTCTGACTCTCCTGGTCATCAGGAATGATGAGCGGGGCTTGGTGTATGGCGAGGCCACTGTAAGACCCCCTTACAATCCCTGATTCTCAGGATCGGACTAACACATGTGTAGATTTGGTGCTGGGTAGACCGCGAGTGGGACGATATCCGCATCTACACATACTACATGCTCATCTGGATCTGCATCGTCGGTTCCATAGGCCTCTACGCGGCCGTGGGCTATCTCGTCTGGCGCACGCGGAACAAAGTCCACTCCTTTTCCAACACTTCACTACATCACACATCCGACGACTCGATCAAAGCCTCTCCTCGCTGCCCCCCTCATCTCCTCTCCTCGCGACAGTTCCGCCTTGCGAGACAGGGTTCAGGGTCATTGAAGCTGCCAGAGGTTCCGTGCGATGGCTTCTACGGCACCGTTATCACCGAGGTCCAGATCTTTCACACAGCGGCCACGATGCCGAATCCACCTTCTGAACCGCAAAGGGCAGCCCTTTCTTCATCCGAACGCGATAGGACCATTACACACGCAGTTCCGACGCAGAGACAGGTGCCGACAATGCCGAGTCAGTACTCAACCTTTGTCACAGCTGCCCCTGCACTGTCGATGCAAGAACCGCTCAAGGCGAAGAAGTACATGGGCCTTCTGGCCAAATTCGGCATCGCTGATCCCATCAAGCGCGCCTATCTCCGAACGAGCGTGCTCTTCGCGATCAGCGTCCTGGTGACCTGGATCCCCAGCAGCATGAACCGCATCCACAGCTGGCGAACGGCCTCGTCACCGTATGGGTATCACGTCGCTACCGCCGCTGTGCTGCCCTTGCAGGGACTCTGGAACGCCGTCATCTTCTTCATCACGAGCAAGAAGATGCTTCGCAAGGCTTGGCGCCGCTGGCGAGATGAACGCAACGGCGTGTCGCAGCACATGGATGCGCGGCTGGAGCAGATTGCGAGCAACATGGCTCGGCGACAGCGGGATGAAGAGGAAACCATCGACGACGGAGAGGTGGGCACGATGAGCAGCGATGTGGAGCTGAGAGGGATGACTGACTCCACGCGAAAGAGCTCCGATAGATTTTGAGCTGAATGATAGTGTGCTTTATATCTAGGATCTTTGGAGTATTTGGACGTACATTTGGATGCCTGTACGGGGTTATGAGGATTTGCCTTGATGAGAAGCTATGTTGTGGCGAGACCAGAGCCCTCATGTAGCGATGCCTCTCTAGCTATACCTCCTGTATGTGACTGTCCATACAGACATATCACGTCACATTTCTACTTTCCACACACGATAGAACTCTGGTCCATGACCACCAGGCTCGGTTGCCCGCCATCAAAGCGCAAGCTGTCTATCAAATCGAAGTCTTGTGCCATCGTTGTGTTGCATAAAGTCCATGTCCCCTAGACCGCGACGGATTTTCCCGTTGGTGGCGGTCGCATTGGAAACCATTCCGTGGCTGCATCGAGCGTGAAGAGCGTCGAAGCTGGTAGTCCCAGGCTGTGGCTCGTCGTGTACAGCTCTTGAACTAAGGCAAGCGGTAAGCAAAAGGACTGTCACACCCAAGACGCAAAATAGCCTCCCGGATCCCTGCGAGCTCTTGTTTTTGTTGGCTTGTCCCATATCCTGTTTCACCCGACTACATGGAAGCGATCACTATGGCTTTACCTGAATTCGAGAAATGCTGGACCTCGGCTTCTTCAGCTGCGATGAGGAGCTTGCGCGTGCGCACGATGAGTTCTGCCAGAGGTCAATCCATTGCCCTTGCACCACTGAACAAAAAAAACGCACCTTGGTACTCGAGCTTGTACGTGATGGGCGGGTAGTCATCTGGCCCAGAGATGACAGGCATCCGATCCGAGGCGCCATGCGTGACGCGGAATCGAAGACCAACGCCCTGGTCGGTTCCCAGCCACAGGATACCGTCGCCACGACCGTCTGCCTCTTGCGCAAGCCACTCCCGCCAGGTTCTGATCACGCCCTCGCTCATGGGCACGCAGCTGGTGAACAGACCCGGTCTGGGGCCCACCTTGACGAGGTTGATCTGCGCGCAGAGCTGTGAGAAGAGGCTGCCTTCGTCGAGCGAGATCATCTCCGTTGCCGTGTCGTCGACGATTTCACCGTCAACCCGACGACGACGGTTCTCCTCTGCAATGACGGGCTTGAACGACGAATACATCCTTTTCAGATCATGCGCCTCAACATGTCCCGCATCGCTGATCTCACCACCTCGCGTGGAGGTGCCGAGATGACGACAGGCAAGATAAGGGGTCGTGATCTTGGCGCTTGGGTGATAGCACTCGAGGATGAGATCATTGCTAGACAGGGAGGCGACGTTGACGAGACGGCGATGAAGGAGGCGCGTGATGACCAGATGGAAGCGATGGCTGACGGCGGCCAGTGGGAGAAGCTCAGTTGTGGCAAAGGGGTCGAGGATGGTGACCATGATCTGGAGATGGCTTGTTAGGACGCCCTGCCGCCCACTGTCTGGTGCACGGCCAACTCACCTCGTTGGGCAGCGTCTCGACAGACGCCGCTCGCTCGTGGTGAAGCGACATGGTACCTATGGTATCGCACACAAGCAAGAATAACAACACAAATGCCCTTGGAAAACAAAATTGGCCCGGAGAGTTGCCCAAGTCAGGATCGAACCCAGGCAAGACAGACCACCGAGCGGTGATATTTATATCGACTATGTACGGATTCACTGAACCAGTCTTCTGGCACACTGTCATACGAGTCTGTTCATTGGGGAGGACTCGCAGGCGGTTCCTGGATTGCTGACCGTAATCGGTTGGCTGGTGCCGGGAAGATGAGAGCTGAAATGGGGTGGATGGGCTTCTGATAGGACAGCTGCGCCGCGCTCAGCTGGTGATTTGCATCGCAATGAGGCAGCGGGCCATTGGTTATCTGTGCGGCGGATGAAGATGCGTGCGACAAGTGATGGATTGGAATTGGGATGGTGCTGTAGGAACTGGCGATGAGATAGATCGGTTCTTGTCGACATTGACCCGAGGACGAGATGTATCAGAGGTGGGGGTGACGTATCGATATCGGTCTATGCAAACGGGCACTATCAGGCTCGTCTCTCCAGTCCTTGCTGTTCCGACCTGGTACTTTCGCGGGAGGGGGATGCGTCATGATAGGGCGCGAGAAGGGGTATCTGAATAAATGTAAACTAGCTCTATTCTTCATCAACTTCATTCCTGGCCTCCCAAACGATCTAGCAAAGGCGCGCGTCGCTGTAGCGAGACGAGCCTCTTCTTTGTCGAGTCACCCATCTTACGGTAGGTTCCCCCCAAGAAGACCGCAATGACTCCAATGAACCATCGTTTCAGCGCTTGACATATCTTGACAAACTCATCTGCAAAGATTGTAGTTCTTGGGAGAAGCCAAGATGAACAAGTTGGGGACTAAACCTAATGCAACGTGCGTTAACGGGAAAACCGCGGCATTCTGGGTGAAGTAATCTGGCTTGCTGCCTTGCTGGAAGCTGGCGGCCTTCGACACGACCTCGACAAGGCTGTAGGCCACTTCAATCAAGATCTTGGCCCAATCCCACCCCCGTCCACGGAAACTCAGTGTACCTACGTACTAGCACGACAAAACGCCATGGCATTGTCCAGTGCGAGCTCCAGGCATGTCCTAGTCAAGTCTATGACAGGCACCAGACCGCAAGCCCGCGACTCGGCCACCACAGTGGCGCGCGTTCGCTGCCGACTTTGCCGTGAGAGCGGATCACCACCGGGTATTAAAGTTGTTGAACTGTCCATGCTAAAAAGCTATGACGCAGCAGGCTCTGCGCGATTATTATTAAGATTTTGAATTATCGCTTCGTTCACGTTCCTCTGTCGACACGCCGCGTCTTCAACACCACCAGGTCGAGCACATCGCCAACATGAGCATCGCCAAGCCCAGGACAATCGCATAACAGAGGACCCTGCAGGCACTTTCCTGCGCGCGCCAAGATCGCAATCATGCCTACGCTGGCGCTCACAAACTTCAACATTCTGGTGGGCTTCCTGGGCGGCTGGATCTCACTCTTTGGTCTCGTGTCGTTCCTTTGCAAAGAGACCTTTTACCTCTCCGAGGCCCGTAAGCACGCGCGCCCTTCCATCCTCATCCCAATAGAATGCTCAGCATTGACTAACATTAACGTTTGATCCCGCGCAGTCATATCGCTCCTAGCTGGCGTCGCCTTCTCGCCCCACGCGGCGAATTTGATCAGACCGCTCGAATATGCAGGCACGCAGGCCAATGTCGAGGCCGTCACCCTGGCCTTCTCCCGCCTCGTCCTCGGCGTCCAGCTCGTGCTCGCCGGCGTGCAGCTGCCGAGCAAATACCTGCGCGTCCAATGGAGGCCCATGACTTTGCTCGTCGGGCTCGTCATGACCTGCATGTGGCTCTCCACGAGCCTCCTCGTCTGGGCCATGGTTCCCAGCTTCCCGTTCCTCTATGCCTTGGCCGTCGGTTCCTGTGTTACGCCCACCGACCCGGTTCTGTCCAACGTCATCGTCAAGGGCCGGTTCGCCGACCATAACATCCCCAAGGACCTCCAAGACCTCATCATCAGCGAGTCGGGCGCCAACGACGGCCTGGGCTATCCCTTCCTCTTCCTGGCCTTGTACCTCATCAAACACGTCGGTGCACATGGAGAGCAAGGGTCGGCGGCGGGCGCTGGCACGGCAATAGGTCTCTGGTTCGGCGAGACTTGGGGCTATACCATTATCCTGAGCGTCATCTATGGCGCTGCCACCGGCTTGCTGGCAAAGGTACTGCTGAAGTGGGCCGAGGATCGCAAGTATGTGGATCGAGAGAGCTTCCTCGTCTTTGCGATTTCTCTCGCGCTCTTCATTGTCGGAACGTGCGGCATGATTGGCAGCGACGACGTCCTGGCCTGCTTCATTGCGGGCAACGCCTTCACGTGGGATGACTGGTTCCGCCTGGAGACCGAGGACGACTCGTTCCAGCCGACCATTGACATGCTGCTCAACGTCACAATCTTCATGTGGTATGGCGCCGTGATTCCGTGGCACGAGTTTGTGCACAACAATGTGATCCCCATCTATCGCCTGATCCCCCTGGGTATCTTGGTCCTCATGCTCCGACGCCTGCCGTTCGTGTTCGCCATTCATCGCTGGATCCCGCAGATTGAGCAGGCGAAGCAGGCCATCTTTGTGGGATTCTTTGGCCCCATTGGAGTCTCCGCCGTGTTCTATCTCTACGTTACCCTCGAGTTCATCGATGGCCTTGCGGAGGGTCCTAACCCTGCAGCGGATCTGGATCAATTCAAGGAGACTGTTCGCGTTGTCGTATGGTTCCTTGCCGTGTGCAGCATTGTATGTATTTTTCGACGCCAGCCGTTGTAGGTCTATGCTAACTTTATTCCAGGTCGTTCATGGACTGAGCATTCCCCTCGGAAAGCTTGGGTATTATGCTCCTCGTACCCTAACTCGCAATCTCTCCATCATGAGCGGCGACGAGGGAGACCCGAACCAGAGGGCCGTACGAGTCCGCGGTAGAGTCGTATTTCCACTCAGCCGGGCCGGCAATCGAGCTGCGCGGAAGCAACGGACCGGCGACGCTGAGTCGCAAGCACAGACTCAATCTGATGATGAGTACATTCGCATGGGTCCCAGACTGCGTGGTTCCGTCATCCCTGAACCACCGAAGGCAGCAGACCAGTTCGGCAACAAGCCAGTCGACCAGAACCAGGGACCACTCGCATCGATGCCAGAGCTGCCCAACCGTTCGATTCGATTCTTGGATGATACGACACCGCCGGATAAGCAAGGGGACTGACGCATTTCACATCAAAGGGCGCACCTGGCTTGTTACTTCACCAGCCGTGGCTATCTAATGGGAAGGGGTGGAACAGGGCTTTATGCTCGCACAAATTCTTAGAGGTGGAATAGTAGAGCCAGGCTACCTGATCTTATAATAACATGGACCATTTTTCGTCACCACGAGGGCCTACAGAATGGCTACGGCGTTTCCAGGACTTGCCACGCCTCCAGGTATCTGCATCCATCAGCAAAGTGCGAAAAAAGGGGGGAAAATGACTGCTTCGCCTCACCTTGAGCGGCACACTACACAGGAAAAACGACCATCGCCCTCTCGCAGCGCATTTCTCTGCCAACGTCTCGAGGTCGAACATCTCCCCAATGGGCATCCCCCAGCCAGCAAGCGCCCACTGATGCACGCTCAGGTCGGGGTCGTTGTACGGTCCTGTGGCCGGGCCACGCTCGAATCCCATCGCGTCTGATGCCACGGCCGCAAATCGGTTCTCCCACAGCCAGCGCATGGAATCCCGCGTGGCTTCGAATCCGAGAAGACCTCCCGGTTGCCGATTCGGCAGGTTTGCCTGCTCCGCGGGCGAGAGGGCGTTGTACTGCGCCGTGAAGCCAGTGCGGATGAACAAAATGTCGCCGTGACGCAGCTGGATGCTATTCTCCTCCACAATGGCTTTGATTTCTGAGAGATGGATGGCCCCCGTCTCAAAGGCGGAGCGGGATATTTCATGCTTCTGTGCCCAGCCGTACCAGTCTACGAGGACGCCTCGACCGATGATGCCTCCGCTGTTGGAGAAGGCTTTCCCTCGTCAGCGACAATATGACGTCGCGCCTTGAACAATATGGTAGCCTTACTGTCAATCCCGATCGGGCCAGAGTCATTTGAAAACTCATCTTGAGTATGTCCTTGGTAGAATTGCTTTGCGCGTTGATACCCTGTTTCGTCAGATACGATACTCATGAGCCCTCCAGGCCTGCCCTTGCTTGCGCCTTCGTACCGTAGTGACGAAAGCCATCCCACTGGGTGCTACTCTGCGTATTGATGCTGATGGCATCATCATTCATCGTCATGGGCGCCTTGTTCAGGATCTCGTGGTGAAACGGCTGTCTCCCAAACGTGGGGAAGGATGGTTTGTTCAGAGGCCAGTCAAGAGAGATCCGGACGCCTTCCTGGATCTCCGAGGCAGCTGCGGCAACGACATCGGGCGTCAGGAGATTGAGCCTGCCCAGCTCGTCGTCTGGCCCCCAGAGACCCCAGGCGTTGCCAGGCGGGCCGGACGTGTCGAGTGGCAGCTCATCAAAGGAGGGGAATCTTGGTGGTGACATGATGGTTGCTGGAAGAACTGGCCGGCAAACAGTTCGAGACCAAGATCATGGCCTAGGAATTGGAGTTTCCGTGGATATGCTACATGAAGCTATACTACCAAAAGGGCCATGGATCCGGAAATCGTGTACCGAAACCGGCGATACGGCTCTGCACCAGACCAGATACCCGGCACGTCTGACATGCCAAGCGCTGCACTTGATAAATAATTAGCAGCAACCGAGGGAAAACAAGGCTCATCGAGAACCATGGCGCTGGAATCGTGGAGTATGGCAGGGATTCTAGGCTTGTAGGGACAAATGAGAGGACAGTATCGACTACTCACGCCAATCCTTCACAAAACACCATTCTTCCTGCTCTTGGCGATCCCTGTTAGCACCAAATGCGGAACCCCCCATGGGGGTGAGCGTTACCCCAGGCGAGCAATTTGACTCCGATCTTCGGCATTCTGGTGTCTTATTACGAGTCTACGTTCCTAGAATCCTTGAGGGGCGGTTAAACACTTCTCCTGATGCTGGCGATTCTGGAAAGCTCCCATCTTCATGACCAGGATGATGTTGAAGCTGAAGATAGCGTGGCCGCCCTTGATCCAAGAAATCGGGACCGAAACCCTGGGGAAGCTTTATCGCTTTGATTCCCCGGATGTACCCTGATTCCAACCCTCTGCTTCCTCCATACACGACGATTGAATATCTTCTACTCCGACGTTGGCTCTGATAGTCCGATTCACCAAGATGCGAAACCCATTCGCGCTCAAGGAACGTCCCGGCGATGAGGCACCGCCCGAGATCTACGGCTATAGGCCGTACCTGTTGGCCTTCTCAGCATCATGGGCTTGTAAGTTGACCCGAGGGAGCCGCCATCCTGGCCATGGAGCGGACACAAGGCTGACAAGAGACTCAAAAGCCGCCATGTACGGATATGACAGTGCTTTCATCGGCGGCACCATCAACCTTCCCTCCTTCCAGCGCAGGTTCGGCCTCGCAGACGCAGACCCGTCGGCAAAGGCCGATCTGTCTTCCAACATTGTCTCAACCTTTCAGGGCGGCGCCTTCTTTGGCTGCGCCATGGGCTTCTTCTTCGCCGAGCGCTTCGGCAGGAAGCCCATGCTGATCCTGTCGGCCGTCATGTTCGCCTTGGGGGCGGCGCTGCAGATGGTCGGTCACCTGGGCACCCTCTACGGAGGACGGGTGCTCACGGGCTGGGGGGTCGGGGCATCGGCCATGATCCTGCCCATCTTTGTGTCCGAGTGCTCGCCCGCCCTCATCCGCGGACGCCTGGTCGGCACCTTTGAGATTATGCTGCAGGTGGCGCTGGTGTTTGGCTTCTGGGTCAACTACGGCGTCAACGAGAACGTCAGTCCGGATGGCGACACACAGTGGCACATTCCTGTCGCCGTGCAATTTGTGCCTGCTGGCCTTCTCATCATCTCCATGCTGCCGATCCCCGAGTCTCCCAGGTGGCTGGTGTCCAAGGGGAAGCTCCAGCAAGCTCGGAAGAGTCTTGGCTGGATCCGCCATCTACCAGAAGATCACCCCTACTTGGTCCGAGAGCTGACCATGATCGAAGCGGCTGTCACGCACGAGGTCGAGTCGACGGGGCAGGCACACGGTGGTTGGACGCAGATATTCAAGGAGATGATCCAAAAAGGCATCCGTGGTAGGATTGTTCTGTGCTGCTTTCTAGTCATGTTCCAAAACTTCACGGGGTAAGTGAATCTCTTTGCGCGTACTCACTGTAAAGAGAAAACTTGATGCTGACGGCTTCGCAGTATCAACGCCATCAACTACTACTCACCCACCATTTTCCGCTCGATTGGATTCACGGGAACGTCCGTTGGTCTCCTTGCGACGGGCATCTTTGGCATCGTCAAGATGGTGGCCACACTGCTGTACGCTTTCCTCCTCGTGGACAAGGTCGGCCGTCAGCCCCTGTTGCTCATCGGCGGCGCCGGTGCCGGATTCGCCATGTTCTACCTGGCCGGCTACTCCAAGATCTCGGGGTCGTTTGAGGGTACGCCGGCCATGGACGCCGGAGCCAAGTGTGCCGTGGCCATGGTGTACATCTACGCCCTGTTCTACGGGTTCAGCTGGAACGGCATCCCCTGGCTCTTCACGTCCGAGGTGCTGCCTACGAGGGTCAGGACGCTTGGCGTGGCTTTCTGCATCTGCTGGCAGTGGCTGACGCAGTTCATCGTCGTATACAGTCTGCCTCATATGATTCTTAGGTACGTTGCAGACCCGCAAAGCACTATGGTCGACCATATGTGATGGAGCTCGAGCTAATTGACCCTTGTGTAGCATCACGTACGGGACGTTCCTATTCTTCGGCTGTTGCACGGTCCTGGCCATCATCTTTGCCTGGCTCTTCGTCCCCGAGACCAAGGGTGTTCAGCTCGAGGACATGGACCTGCTGTTTGGTACTAATGTGCCGATTCTGTCTTGGCAAGCGAGGCGAAACTATGTCGATGCGCGGAATGCTCGAGCGGCGCTGAGCGACCAAGTTGCCGCGAAGAAGGATGTAGCGGAGGTCGAGGAGGCGTAGCACAATTATGGGAGAGCACCGAGCACTAGGCCGCACTAGTTTTACAGATGGGAAGAGTCTTGGCCCTTGAATTCCATACGGCATAAGTTGTGCGTCAGGGAGGGAGAGAAAAGGTCGGCAAGGCACCAAACAAACATGAACGCCGCCGACACACGGGATCTAGTATTTTAAAGTAAATTTTGTTCGATTGCGTATACTTCGCCCTATAAGCTTTGGCAATATCGCGCAGGCTATGGTCGTGTTCCTTCTACAAGCTCCCCGTTGTCTGTCTAGATGATGACCTTGTGAGTTGCAGGCGTTTCCGCCTCCTCCCCAAAGATGTTGACATCCCAGCGAGGCTTGTCTGTTGAGTTCTGTGATTAGCGAAAAGACACGTAATGCTGTCGTGTGAATACATACTGGCAACATAAGGGATGTTGTATCTGCGCTGCGTCTTGTCGACCTGCTCAATCTCACGAATGTCGTCGGCGGTCAGGTCAATCTCCTTGAAGTTCTCGGCAATCCGCTTGGGCGACACCGATTTGGGGATGACGCTGTGGCCGCCGCTCTGTGCCCAAGCAATCCTGTAGAATTCAAAGATCAGTATGCATTTCCATTTGTCTAGTACATGCTGACGGTACTCACAAGACATTGGTAGGGCTGATTTGGTCACCCTTTTCCTTCGAGAGTCTCTCGGCCACGGCCTTGATCTCAGGGTACGTGAACAACAGTGGCTGGTCCAGCATGTTGTTTCCAAAGGCCTGGAATGGGTCAGTTGTTTTTCTAGATGGTAAGACAAACCCATTGCGAGGCTTACAGAGTATGCGGTGATGTGAATGTTCTTCTCCTTGCAATACGCTACAAGGTCATCCTGCCTAATCCGGGGGTGACGCTCGACCTGGTTGGCCGCAGGGACGACAGATGTGGCCTTGTTCAGAGCCTCGAGCTGAACATGTCTTGTTAGCTGACTGGGACTTTGAGCACACCGTCGCCTGGGAAATACAAACATGCTCAATGGTGTGATTGGACACACCGACGGCTCTGGTTTTCGACTTGGGCAACTTGGTCATGGCTGCATTTGCATTTAGTCAAGAATCCAACCGAGTCTACATTTTCGTGACTGGGGTATCGGCAGCTGACCTTTCCAAGTGTCTACGATTGAGATGCTGTCATCAATGTCACAATCGCCAACTGGCTGGTTTCCGCCAGTGAGGGGAAAGAGATCTTGTCCGACGTGCTTGGAGCTTCCCTTGAAAGAGATAGGGAAATGAACAAGATATAGCTTTCACGAGTCAGTCTGCGCACTCTTCACCACATGTTAATCCAAGGTACTCACATCAAGATAGTCGAGACCTAGCTCCTCGAGGCAGTCATCGAGGGCAGCTTCGACCACTTTAGGATCATGCTGACTGCAAAGTGTTAACGAGACAATGAACCTATGGGCGTGCAACTTACGAGTTCCATAGTTTGGAGGTCTAATAATAAGAACGGTCAGTCACTGTCATCTGGCAATAAGTAGGGATGTCAGGGGGCTTGGCAACGTACAATGAAAACATCCTCCCTCTTGAGACCTTGGATCTCTGCAAACGCTTTCTTAAGCGCATCGGCAATCTCACGCTGATTGCCGTATCTGAAACCTGTTAACACAGATGCACATGAGCTCATCAGCGAGTTGAGCATACACTTTGGCAAAATCCTGCAAGATCATTAACACTCTGCACAGATACTAGGAGTTGAGGTCAGGGGTAGCTCACCAAATGCCTGTAGCCAACTTTCAAGGCCTCGTACACACCCTGGCCTACTTCACCGGGGCCAGCTTGCCAGGTGCCATATCCCAATTGACTTTCACCCATCGTCAGCATCATGTCCTCGTGCACACATTATGCAATAGGTCACTTACGGGATTTGCTGACCGGTGTTCAGAGTGACTTTCTTGCCTTGAGACATCTTGAGTATGGTATAATTTTCTTGTTCCTCTCAATCGCATTAGTGCAAATGCCCGTATTCTCGGGGGTGACGTGGGAGTACTTATATACCCCGCTGAGTTGTAACGATGAAGGAGGACGGCGTTGAAGGTGGACTAGAATGACGCCAAGACTAGTAGCTACGAGACTACAAACGCTCCAATGATACTAACTTTGAGCTTCATTACAAATGAGCTACGTAGTTACAGGTATTCGATCCCGCAACCCCACAGTATGCCCGAGTCGAAAGTGGCGATCTTGTCCCGTGTCGCGTCTCCGTTGCAAGCCGCCTATAGTAGTGCGATCTGGATTCTAGACTGGTGCTCCCCCCGCAATCCCGATGTTGCTCTTGTGCCCAGATGGAAAAGATTGCTCTATGGGAATGTGATCGACCTTACGCAGTACATGCATGGTGACGATGCTCACAACTAGATGTAGAGCTAGGGTAAGTAGTTCCATCTTCTCGCGATCAGGACGACCAACCGTTAGAAGATGCACGTGATCTCGCGTGGCTAGCGCGTTTTGCAGCGTTACTCCTGAGCCATGAACCCATTTGTGCCTTGTCATTCATCACGTCTGGAATTTGGCAGCGCGTGGCGCCTGTGTCGTACATGTATATACGGCGGCCCGTTTCCTTCTCGCACAGGCCGCAATGAAGGCGATGTGAGGCGTCCTTCCTCCCACAAATCCTCAGCGACGTGGAACCGCGGCGTGGTTTGAGCCTCGTCCCTCTATTCCATGATTCTGGCATCCTCGCCGCCATGACCCCATAAATGTTGCACCGCGGTCAGTTGCTTTCATTCGAGTCGGCCGCTGGGCATGAAAGCAACCTCGTTCTCTACATTCTACATCAACGTGCCACTGTAAGGTTCTCACGCCTGATATGGGACCAGAGAGGCTCTATCGCGGCGCTGGTCAGAAGCCACCTCGGTCTCCGCAAGGATGAGACGTGCGCTGTTCTTCCACCCGATGCCTGGTTATCTGGCGGGTTCAATCTGTGCGTCCTTGTCGAGGCCACGGTTGCCGGACGCTTGACGCTCGTCTTCCGTTGCCCAATGTCTCATAAACTAGCCGAACGACAGTATCCAGGGACGATTGACGAAAAGGTTCGGGGCGAGGTAGCCGCTTATGCATGGATTCAGGAACACTGCCACGAGATTCGGATCCCGTGCCTTTACGCTTTCGGTTTTACTGATGGACTCCAGGTTCGGGCTGGCTAGCCTCCTCTTCACTGCTTTGTTTCTAACTGGTTACTTAGTTCAGCCATGTTGAGCAGGCACCATTTTATACGCGCATCTCCCGAAGTTTTCAGCGGTGGGTGCACCGCATTCTTGGCTTGTCTCTCCTCTCAAACTACTCTCGGAACACCACGTTGCCGACCGTCGATACTGCGTATATGCTACTCGAGTATATTAGCCCTGAGACGGGAACGATGCTGTCTGAAACATGGAACGAGTATATGCACGACGCTCAGCGCGTGCATCCCTATTCCGAGGCATGTCGCGTATTATGCTTTCATTAACCCGGCTGCCGCAAGCACATATCGGCTCCTTTCGATTTAATCCACGCGATGCCACCATCACGCTCTCGAATCGTCCCCTGATGTGTAGCACAATGCTCTTCGAGAAAAGTGGCACTCCGCGGACCATTCAACCTCATCAGACATATCAGACCACCGACAGCTTTGTCTCGGAAACGCTAACGTTATACGACAATCACCTGCTTCATGATCCCCACGCTGTTCGGGATGAGGACGATGCGCGTGAACGAATAACAATCAGGACACTGCTACGGGCTCTGTCTCACCATTTCGTGAACGCTATAATAACGGGCCCTTCCTTCTTCAGCTAACCGACTTCCACCAGAGTAATATCTTTGTGGATAAGGATTGGAATATTACCTGTTTGATGGATCTCCAGTGGCTCTGCGCTCTGCCGTCGGAAATGCTATCAGTACCGTCTTGGCTTGCGAATTGTAGCCTTGATAACATCATAGGGAAACGTTACGACCACTTCAACGAGGCACGCAAGGTCTTTCTAGATGTCATGGATGAGGAGGCGCAGAGCATACGACAGGAGCACGACATTCAGGTCACAGACACAATGAGACACTCGTGGTCTTCCAAAAGAGTGTGGTTCTGGGCCTGTCTGAGGAGTACGAATGCCTGGCTTTTTATCTTCGAAGATCACATTCTTCCTAGGTTCTCTGATGACAAAGAGTTAGTCGTCAGCCTGAAGCAGATGTCGGTGCTTTGGCGGGACGATGTTGAGGACGTTATAAAAGCCAAGGTACAAGATGAGGAGAAGTACAGGGAGGAGCTTCTTCACCTAATCAACGACCAAGAACAAGGGATTGAAAATTCTAGAGAATGATATTTCTCCCACTGTTCAGGCTACGAAAGCTACGATTTATGGATTAATGGTGGTGAAGCTGAAGGAGAGTCTGATGCTAACCTGTAGGGTAGCTGAAACACCACTGGCGCTTGGGATTCAGCGGCAGCCGCATGCAGTCCTGACTCCAGTCCTGTCGGGCCAACCAGCTGACACTGCCACTTCAGCCTGGTCAGCCGAGGCCGGCCGCGTCTCAGGCTGCGAGGCCTGACATCATCACCACCTTCATCGCTTCGTTGTGTTCATTGCTTCTACAACCAACATCACTTCCATCCTTTATCCTACTCCGAGCTCCTAACGCGATCCATCATCATGAGGTTCTCGCGCGCTATGCTTTTGACGGCTTGCGCGTCTGCTGCCACCGCCCGCTTCATCGAGAAGCACGAGGCCAACGCCCTCGAGGTCTTCCCCGCTGTCAGCGACGAGAAGTTCCTCATCGAGCTCTCGCCGGGCGAGACACGATGGGTGACCGAGGAGGAGAAGTGGGAGCTGCGCAGGGTAAGCAGGCATGCATCAATGATGTTGGCGTGCTCGCTAACACCGCGCAGAATGGCCAGAACTTTATGGACATCACCGAGTACCAGGACTTCCGTGCCGATGCCGTCGCCCCAGCTGCCGTGGACTTTCCCGGCAAGTGCACTCAGCAGAAGAACGTCAACGCCCTCTTCCGCCATCTCGACAAGGACAACATCCAGGCCAACCTCGAGGCCCTGAGCGGTTTCCACACACGCTACTACAAGTCTGATACCGGCCTCCAGGCGTCGGACTTTGTCCTCAAGAAGGCAAAGAGCCTGCTCTCCGCGGCCGAGGCGGACAGCGCGGACGCCGTAGGCTTTGACCACAGCTGGAAGCAGCACTCTGTCATCGTCACCATCCCCGGCGAGACCAATTCGACCGTCGTGGTCGGCGCCCACCTCGACTCGACGAACCTGTGGCTGCCCACTATCCTTGCGGCGCCCGGCGCCGACGACGACGGCAGCGGCACCGTGACCATCCTCGAGGTCCTCAAGGCGCTCCTGCAGGACGAAAACATTACCGGCGGCAAAGCTCGCAACACCATCGAGTTCCACTGGTACAGTGCCGAAGAGGCCGGTCTCCTCGGCAGCGAGGCCATCTTCTCCGACTACCACAAGAACGGCCGCGACGTCAAGGCCATGCTCCAGCAGGACATGACCGGCTACGTCAAGAAGACTCTCGACGCCAACAAGCCCGAGAGCATCGGTGTCATCATGGACTTTGTCGACAGCGGTCTGACAGAGTTCATCAAGCGCGTCATCGAGGAGTACTGCAACATCCCCTGGGTCGAGACAAAGTGCGGCTACGCCTGCTCCGACCACGCGTCGGCCTCCAAGTACGGGTATCCCTCGGCATTCGCCATCGAGTCTGCGTTTGAGGACTCGAACCCCCACATCCACACGACCGACGACACCATCAAGCACCTCTCGTTCCAGCACATGGTGGAGCACGCGAGGATGACGCTGGGGCTCGTGTACGAGCTGGCGCACCATGACTTTGACAGCAAGAAGGATGACGGCGACGAGCTGTAGAGCGATTCACCTGAGACATTATGTAGATACTGAGCGTTCGAATCCTATGTTATGACCTTGCCAGGGTATCACTGATATGTGCCATTTTTCTTTTCCCCATCCTACTATGCCGCCTCTCATTGCCCCGGTGGTTGCTGTGGCCATTGCGGCTGCTGTCCACCCTGCTGATTCTGTCCCTGCATCTGGTTCACCAACGCAGCTATGAGCGCTGGGTTCATGAAAGCACTGTTGCCACCCTGTTGTTGTTGCTGCTGCGGGTGCTGCTGCCCCTGGACCGCGCCCGGCCAGCCAGGGGGAGGAGGAGGCGCAGCGTGTTGTTGGCCTGGCTGCGCCTGCGGCCATCCGGGGAACTGGAACCCGAAGTTGGGCACGGCGGGTGGTTGTGCGGGCGCTTGGCCGTTCCATCCGGGGGGAGGAGGTGGTTGGAACGACTGTTGGTGTTGAGGTGGCTGTGGGTACTGCTGCTGCTGTTGATGATGATGTTGCTGTTGTTGATACCCCTGAGGAGCAGCCGAGAAGCCGTCCCTCGGCCCACTGTGACCACCGCCGCCGCCGCCGCGTCCACCTCTCCCACGACCGCCTCTCCCACCTCCTCGCGCATCGCCTCGTCCCCTGCCCCTGTGACTCGGCCTGCCTGGCTCCTCCTGCGAGACAGGGCCACTGCCAAACCCAGGCGGTCTAGACAGAGGCTTGTACGGCCCATCATCGTCGTCGTAGTTCAACTCGCCGCTCGGTCCCATGCCCTGGCCAGCCGTTGCGGGCTGCTCACGCCCTCCTCGGGTCGCGCCGTGCTTCTTCCTCTTCTTCTCCTTGAGTGCGCGCTTGTACTCCGCTTCCTTCTCGTCATCTGAGAACTCCATCTCGTCCTCTGGAACCTCCTCGTCATGGATGTTGCTGGCGTCCGTACCCTTGGCACTCTTGAGCGGCTCCGTAAAGACAAAGCTGGCGTGCTCGGTCGGGTAGAAGACCTTTGTGCCCACCTGGACACCCAACTCCTTGATCTCCTCGGCTGAGTTGAAGTGCATCGTGTACATGGGCTGCAGCACCTTGCCGATGGTTTCCGCGATGGCGCCTATGACGACGCGCTCCTCATTGCAGACTACCGACCCCGTGTCGAGAACCTGATACTCGCCTGGCGTGAAGGCCTTGATGAGAATCATGTTTTCGACAACGTGCTCGACCGCACCGAGCTCCTCAATCTTCATCTCAGGCGTAATGGTCACGTCGGGTCGTGGTATCGTCTCTTCGGGAAGTTCATTCTTTGTACGAAGGTGGGCGCCCGCACCTGACTTGCCGCCCTTGTCGCCCTCGTCGTCTGACCCGCCCTCCGCTTCCATGAGCATGCGTGCTGTTTCCTCCACCCCGAGGAGCTCGTAGCCCTCGTTGTCTGAATCTTCGTCAGAGGAGGAACCGCTGCTAGAGTCGGAGCTGACGTAGGGCGAGGAGTCGACCTCGAATTCTGGGTTCTCGTTGGCCGTGGCAGGGGCATTTTCTTGTTGGGCGGATTGCTGCTCGTTTGTAGAGTTGCCCTGCTGTGCAGAGAGTGTAGCCTCGGCGTCGTCGCCTTGAAGGCCGCCTAGCGCTGCTTCCAACGCGCTTGTGAGAGATGGTGGGCTCGCGGGGCGGTCGACCATCATCGCGTCGTCTGTCGCAGCGGCATCCTGTTGCTGCGCAAAAGCGTTTGTGTTGTTCGCTGCTTCTGAGCGGGTCGTCTCAGCCGAGTCCCCCATTACTACTTCATTTTGCGCGGCTGAAGGCGCTGGATCTGTCGCGATGGCATGGCTCGAACTGTCGGTCGGTTGTTCTTGATTGGGCTGGAGGGCTGATTTACTGCCTTCTGACCGCTCCGCAGTGGTCGCATCAGGGACAGCGACATTGTCGCTCTGGCTTTGACCGACTTGGGCATCGGTTGTCGAGCGAGACTGCGGCTGGTCTGTGGGAAGCGGACTTGGCTGGGCCTGACCCAAGCCTGGAATCTGGAAGCCAGACATTGCGCTTGGACAATGTGCAAGAATTGGCGTGCGCCCTGAGTAAAGAGAGACGAGAGACGGAGCCCTGAGAAGGTAGTCTGGGCAGGAGCAAAGTGGTATTAGGGCCCTCAGTTGAAAAGTCAGAACATTGAAAAATAGAAATTCCAGGCGGGCGATGATGTCGAAGTCCGGACATGGACCCTTGGAAAAAAAATCTAGGTGAACTGGCTACGGAAAGTGGGGCAACGTCGACACCTGCATTAGCGTCTTCTTCACTGAGACTCACCGAGCCTTCAGTGCAGGGGTAGTTTGGGCAGCGCAGGAGCGAACAGTGGACTCGGTATCTCCCCAAAAGTTGGGAGATGACATATGCGCTCCATGCCACTTCAACCTCTCACAATCTTTTGCTTTCTCACCTTTACCATCACCTTCACCTTCACGACCCTGCCCCTCCCACAGACTCAGTAGCAAACATGCCGCCCGCCCACGCGAGCCACGAGTTCGTGCATCCCGAGGCCTCACATGCTCGGAAAAAGTGAGTTTGGAGCGTTTGGTGGAGGCAGCCGTCTCCAAACCTTCGAGGACTCTCAACGCTAACTACCTGATCCCAGAATCCCAAGCATCTATGTGATTAAGCCGATCCGGGCATTTGGATATTTTCTTGCCGCGGCACTTGTCTCTGCATTCTTCGCGCCGATCCAGGACTGCGACGAGACCTTCAATTACTGGGAGCCCACACACTACCTCTCCCATGGCTATGGGCTGCAGACTTGGGAGTATTCCCCTGACTATGCCATCCGGAGCTGGCTGTACGTTGCCCTGCACGCGGTGGTGGGCAATTTTAGGCGCATCTTGCCTCACCCCGACAAGGTAGACATTGCCTTTACGATATCGCAAAGAAGGGGCTGACTGTATCCAGGTTGCCGAGTTCTACTCTGTCCGCATCGGTCTAGCATTCGTCTGCGCCTTTTGCCAGACACTCATGTACCAGTCTGTGACCTTGGCCATCAATGGTCGGATCGGTGTCATCTTTCTCATTGCTCTCATCACCAGTCCTGGCAACTTCCACGCTAGCACAGCCTATTTGCCCTCGAGTTTCGCCATGTACATGTGCATGCTAGGAGCAGCGGCGTTCATGAACTGGCGTGGGGGGCTGAAAACGACACAGGGAATCACGTGGTTTGCCGTCGCCGGCGTCCTGGGCTGGCCCTTTGCCTCGGCCCTGTGTGTGCCCTTCGTGTTGGAGGAGATTGTACTCATGGCCTTTGGCGATTCCAACGCCCTATTCGAGTCCTTCATCAGGCTAGGCAAGGGAGTCATTGCTGGCGTACTTGTCGTGGTGAGTTGTTTGTGTCAATTGGCAGTCCCTGCGCTAACAGAGACAGATTGGCGATGCGCTTGTGAACCTCTTCTTCTACAAGAAGCTGGTCATTGTCTCCTGGAACATTGTCAAGTACAATATTTTCTCCTCTGACAGGGGCCCTGATCTGTACGGCACTGAGCCGTGGACATTTTACTTCAAGAACCTCATCCTCAACTTCAACATCTGGTTCATCTTGGCTATGCTCGCCTTGCCACTGTTTGTGCTGTCAAAGGTGTTGGCGCCATCCAACCAGGGTATATCGTCCGGTCTGCGCACCATTGTGTTCACCGCTCCCTTCTACATGTGGCTGGCCATCTTTACGTCTCAGCCGCACAAGGAAGAACGTTTCATGTACCCGGCATACCCCTTCTTGGCTCTCAACGCATCCCTGTCCCTCCACATTATCTTGACGGCCATCGGATCCTCCGACCGCACGACGCTTGTCGGCAAGATCCCAGCCCGCCTCAAAGTCCTTGCCGTCGGGTCGGTGCTCGGGCTATCGACCTTGTTGTCCGCCGGTCGAGCATTTGGGCAATACAGTGGATTTTCCGCACCTCTGAAGATCTACGATCCCCTGCGCCAAGGTGTCGGTCGTAACGGAGACCTGGTATGTCTGGGAAAGGAGTGGTATCGTTTTCCCTCGTCATATTTCCTTCCACGCGACATGCACGCCAAATTCGTGCGGTCCGAGTTCCGAGGCTTGCTCCCGGGAGAATTCTCGGAGGCGCGTACCGGCTTCGGGCTCTGGAGCGGCACGTGGCTTCCCACGAGCGGTTTCAACGACCGGAACGAGGAAGACCTGACTAAATACGTCGAGCTGCCCATGTGCTCTCTTCTTGTCGACACCCAATACCCGGAGCGGACAGAGTCCCTGCCGCCCAACGAGCCGGACTATGTCGCCGACGTGGACACATGGGACATTGTCCGCTGTGAGCCTTTCCTCGATGCCGCCAACACGCACATTCTGTCGCGGATCTTGTGGGTTCCAGACCTGGCCATTGTGCCCGACAAGTACAAGCGAAAGTGGGGACGTCACTGCTTATTGGAGAGGAAAAAATAGAGCAGAACGTCCCATTCATTTGCGCCCGGTACCAAAATCAATGAGTTCTCCAAGGGAGACTGAACAGAAAATCGATATGTGCGTTGTGCTTGATGCGTAACACGGTCGATCGATGGCCCTCGGCGATTGGCGGTAGTCGTGAGGTCATCGATGACCGCCGCAAGTGCTAGGCCTTGGCGGCCATCACCACCTCGAACTTAACACACAGTCCAAACCCAGCGTCGTCACATGTGCACTCCAAGCCCTCTTATAAACCCATAGCGCAACGCGAGACCGTCCCTTTGAGAGAATGGCATCATTACTCCTGGCATTATTCGGCTGTATACATTCCACCATGGTGTCCCGCAGAGACGAAAAGGAGAAGAAGAAGGTGCAGCAGCACTACCTGCAAGAAAACATGCGCACCGGCTCCGAGGCCAATCCTTCGGTGCAGCGCTCCAAGGACAAACAAGGCGACACCCTCCGGACGAAGGCCGCGCGCAAGCTCCATGGCGAGGACGGCGAGAACCCGTCTCAGCTCGGCGACCCCATCAGCCTCAAGGCGGAAACGAGCGAGCGGGTGCCGACAAACGGCGAGGCTGGCAGCACGTCGGGTACGACGTTGAGAGGCAGCGAGGAGGGCAAGGACGACGCGAGCCGGGAATCGAGGGAGTCCAAGCTGTAAAGGCAGTCGGCGATGCTGGGGCAGCCGATGGCTAGCTGCACCAACATGGGGGATCTACGTTGGGGGATACTAGTCTCAATACATTGGGTGGGTCTCTGAACTTTTGTCATGTGTCGCATGTCGCGTCCCTAAGTTTAATTATTTAGGAAATTCCTACGCTTTGAAATGTGCCTCTGCTTTGACAACGGCTTTGAAACAATTACTCTAAGGTTCCCAGACCAGGCACTCGAAGCCGCTCGAGATGACGTGCGGCCGTGGTAGCATGGGGAATGTGAGTGATCGATGTTTGCCATAACCCCTGAGAATGGCGCAATGAGGGACAGTACAGAAGTGCGGGTCTGTATAGAGCTCACAGCGGAGAGAGGAAGATTCGGAATGGTACGCGACGCACTTGTCTCAGGCTGCCGCGCGCCGCGTGGGAATCTGTTGCCGATGTCAACGGTTCAGCGCCTGAGGGAACTCGTTTCTGAATGTACTGTAGCTTGCGGCCGCCAAGGGCAGGGCAGTATCGGGCAGTGGCCGCCAATCTCACTACGTAACCCGAATGCTTGTCCTGGCCCTATCGAAAGTGTTGGAGGAGGTAACGTGGATCCAAGCGACGCTGCCGACCCCGTTGTCGCATGCCGACGGCTCCCTTTGCTTGCCTGATGGGTCATCGACAAACATCCTCTCTGACGAGAGATTCATTTAAGCTTACTGCAAAGTGATCTTGGTGTCGATCTTCCGTGCTTTCCCCATCCCACTCACGTTAGGGGAACACGGTTATTGTAGGTAGGATCGGCTCGGACACCGGAAGCGGGGCGTGTCCGGCGCCGAGAGCGGAGCCTGTGAGCCGGGAAAGGTGGATCTTTCTCCGGCATCTACCACCGACGGCCGACGACTGCCGCCGGCCAGTCGGGGAATGCCAGGTACCTTGCTAGACCGCCATGACTCAATGGACGCCAATCAGCAACGGCGAAAAGTCTGATTGCATAAAACATGGGGCATACTTCGCCGAACTCCGCCACGACGGGAGGCTAAGTGTCTAAGAAGTGGGCACTAGGCCGGGGAAGAAGGCTGTCGTTGCTTTGGAACAGCTTGGTTCTGGCTGGGTTCCCAGCGGGAGGCGCGCGGCTTGCCGTCCGACAGCCACGACGGCTTCCGTTCCAAGGTTACTTTAAAGATCTTTTGCACCCCCAGGAGCGTCTACTGTCTCTCCCTCTTGGATTCTTGGTTTCCTCTGAATACATCCTCTGCCATTTTCGTTCAGCGTGTCTGTGATAGATTTCATGTAATCTTGTGCATGCCACGACTTTGAAAATATCATCACGCTTTCTGCTACTTTTCTCGTACTTTGAGTAGCATCTAGAGTCGTCGTTCCTCTCCGACGACGCCTTCATCGTCATCATGGCAGACGATCAAGCGCCAGAACACCCACAACAGAAACAGCCTACCAAGTTGTCCCGTGCTGGTCATTTCATCACGTCCTCTGTCCTCGGCATCGACACCAACGAGCGATACGTCCGTCAACCCGAAAGCTTGGGCACGAAAGCCTACCAAATCCTCGAACCCGCCGATATCTACCTCGAGCAAGAGCCCAGTGTCAATGAGTTCCTCCGGGAGCTGGCGCCAACCCGCGCGGCGGCTGTCAACTACATCCAGAGCCTCTTCCCCAGCTCGTCGTGGATCAGGCGTTACAGCGGGCGTTGGCTGTTGGGGGACTTTATCGCTGGCCTGACGATCGGACTGGTCGTTGTGCCACAGGCCATGGCTTATGCAATCTTGGCGCAACTGACGCCTGCGTATGGGCTGTACACATCCTTCACAGGTGCTGTGCTCTACTGGTTGTTTGGAACTTCCAAGGACATTGTGATTGGGGTAGGTTGAACTCGAGTCCCTCATGATTGCCATCGACGCTGACGTGACATCTAGACAACCGCCGTCGGCTCCCTGCTGGTGGGCCAGGTCATCAGTAGTGTTCAGGAAAAGGCACCTGGGGAGTACAGCAACGAGAATATCGCCCATGCCCTCAGCCTCCTAGCTGGCGCTGTCATGCTTTTCTTTGGTCTTTTGCGGCTCGGCTGGATCATTGAATTCATCCCGTACATCCCCATCTCGGCCTTTGTCACAGCCGCCAGCATCACCATCATGTCGACGCAGGTCCCTACCTGTCTAGGCTTGTCAGGCATCAACACTCGCGAGTCACCGTACAAGGTCATCATCGCCACTCTCAAGGCACTGCCCGACACCAAGATTGACGCCGCCATTGGTATCAGCTCCATTGTCATCCTCTTCGCCATCCGTGACTTCTGCTCATTCATGGAGAAGAGACGGCCCGCCAACAAGCGCATGTGGTCCTTCATCTCCTCGCTGCGTCTCACGTTTGTTATGCTGCTGTTCACACTGGTGAGTTACCTCGTCAACCGCACGCGTGACCTCGACAACTCGCCGTTCCGCATTGTGGGCCGCATTGAGCCTGGGTTCCAGCGGGCTGGTCTGCCACAACCAGACGCCAAACTCCTCAAGCTCATCCTGCCTGAGCTGCCCGCCATCTCCATCATCCTCATCATCGAGCACATTGCCATTGCCAAGGCCATGGGCCGCATGTTCAACTACACCATCACGCCCTCCCAGGAGATCGTCGCCCTCGGTGCGGCCAACATGTTCAGCCCATTTGTCGGTGGCTACGTCTGTACCGGATCGTTTGGCGCCTCGGCTGTCCTGTCCAAGGCAGGCAGCCGCACGCCCCTCGCTGGTCTTTTCAGCGCGGGTATTCTCGTTCTGGCGCTGTACGTCTTGACGGCTGTATTCCAGTACATTCCCAACGCGGCGCTGGCCGGTCTCATTATCCATGCCGTCTGCAACTTGATCACTCCGCCCAAGAACCTGCACAAGTATTGGCAGCTCGCACCTCTCGAGCTCATCATTTGGGTCGTCGGGGTATTGCTGGCCATCTTTGACTCCCTCGAGACATCGATCTATGTGGGCATCGCGCTGTCCTTTGTCATGCTGCTCGTGCGTCTCGCTCGTACCAAGGGTGAGTTTCTGGGCATTGTACGTACACGCCGCGTCGTCTCCATGGACAACGACAACGCGAACACAAAGGACAAGGCCAGCCCAAGCGCCTCGCCTCGTCCATCGAGCAATAGCTGCGAAACAGCGTCTGAGCGCGACCACTTCCTACCGCTCAGTCGTCGCGACGCCTCCAACCCAGATATTGTCGTCGACACTCCCTACCCCGGTGTCTTCATCTACCGGTTCAGTGAAGGATACAACTACACCAATCAAGCGCTGCACATGGACGTGCTCACACAGTGCATCATGGAAAACACAAAGCGGACCTCGAAAGAGCATTTCGAGAGACCCTCTGACCGTCTCTGGAACGACCCAGGCCCCAGAGAAACCAAGGAGCAGGACCAGACGAGCCTACCCCTTCTACGCGCCGTGGTCTTGGATTTTGCCGCCGTGAACAACATGGACATTACGAGCATCCAGGGCCTCATTGACTTTCGCAACACACTGGAGCGACACTGCGCCCCCGACGCGCCAGAAGTGCACTTTGCCAATGTGCACAACCGCTGGACGCGTCGGGCGCTCGCAGTGTCTGGATTCGGGTACCCTTCCTCGCAGAACGACGACGCACTGGGCTCGTGGCAGCCCACGTACACGGTTGCGGCGGTACTAGATCAGGAGCTGCGGCCGGATAGTAAGAAGAAGTGCGCTGTGGAGGTTGAGGATGGTGACATCAAGACGTTGACGCCAAACTCTTGCGTGGCCAGAAGGGGCATGGCGAGTGTCTGGGGCGTGGATAGGCCATTCTTTCATGGTGATCTGTGGGAAGCGGTTGATGTGGCTGTGCGGGATGCGCAGGTGAGAGATGGCCGGATGGGCTGTCAGGTGGACTGCACAACCTCTGAAGGAGATGGTGAGGAGGAGGAGGAGGAGGAGGAGGAGGAGGAAGAGGCGAGGAGGAACTGATCTAATTTGCATTTCTTGGCGTTCTTGGTTTCGACTGTCAAGATCATGGGCACAGATATGATACCATTTGTTGCATTTAGCGAGCATTGCGTGGCTAGATGATATGGACCGTCGGCTACTTACTACCTTCCCCTGCTCGCCTGTTCATATAGGCGCGAGTTTATACAAGACTTAAAAAAGTCCGCAAACTTATATATATATCTTGATTCCACTCGTATCGAGCTACCTCCGTTTCGTCTCCCTTATTACTCAGCACGGTAGCTTCAATCATACTACTCACGCTCAGATTCCAATCTTTGCACAATCACGATTTCAAACTTGCCTCATTGAAATCTAACCACTAAAGCCAGATTTGTGCACAACCAGCATGGAAGCCCAGGACTCTAGATCCACGCCTTTACTTTTTACGCTGTGCTGTTAGCAAATCCTGAGCTTCTCAACTAGCGGCCATTCGGCACAACATCGTTGAGTCTCATTCGGCTGCCTTAAAACGGCCTAGAGAAGTGAACAAATTCATATTCTTCGACAAGGGAGAGGAATGAAGGGAACTGTATTCAGATGGGAAGAGTCGACTGACAGGGAACGCAGTTGTCCATACAGGAGCTCCTTCGTATCATCAATACAGCGACGTGAACTTGGCGCCAGCAACAGACAGCAATGGTTCGAAAGAGATTCTGTCTTTGTGCGGGGGGGGGGGGGGGGGGGGGGCAGAACATTAAACAAAAAAATTTTTATAAATTAAATGAAAAAATTTTGTGGGTGTTTTATCGTAATTAAAAAAAAAACCAAACAAAAAAAATGATTTTGGCCAAAA